>NW_024962264.1:22787403-23160382 GCF_019238085.1 Lagopus leucura
TGCTTCCATTTCTGAAGTAGCCCATTCAGTGAATCAGATGTAACAATGACAGGGGAGGGAACAGTATGTGTTAAGGAACGCAACTGGCTTTATTAGAGCTGATATGTCATGCCATCTTTCTGACATGAAATCAGCATTTCAACTAAAGGCTCTTTCTATTAATTTATTTTCCTCTATGAATACATCTTATGGCATGCCTTGATAAAGAATATGCTTAATTACATTAAAATTAAGAAAACTGTAAACAAATGCAGATCTTCCATCTGCTTTTTTCTTTTCAGCAAGTGATTAATATTGTCTTGTGTATATATGAAAGAATTCTTACGTTGTAGTTAGCAACGTAAATACAACTTGTGGTAAAAACGTAGGTAGCTGTTAGTATGCACGTTAGTTTTGCTACGGCTACAGTGGTGGTATAAGAGCAGTTCAAGGCTGCCAGGATCTCTGGACAAAGCACAAATCCTGACTGCTGAAGCCCCTAGCATTCCCATTTATCAGCTACTAACTCTACATGTCTCTTTACTTCATCAGACATTGCCCTACTTTTGCTTGGTTGTCTGGGAAGGACTGATGTCTATTAAGTTCTTTACTACAGGAGCATGACAACTGCTGTTGTGCCAACGACCACTGGTTTTTCTGGCTTTCTAACAAGGACTAGGAATCTGACATGCCCTGAATGCTCCTGTAAAGTATGAAATTCACAAGAGTGCCAGGAAAGTCTCAGTTAGTAATCCAGAAGAATCCATGAGAAATTCTGTTGATTTCACTGCTATCTTTATACCCTGGGTAAGATTCAGAGTCTTAGTGAATCAGTCAATGTCATTGTTACTCCATTATTACATCTCATTCCATCAATAAATTCTCTGCTGTGTGTGCTCATCAATTGCGATTGATAGCATTAATGATGAATTACAGCCCTTTTCAGTTAAGAGGAACATTTTATGTGTGTAATTCTTAGGTATTTAGAGAAGCATAGATTGAGCATTTGTATGTGAGTACAGTGCTATTTCTGATTCTGAAAAGCTGTTTCTAACTGTGAGCGATAGCTTACCCATGGTTAAGTACTTCAGAAGGGAAACTGAAGGAACAGAAAAATGGAAGCTTTCAAGCAGAGTACTTTTGGGAAAACAAATAAGGCTTAATTTCTGAATAATTTTATTCATTCTTTTTGTGAAATTAATAACCTATAAAGTGCCACAGAAAGATTGCATACCAAAAATTCCTTAGTGGAGTGGTTTGTTTTTTTTTTCAGTTTCTGTTTCACATTAAGTAAAGGAAATATTTCAGTAATCTGCCATTTCAATACTCTTGGTTTCTTTCTTCTCTTATATTATGACTAATTGCATTTGTGTGCTAAAATGATTGTAATCTATTAATTGCACAGAAAATTTACAGTAATTGAAGGCAAATTTAGAAAAGAATGGTAACTGCTAAGGATCTGTGTTCATAGCCTTAAACTTTCTTTTTTAATTCACCTTCAAGATAAATAGATTTAAAGAATTAATAAAGTGACTTTTAAGATTCAGCTGCCAATATTTTTTGTTTAACTGTTGAGCTATATATTGCTTCTGTCTGTTAATAAGATCTCAAATGAAAAACTTCTGCAGTGTTCCCTGTCAGTATCCTAGCAGTTATTGAGTCATACGCAGTCTTTTTTTTTTTTTCCTCCTATTTATTTAAATAGCGTGCAGAAAGTTTAGTTGAAGGGAAAAAAATGGAAGTTATAATTCCTGCTTATGTTCCATATAGTCTTTGTTTTTTTGCCTGTTTGACATGTTATCTTGGTTGGGAGAAAAGTATTTTAAAGATCTTGACCTTTACATGCCGCAGTGCAGACATTTCATACAGTTTAGTTCACCAGAGATAGATGAACCATTAAAGCTTAAAGGCAATGCTCACCTAGAAGCATATAGACACCTTGGACTGATAGTAACTGTCCTTGTGTACACAGATTAGTCTTATTGTAGAACAATATATATCAGGCTAAAGATTCCTATGTGTTTACATTAATTCAGCATCTGAAAGTTTTAATCAAAACTAAACTTAAAAAAAAAAAAAAAGATAGTATAACACTCTAAACAAGTACCTGAAAAGGAAATGGATTGTATATGTGATGAAAATAGTAATATCATGAAGCTCCATATGCCCGGGGTTTCATGTTAAATAGTGGCAGAAGAGTCATGAGTGCTTTTGTACATCAGTATAAAGTAGTAGTCACCTGAGAGCTGACTTCTGCGTGACCTAAAGCAATAGTTCATTGGTGACTTTTTTTTCCCATCGTTTCTGTTCAAATGTTCTTTGTAATGAAATGAGATGGAATAGTTCTGCAAGACTTCTGTGGTTAATCCTTATTTTGACTGGTGTGTATTCTTAAGCTCAGGGTAATTTTTCAAGGGAAAACTAAGTGCCAAAGTGACTCTATAAGTTTTCAGTCAGCATCATACAGATAGCAACGTTAAATGTAATTCCCTTCTTGGTAGGAAGAGATTTGTTCTGTGGTACTTATGCACAGAAACATAATCAAAGTTGTGGGGGAAGAAGTATGTTCTAAAACACTGATTTACTTATCCTGTATTTCAGATGGGATTATACATTTGGAAGTCTGTCAACACTGTACATTAAATTAATTTACTAAATCTAATTTAGGCTTTTGAACGTGCAATCCCATTAGAAAGAATTTGAGAACTTGCAATATAATTGGAACTGTGGTGTTAGCCAAGGTCCTGATAAGCTGTCATAACCTAATAGTTCATACCATTAATCATGAGTTTGCTCCCTGCAGTTTACAATGTATTGTTTTGTAAAAGGGAAAAATGTTCATCAGTTTATCTTAATGCAAGTCTGATATGATTAAAAAATTCTCAGATTGAATGTTAATCATTGCTTGTAAAGGAAATTGCATATAAAGAATGTATAATAAGGAAAAGATGGTTACAATCTACTGTAGTTACACAAAGTGTTTCACATATGAAAAAACCATCTGCACTGTAAAATATAAAGCACTGTTAACTAAGATCTGTTTTTATTTTTTTTTTCACTCAAGCTTTGTTTTCCCTAGTGTGTCCAAACTACAGTGAGATAAATTTGAAACCAGACACCAAGAATAAATAAGGCTATTATACTCTCAAGTATTGCTTTGGATTTTGAGATATTTTCAGTGATATAATCTCCATAAGTTTAAACTTTGTTCAAAAAACAGGGTTGGTTTGCTTCATTTTTTTCGATGCTGAAATTTTACTCCTGGATGACAACTTGCTTCCTCAGACTGAAATGACATTTCACAATACTGGTTAAGAGATTATTTGGGGTGTAATATGAACCCACATGACCTCAGTTGCAGCCTTCCATTGCATGGCTGTAGAAGAGGCCAGAAATATAACACTGTTTTGGAAAGCAGTGGTTTCAGTACTCAGAGCAAAGATTTGGGGCAATTTTTGTGGTTGATGCTAGTTAGATTCTTCTCCAGTTCTTCCCTTGCATTTGAATGTTGTTCTTAGTGCTTCTGGGGAGGGGGGGATATGGAGGAGGGACAGGGAGAAGCAAACAAACCAGTGCAAAATAAAATCAGAAGAGAACACCGAGAAACAAATCCTGGCTGCTACTTATTAACTTATCCTTAGGACTAAGGGTAAGTATATTATTACCAGTGGATTCGCATTAGTATTAGTGATGAAGTTGTGTTGGTGAATATGTAATACTCGGGGGTTTAAAACAGCCTACCTAGAAGTAAGAAGTGAAAAAAAAAATTGAACAACTGTGAGTCCTTTAGAATAGATACATCTTTGAGTGAAAGGAGGAAAGGAGAGCTCTATAGACCATCTAAATCGAGTTGATTTGTCTGGAGATATATGTTATAATTATCAAGTTTGTCAATTTAGAGCAATTATATCTTGGTGCAGTGGCACAAAGAAGCATTGCTTTCTTTTGTAGCTCAGTTTCCAGTTGTTGTTTCGCTGTGAAAGTCCCAATTCAATGAAAGGGGAAATGCATCCTGAAGAAGCTGTGGCAAAAGACCTGGAACAAGTACTTGACAATTACAGCATATCAATGCCATACTTTTCAGTTCAGAAGGAATAACAAAAGGGAGATTTTCCTTACTGCTTTTGTGTCACCTTTAAATTTAAGACATAAAATAATCTGCTGTAAACCAGCCTTAAAGACTGTTTCTTTTAAAAATTTCAAGAAGGCATTTCTTTGACCTGAATTCATGTCAAAAGGCCCAAAAGAGGATAATCCCCTTCTAATCTACATGTACTGAAAGGAGTTGGGAATTAGCAAAATGTGATGGTGCCACACATAGATTGCCTGCACAGTATTTGGGAACTTTGTGTGTTTTAGACTTTATCATCTAGAACCATCATAATGATAATCACAATCGAGCCTTTCAGAGGAAATCAGAAAGCTGTTGACACTTTGAAATTCACGAGGTGCTTGCCTGAACTTTGTAATTGCTAAGGTTCCTCAAAGATGTTGAATAATGTATTGCTTTACAATATCACCTATGTGCTTCTCTTTGACACGATATTGCAGAGCTAGGTTTTTTTTTTTGTGTTTAGCAGAGTGCATAATAGTCTTCACTAACACAATTTCAGAGTATGTTTTAGTATTTTGGCTTTCAAAAGGCCAGGAATAGGGTTGAATAGAATCATCATTGCGAAAAAAGATGAATGAAATAGGGCTTCCTTCCCAATTCATTCCTTTCATAACTTTCTTTTGAGGCTGTGTCCAGTCTAGTTATCTCAATGTTATTTATGACTTAAATATGTGTAGTGTGACTTTCTATGTTTTCCTCCCTGTTTTCACTGTACAAGCTGACAAAGGAAAATTATTGGGCTGGTGAAATGATTTGTCTAGCATTCTGTTAATATATTTGAAAAAGCAGAAAAACAAGGTTGTTTTGCTGTGATTTGCTTTATAGACATCAACTCATCAAATAATGCTCTGGGAGTACTGCCTTTTAAGGAGCCATAGCCAAAAGGAAGCTGTGTTATGTGACACAATCACCCCACCCATGCTCACAATGAGTTGGTATCTGAGAAGTGAAAGAATCTGTCCTCCTTTCCACACACACAAAAAAAAATTTAAAAAAAAAAAAAAAAAAAAAAGGAGAAACCACATTATTATGGGTGACGATTTATCTTGCCAACGTACATGAAAGTGGATTTTTTAGTTGAGAGACTGATCTAATTTTATTATGCAAAAATTAAAAAAAAGTCTAAATAAACAAAATGCTAGTTAATTTGTTTTTCCCTCTATATATTTTCCTAGCTTTAGCTGAAGTGGTTATATTGGGAAAAAATCCAACTTTCATGTGCTTCAGAAAGAAGAGTGAATGCTGTGAGCTTTCTAGAGCGCTGACATTTTAATTAGCTGTTATTAAGTTAAGCTAGTTACTAACATACTGGCACTTCTGAATGGTATTTGGATGACTTTTTCCCCAACTGATACAATCCTCAATTTTGTTTTGAAATTTGTAGTAAACTGTGTTGTGGATCATATTATTACAGAATTATAGGGGTTGGAATGGACCTCTAGAGATCATTGAGTCCAGCTCCCCTTCAGAGCAGGCACCCCATAGCAGGCTGCACAGGTAGGCATCCAGATGGGTCCTGAATATCTCTGAAGAAGGAGAATCCATAACTTCCATGGACAGAGTGTTCCAGTGCTCTGTTGCCCTCACTGTGAAGAAGTTTCTGCATTTTGGTGCAGCACTTCCTATGCTTCAGTTCATGGCCATTTCCCCTTGTCCTATCCCCACAGACTGCTGAAAAGAGGTTGACTATGTCCATTTGACTCCCACACTTCAGATATTTATAAACATTATTCAGATCACCCCTGAGTCATCTTTTCTCAAGGCTGAACAGACACAGGTCACCCCGTGTTTCCTCATAAAGGCTCATCTTTTGTTGTTGTTGTTTTTTCTTGTTTGCTTATCTTGTTTGCTTTTACTGCAGATTCTAATGTGTTACACAGGAACTTGGAGTCCTGGATTAGCAGTGTCATAAGCTTAAGTAACAACACTTTTTCATTTTGCATCTATTTAGTAGGTAATAACAAACTTCCCAACAATGCTAATAAGGATACTGATGGATTATTGGCTGTAATTTTAGCTCACAGGCCTATTTCAGAATAGACCCAATTGGAGGGAACCTTAGTCTTGTTACCTTTAAGAGTTAAATTCGGAGCCAAATCCATATTTTGAGAAGGCCCTTAAATGAGAATCCTTGAGGGCAGCTGTTTGACTGAGTGCTTTGATAAAGAACAGGTCAGGTTTTCAAATATTTCTTGGTTGGCTGATAAAAACAAATGATAGAAGAGAAATTGATTGGAAGGTTTCTCATTGCTTTATATAAAATCTGAATGGAACATATAGACATCTTTTTCATTCATTTATTTATTTTTAGCACAAACTCCCACAGGCATTAACGGCCTATTGAAGGACAGGTTCTTTCAATAACTTCATGTGTATTTCATTCATTTTCACGGATGAGCAGGAGAATGAATGTACTGTAGAGGAAGCGAGCTTGTTACTCATGATTTCTGTCAACTTCACATCTAGTTTTAGCAGAAGCATTGTGGAATGTGGAAAAGGTATCCTGAAAATATAGTGAAAATGAAAGAATCAAGACACAGTAGAATAAGTTTATCTTAATACATCAAAAATTGAAAACATTTCAAAATGCCAAATTTAATTTCATATAGAAAACACTGTTGATACTTCCTCAGTGTCAACAGGATGTAGTTCAGTCTAACTTCTCTGTTATTTCTCTCAATTTCAGCTATATATGTTGACATTTTTAACTACTTTAAAAGTTGATTTTAATCCTTGAGAAAGTACTATTTAGAGAAAGCGATTCTGCACTTTTTTTTTTAAGTGAAAGCAGTTGTCCAATTACAATGAGATGACTTAACAGCAGCAACTTAAAAGGTAGTATTTCTGGTAATGCTTCTGAAACAAAGCACACAACTTAAATTGATCTCTGCTTAATGTCCTCTTCTATTACTGTGTTTATGTAGGGCTAGAGAGGTGTGTATGCTTGTTCTCATAGCATAATTGTTAAAGACCCCCCCCTTCTCCTCAAAGACCGGATCTATTGAGGGGCTTTTTCTCATATATGCGAAAGTGGAATTGGGAATTACTGTGTATTGCATAATTACATCACGAATCTGCATAACAGAGTTTAGTCATTTTTAATTTTTCTGAATGAAGAACAGATTTTCAGGTAGTTGTTTCAGGTTCATCTCTAAGTTAAAGCTGTATGCATATGAGACTTTGGTTTGATACTCAGCACTTTTTTTTTCTCACTGTGGTGGATGAGAAAGTACTGCATTGGTTCATAAATAGTACGCAATTTTTAAGAGTTGGTTTTACAAAATGCATATATTTTTATTTGTTTCCTTTAGCCCAGACTTCAACAAATGGAATTAAGGAAAATTTTTGTCTGAATCCAGACATCAGTTTTCTGCATATTAACCTCTCTGAAAATGTTCTCATTAGGTATATGCAGGTTCCTGGTGAATAATGTATGAATGTTTGCCTTGGGATAAATTCTCAGTTGCCTTCTGTAGGTGTTGAGTTGTTCTCTCAAACAGAAGATGTTTTAAACTCATCAGGTGGAATTTGGTTCATGGTTGATGCTGATTTTTTTGAGTCTTCACATCTGTCTCTGCTTGATTCCACGCTATATTGACTCACAATTTCAGTTAGCTTTAGTACAGGATGTTTAGTCAAATTTATGTCAGAGACTTCAGAAACAGTTGACATTAATTAGGCTCTTGACATTCGTAAACATGTGAATCAATGACTGGGGAGGACAAAGCCTGTGTAGAGCTGTGCTCATGCCAGATCAAGCATTAAGTTTAGTTTTCCTTACCAGAATATCTGTCAGTTGTAATGCTCTTACCAAATGAACAATTCATTTTAAACTACCAAATGAATGATAAAAAGGCAAAATTCATGAAGTCAGCAGAAGTGGTGTCTTGTGAAAGGAGAGAGAGGCAGTTACTGAGAAGTGTGATGCTTCCAAGTGTATGCAGCTACCATAATATCAATATCATTTTCAGAAGAGGAGAGTGACTGACTCAACAAAAGAAGACATGGAAAGGAGAAAAGAGAGTCAAGATGCAAAGTGTTACTTTAGGTCTACTAAAAAATGTACTATTTTTAATGTAAAGCATAAGGGTGTGTTGTTGATTCAGTTCCATGGGATCACGCAGCTTGTCTTGAGGATAATTCTAGTACCTCTGAGTTTTGCAGTCATGTCTTTATTAAGCTAGGCAGTTATGTGCATTCTGGGCTTCAGTTTCGTATTGTCTGAGAACGATGAAACTGAGTTATATAGTGCTATGGATCCATGTGGACTTGAATATGCAATAAAATTCAGACATACCACTTGAGGAACTTAGCATCATATCATGGCCCTGAGTTTGCAAACTCCTCTTGCTTATGTGTCCTTTTCTCAACTTTAAAAAAAGGAGGTAGGATGGTCTTGTTACTGAGTCATGGGGCTGGAAGTCAGTTCTTGTTCCTGGGACTGCCTTAGACTTCAGCTGTGAGCATTTAATATCTCCATATTGTTCAACATCTTCATCAGTGACCTTGATGAGGGGATAGTGGCCACCCTCAGCAAGTTTGCTGATGATACAAAGTTGGGAGGATTGGCTGACAAGCCTGAAGGCTGTGCTGCCATTCAGTGAGACCTGGACAGGCTGGAGAGCTGGGCAAAAAAAAAAAACAACGGATGAGGTTTAACAAAAGCAAGTGTAGAGTCTTGCATCTGGGGAGGAATAATTCCATGCACCAGTACAGGTTGGGGGATGACCTGCTGGAGGGGAGCTCTGCAGAGAGGGACCTGGGTGTCCTGGTGGATGACAGGTTGGCCATGAGCCAGCAGTGTGCCCTTGTGGCCAAGAGGGCCAATGGCATCCTGGGGTGCATTAAAAAGAGCGTGGCCTGCAGGTCAAAGGAGGTGATCCTCCCCCTCTACTCTGCCCTGGTAAGGCCTCATCTGGAGTACTGCGTCCAGTTCTGGGCTCCCCAGTACAAAAAAGACAGGGGTCTCTTGGAAAGAGTCCAGCGGAGGGCCACGAAGATGGTGAAGGGCCTGGAGCATCTCCCCTATGAGGAAAGGCTGAGTGAACTGGGTCTGTTCAGCCTCGAGAAGAGAAGACTTAGAGGGGACCTGATCCAGGTCTATAAATATCTGAGGTGTGGGGGGCAGAATGTTGAGGCCGGACTCTTTTCAGTGGTGAGTGGAGACAGGACAAGGGGAAACGGCTGGGAACTGCAGCATAGGAAGTTCTGCACAAACATGCGCAAGAACTTCTTTACAGTGAGGTGACGGAGCACTGGAACAGGCTGCCCAGGGAGGTGGTGGAGTCTCCTTCTCTGGAGATGTTCAAGACCTGCCTGGATGCCTACCTGTGCGACCTGCTGTAGGGAACCTGCTTTGGCAGGGGGGTTGGACTCGATGATCTCTGGAGGTCCCTTCCAACCCCTACAATTCTGTGATTCTGTGATATTTAAGAATGGACACAGGCACTTTTTCTGGTAGAGGTCTTGCAGGCTAAATCTAGATTTTCTGGAAGCTGTGACAGCTCATGTATTTTTTTTTTTCCTTGTGGAATGCATGCCATGGACTCATGCATAGCTAAACTTCTTTTTACAGGCTATTCCATCATATTTGTGTAGCCATGGAACACCTTCTAGAGCTACTTTAGACTGATACATGAGGAAAATAAAATTAAAGAGCTCCTAATAATAGAGTTGTTCTGTGGCACATCCTGTTGTTATTCTGCGATGGAATGCATTGAACAGCACATGCATATGATGCATTTTAGAATGAAGAAAGAAGGGGGAGGGAAATGTCTTATGTTAGTTACAGCTGTTCGAAGCCTATCATTCTGTATTTCGGTATTTTCGTAAAACTGCTTGTGCAAGTGTAACGTTGTATTACGAGATCTGCATGGGCACACACTAATTATAGAAAATCTCCTGGCACTAGAGACAATTAGGGTACTATTCTTGAAACAGTTTTATATGAATTAATTTATCTAAGCACTGAAACAACCAGATTACCTGCAGAATGTTTACCTTGTGAAGTCTTTTTATGGCTGATCTCTCTTTCTCACATGCTTGCTTATTCAGGTCTTACAGGGTTTGGCTCTGATTAATGGTTTATGGCTAGTTTGCCGCAATATTAAATGAAAAACACATTCCTGTGGCTGTGGCATTTGGTGATAAGTAGTTAGACTAAAGAGAAGATGTACTGTGCATCCCTTGGCTACAGGGTCGTGACTAGATTCAGCTCAGCCTGCAGAATGCTGCTGTGGATATTGCTGCTCAGCTGTTGTGATTGAGCAGTTCATATCAAAACAGCATGTGTTGCTGCTTATCTTGCATAGTAAACAGTGGCTTTCTAAATACACTGGACATATCAAATGGTGTGCTCTTTTTTCCTTCTTTTTTTAATCTAGATTTATTAAAGTGGGAAACGAGGGTTCTTTCTTCTTATCAAACCATTGCAGTATTTGAAGCAAGCATTACAAGGTGCAGATTTTTTTTAAAACATGTTTATTCTTAAAAAGTATTTGTTCAAATATTCAGACAGTTTACTTTCCAGAGTTCATCTAGTTTTCTGTTTGCTGAAATACGACAGTGCCACAGGCTAACCTCATGACGTATTTGGAAGCAATTTCCTGCCCCCATGCACTATATTTTTGCTCAGCAATGCATTTTGAAACTTCAGAGGTGGCATTTTTTTTATGTTACGCAGGAATGAAAAAGGCAAGGGATATATTACCCTAATAGTCCAGAAAGTGTAGTCCACAAGATTTTGGAATTAATTATTGACTGAGAACATGCACATATTTAAGATGCAGCACACTGTCTGGATGTAAAATAAGAAGGGAAAAAAAAAAAAAAAAAAGAGTAATATAAATGCTATCATAACAGTTGGAAAAATCCATCGCTGCTTAGCTGTGTGATGTGCTTTTTCTGTTAGGATGCAAACATCAGCAGCAGCTGCCAGGCTGAAATTCAGATCAGTATCCAGTGGAGCGCTTGGAGACCTGGGAGAGCTAAACTCATGAGTACGGAGCTCATTTTCTCTTCCTGCAAATTGACTGGCTGAGCAAACAATACTTCATTAAAGATAAACAAATAATGAGTTCCTTAAGTATAGCGATGGTTATTTTGCAGTCCAATTTGGCAAGAAAACAGCTAGGGCAGCTGATTGTTCATCACTTCTGTATTAAAGTCCGCCTTACTTCTGAGGTTGGTCCTTGTAGGACATGAGCAGATTCAAGCTGCCGAAGCCTCGGCAAGGTCACCTGAAGGTTCTGCTGTTTTGCCAGCCTTTGACCTACTTCCCTGCACTGCTCACTGCTGCCACTGCTTTTCTCAACTTTTAGATGCCCACCAAACCATTGTTTCCTCTGGCAGCAGTTCCTGTTTGCTTAAGCACACAAAGCTATTCCCATAGCGCAGAATACTATTAATCTGCATCTTAAAATCTCATGCCTTTCTTTTTTTCTCTTGTATTCTGACACAGAGGTTAAGCACAGAAGTTACAACATGAAGAGACAGCCTCAGCCCAGATGGTCTATGGAAATCTGAAAGTTATGTCTAATGCAGTTAGAAAGCTGTAGTTTTTCACTTAAAAAAAGTGAAAAACACTTTGCTTTTTTTCTTTAAACTAATGCTTTTCAAACATAGTAAGACTGCGTATGTAACATAAGTCTTTTTCAGAGGTTCCCACTTGTATCTTGGATATCCTCGTAAGGAAATGCTCTTTGTCATATTGTGTGGAATTTCTTTTTGTTGAGGAATGGGCAAATGCATCATCACCATAAGCATGTATCTAATTTCTAGCAATAGACTTTTCATTTTTATCTCATGCTAGTGTTAAGCAAACAGTACTTTAAAGATGCAACTACAATACGGTATGAACTCACTCTCAAAACTTTAAGGAACGTAGTCATCACTCTTCTGTGTTTTTTGGGGTGTTTTTTTTTGTTGTTGTTGTTTTTTTTTCCAAGTGTGGAAGTCGGCAGGCAACTAAATGACAAAATTTGAAGCTTTGTCTTTTCTTTCAACTAATGCTATTTGCATAAAGCCATTCCCAAAGAGAAAGGCAATTTATTTCATGTTTCTCCTGCCGACCATCATGTTACTGTAAAAGCATTGGTGAAAGCACAAGGCCTTATATTCATGCCCAATAATTTTTCCAAACCACTTACTGAGGACTGCCTGGTCCTTGAAAAGAAATCAAATGCTACTGGCATCTGAATGATAATAAAATAGTTGGGACTTGAATGTTTTCTACCAGAAAACTGGAGTAAATTTTTGTTTGTTTACTATATTGGTTTAATCTTGAAACAGTAATAAATAAATTGTTACATATTTACAAATAAATGATTTATTCTCGCCTGAAAAATGTATTGCTCATGATTTAGGTGGCAGGGATTTTGTTTTTCCCAATTGCATAAGTAAGATTTGATTATAGCTGTATCTATAACACTAAGGAAAAGCCTTTTATATTGCCTCTGAATTTGACAGAGTTATGTAATAAATAATTCAGTATTATAAATCATAGTGCAGTGGTTTTCTGAGCTCTTACCAGATAGAGTAGCCAAGAAAATAAAACAAATAGACATTTTTAATCCCATTTTCATTGATGAAAAAATCAATCAAATTGCTTTCCTGTAATTTAGACTTGTGAAGTTGTACAGCTGTGGGGTACACTTAAGTCTAAGAAAAGTAGAAGAGAATTGTGGTAAATATGTTTCCATTTCTTACGCAAGTTTTGTTGAGTTTGAGAAAAAAATATATATATATATAACTCCAGCAACTTATGTCCAGTCCTTCTCCTACATTTCGTAGAGTTCATAGTAATTTAATATTGGGGCCAACCTCACTCAGTGGTCAAAGTTCTACCGGTGATCTCTCTGAGGCACAGCACTGTTCTCTTCGTCACCATTTATGACTTCCACCATTCCCCTGATTGCCTCTCCCATTGCTTCACTACTCTTCTGGTTAGGAAAAAAACCCCATCATTTTCTATCTATTTCATGCAAAGGCAATTACTTTCATGGGAGCCGTGTACCGTTTTAATTTCTTGCTCTTAACATGTTAGTGGACTATTTCCTTTATCCATTTCTTGACCTGAAATGCTTTTTAGTGGAAATGAATGTTAACATGTAAAACCACAAGAGCGTTTGTTTTTTTCAAAGCAAGCAGAGCCTTCCATAGCTTGAAACAAAGTGATTTGATGAAGTAGCTTCCTTTTCTATTTTTTTTTTTTCCCCATGATCTATTCTGAACTAGACTTGACTCATGAACTACTTTTACATAATTAAAAAACGTTCACACAAATGCCTTTGTCGATTACAGAATACAGAAATTTGTGGAGAGGCTGAAAATTCTACTAAATGTAAATACTCTAGGAGTAGATGAGACATTTACTGTCGAAAAAAGAAATCCTATTACGTACATTTATGAAATCACCTGTCATTTCAAGATCATTTAACCAGAATTTTAACAGATGTGCTTCACACTGTGCCCCCATCTGTGAGGAGGAATGATGTAAAAAAATCATGTTTTAAAATAAATAAGATTATTTCATTAGTTTTTAAATGGCGATTCACTTTCCCCCAAAAAGGTAGAATATGATAGCAGTACAAGTTCGGAATGGACTATCTGTTCTACTTACTAATTGAAATAAAGTGAACTCTTCACAGAAAAAGAAAAAATATATATATTGTATAAAGCTGTGCTTCTAAAGTATATGCCTAAGACAATTTTGACTCATTTTTCTATGCAGATTCTTTTTCCAAAGTAAGAAAAAAAAAAAAAAAAAAAAAACCAAACCAAACATAATGCATTAGGAAAATTAAGAAGTAATGTTAAAAAACAAAACAAAAAACCACTGTGCTTTAAAGACGTAATGTTATACAAAATAGTAGAATATACTGTAAATTTATTTTTATGTTAATGTATTAAAATGAAATCTTATATAGTAAAGCAATTAGCATGTAGAAAATTCTCATTCCTAATTACAAAATATTGTGCTTGGACATTATTAAACTAAAACGTGCTCTTCATGAATTGTGGCCTTTACTTGGTGTGACTAAGATGCTTAGCCTGAGTGAACTGATAGCAGTGGGATGTAAACAGTGAATAGTTCAGATTTGTGCACAGGACACTGAGTGGGCTGTGCTGTTTGCCCACCTACTTTCCTGTGTTAAGATGCCAAGCAATACCTTGCCTTCCTTTAACTCATCTGGCAAAAACATTTTTCTTCTACCATGTCAACTGAGTTATAAATAATCTGAAAATAATCAAACAGGAAGAAACAAAAAAACAAAAAAGCACAAACTGTTGTAATGTGCTTTTTTATTGTTAATTTTTTCAAGCAAGGTCTCTTATCCACTGCGTGCTGAAGCTGTACTGAACTTCTCTTTTGTTACATGTTCAAACTGATTTCCAGATGATACATTTTGCTAGCAGTACCCCTGTTCTCTTCATAATTATCATGCCTGGCTGATCTAGAGACATTACTCCGCTATTACACATTTGCGCTGAGGATACAGAATGTTTCTGATTTTCTTGTCTCACCCTAAGCTTCCCTTAACACCATCTGCTGAAAAATACGGCTTGTTCTCCTTCTGTTGCATCTGTATTTAATATAAACAGTAGATGCTTTCACTGAGGTTTTCTTAAACTATCAATTATCACAAGCTATCAAGCATAAAAGTTAAATTCATTAGTGCTAGGTATAGAGTGTGTTATTTCCTAGGGGACATAATATCCCTGATTGGAGCTAAAAAATTCCTGAACATCTGGTATTTGACCAAGTCAGTACTTTCTCTGGATGTCTAGATTATCTTACTTTACTCTGTTTATTTGACAGTCATTGGATAAGAATTTTGTAGCGGTGTATTGAATTTTAAAAAGTATATATTAAATTTAACATTTAAGTATTGTAGAGATGTCACCTTCAAAATTAACATGGTATTAAAAAACAAAATCTAGCATATTTTCCAAGTGTTGTTTACACTGAGTAACGAGCTAAAAGTTAAAATCAAGGTGTAAGAACTCTGCAATCAGTAAGTTTAGAGAGCACTTCATGAGTTAACAGCACTGTTCACATTCTTCTGTTGCCCTGTAGTGGAGCCTACTGCTGCACTATGAGAGAGTTTAGGGCCCAGGATGAATTCACACGTCACAGACAATTCTGGTTCTTCAGGATTCTTCCCCTCCTTCCCTCACCTTTTGACAAACCAAGATCTGAGTAAATGAACAAGAAATCCTGGGATTGTGTTGCAATTCTAAACCAGCCTCAGATAGGGTTAGGAGCAAGTCTTAGGGCTGGCTTGTTTGCTGCATTAGGGCATGCTTCCCTTTCTGTTCCCTGCACTACTTTGTAGCCATGATGGCCACAGTGAATTGCTGTTTTGCCTTAAGGCAGAACAACCAGCATAAGATGGCTTGTCTCTCTCTGTCAGTAGTTTCAAAGTACCATTCTGTAGCTTTCACAGTAAACCCCTTGGTTCTCTTTTTCACAAGTGTTACTCTTCTCGTACTGTGATTTTTTTTTTTCCCTTTGGACTCTGGCATTTTAAGTAGACTTTGGGATAGTTCATCTCCAAGCTGCTTTGTATTGGAGGCAACTGCCTTCAGTAATCTAGGAAGGCAAGTAAGTGATGGAAGAAAATTTAATATGTTTAAGGTAATTTGTAATGCTGGGAAGACTCCTATATGGCAAGTTGCTGGACAGAGAAAACCATTCAGGACTACTGATTCTCCAGAAGTAATTCTCATTTTATAATATTTTTTTTTATAATCAGCTTCCAAGCACTTTCTTTCTCTTCTGCAAGTCCAGCCATTAGAAATCACCTCTTTTTAACCAGAGCTCTTTTAGGAAAATTAACCAACTGGTGTACAGCAGGAGCTGGGAGGTGACTGTCTCAGCTGTAGTTAATCAGGAGCAGCTGAAAGGTAAATAGGCAAGTAAAAGCTGGGAGAAATACCCACTGGATTATTAAAAGCCCAGATGCCTATAGGCGCATATTTTAGTGTCAGGGAGTAGTCATGCTTCACAATTTCTAGTGTACCTTATGACCCAAGTTCCTGTATACGTGCAAAAGCAATCTGTATATTGCAATGGGTCAAATAGTTGGGGCTAAGACAGCTGTCTCAGGGTTTGAATTACAGTAGTTTATTGTCACTGTGTTATGAAGCAGATCTGATATAATTGAATTCTGAATAACATTCCAAAATGTTGTAGTTCCTCCCCATATTAAGTATGAAATCATAAAATAATCACATTAGTTTAAGGATGCATTAATATGCATCTCAGAGATGCCTTAAAAATAAAAATGATAAAATACCTGTTAGTAAAGAAACAGCATAACCAAAGAGTGTTTCAGAATGTATTTTTCCCCCTTGTAAGTAACACCAAATGTTTTATTAGAGTGAAATTGTACATGTTTGTGCAAGATTTGGGATAAAAAAGAATGTTTTATCTGAAAAAAAAAATTCTGAAAATGAGCAACTACAGCATCTTTGATTGTATGGCCTGTTTTAAACATTTTTATTCGTGCAGTTTGAAATTCTTAGACTGACAGAGATTCATAGGCTTTAAGGATACTGCTGACTGTTTCTCCCGGCTTGCTTTGCTTTCCTTTTCATCCCCTTCTGCAGCTGCTCCTGATCAGCTGAGCACCAGATGAAGTGGCTGTGGTCACTTACCAAATCTACCTGGGAAGCAGATTAATTTTTTAAAAAGATCTCAAGCGAGAGGAGCTATTTTCTTATGAGGGTGCACTGAGAGAGAAGAACGGAGAGGTTATAAGCTGATAAATGAGATGTAGAGGAATGCATATCTTCTTGAGACCATGAGTAGGCTTAAAGAGCTGTGTCCTCTGTAAGAATGAAGAGGATAAAAAAGTAGTCAAAAAGAAAAAGACTTTCGTGTTTTCATTTTCTCTCAAGTGTTATTGCTTATTCTCTCTCACTGGAAGAGAGAAAGGTATAGTTGCCTGAGGTAGGTACTAAGCAAGCCAAGTGAGTTGATGAGAATCAACTTGGGAACAAAAAGCTGGAATAGAAAGCCCGTCCTTTGCCAGGAAACTAGCAGCTGGTTTCTTTAGGGAACTGAAGTGACCACTTTCTGAAACCAAATCGACAATGTGAAGACACTAGAAGCACTGAGGACATCTGGCTGGTCCCTTGGAGTACAAGGGTGTTTAAGGAGCCCAGAGCAAAACATTTGGTTTCAGTACTGTTTGTTCTGGAATGTTGCATGCCCTAAACTTTAATGCTGAAGCTGTATTTGGAAATAGTATGTGTAGGGAAGTGTTTTGGCTGCTAAAGCACTGCATAACTGAGTGCTCCATTTTCTCAGATCAGTCAAAAACAGTTTGCTGAAAACCATCCCTTAGTTCAGAATTATACTATGAAAAGTGGATTCTGATGCAAAAAGGCTTTGTTTAGCTTAATCTACAAATCAAATTTTTGCAGATAAAATGGCTTTAAGCTGACTGTGTCTCCGAAAGGAAGGCAACCTGGGTGAACTGAGAGGGACTTCTAATGTTTGTTCTTCTACCTGCTTTATGTGTTTGTATTTGGAGTATTAGGAGTATTGCTTCTTTACTGGTTAGTTATTGCACTGTAGAAATCTTAACCAGGTAAAATGCAGGTATTGCGCTCTCTTGAGCTGAAATGGATTTGTTTTAAAGTAATTTAACAAAATAGTGTAACTACCACTATGAATAATTTTAATAGACAAACCCTTCATTTTTGAAGCAGAGGTGCTTATCACAGTTGAGATGTGTGCCCAAGTACCAGGGGAAACACAATTCAAAGCTAGTTTTCTCTGAAACTGTATTTGAAGTATTGTTCAAGAGAAATTTAATCTCACTGTTCTGCTTATACTTAAGAGTCCAACAATTGTCTCAGCATTGTTTCAATATCATTGGCAAATCTAACTTGTTGTATGAAAGTTTTGTTTTACTCATAGAATTGTGGATATGTAATTGAGAATTCCATAAAATTAACAGAGGAAGTTCTTTGAGACTTTTTATGAGGTGAAAAGAACACAGTTTTTGTTTTTTTTTTTCTTCCATTTAAGTGTGCTATTAGGCTATTAGGTTTTTGAAGCAACAAAAGAAGGAAAAAAAAAAGGCCCGTGGAACTGTGAAAAGAAAAAAAAATTGTGATGAAGAGTAAGAAATGGATTAAAAGCTCTTTTCCCTTAACTGCAAAATGAATTTTTACTTACCTGCCAACTCCAATCTGAGGGAACAGGGCCAAGGAAAATAACTTCTGTTCCAGAAGCAGAGATGGCATAAGTTTTGTTCTGACGTTTATCTAGGAGTAAGAAATTTGTCATCCTTATGCTCCAGTCCTGGACACGGGGAAAGATTGAGCTCTGTGCTGGAAGGTTTTTGAGGGCAGCTCTGTGCCTCTTCTTCAGTCCTGTTCTGAACAAAGCTATCTTAGGAACATCTCAACAGATTTTATTCTTTATGTCCTGTGTTTATCAATAAAGGTATTGGAAGAAGCTAATTAGATATGTTCCAGTGCCAGTATACTAATTGAACTGTTATTTTTGTCTTTGTAGTCCATCCTGTGCTATCAGTTTGAGACAAATAATTGTTTTGTTTCATTGTAGGGAAAGGTGAACACGGAAAGCCGTACCCTCTGACAGAGGAAGACCATGATGATTCAGCTTATAGAGAAAATGGCTTCAACATATTTGTTAGCAACAATATAGCACTGGAGCGATCTCTGCCAGACATCCGACATCCTAAGTATGTAAATTGTCCCATGGACTATTTCACTGCAAGGTTTTTCTCTTTGAATACATCTAAATAAGCTGCTTTCTTGGGAGGTGAAATAGGAAAGCTCAGCCAACAAAGTGCCAGTTTCATTAAATAGGAAATATTAAATTTTTCACTATATTTGGATCACATTCTCTGTCTTTTAAACCAGCTTCCCATGTTATTGTTTACATACTGTGACTATAGAAGACCACTTCTTGTTACTAAATGATTTAATGACATTCCTTGTAGTGATTTCTTAGATAGAGATAAAAAATACTTCACATTTAGAAAACTTTATTCAGGTTCTCTCCTGTTAGTAGTTGCAGAGCTTTGGTGGCAGATTTAGAAATTGCATAAACCCTTATTGGACCCATAAACCCATTTTTGGACCAGTGTCTCCAAAAAAATTTGTGCTGGTTTTGTTAGGTAAAAAAGCTTGAGATCTTGATGGGGCAGGGAGAGGGAGAGAAATACAATTGCATCTTCCTCTTCCATGCTCTATTAGTAAAATTGCAGAAGACAATTATTAAATACAAGAGAGGTGGCATGTCTGTGCGCTCTGTATGTGTTTGCAAGCTAACCTTCTGATCGTTTGTTTCTCACTCACTACTATCTGCACAGTCATTGACATTTCCCCAGTGTGTCCCCAGGAGCAAAGGGAATAATGTGATCTCAGAAGTGATGCGGTAGAAGCATGTTGGTGCTGCACCAGCCTTTCACTGTTCCCCCCTCCTCTTCTGAACCTAGCCCTGTCTGTCACTGAGTTTGCTTGAGTGTCTCACTTGGGAAACTTGAACCCTGAAGGCATCATTTTCATGTTCTAATTCAGCTATGTTCCTATGACCTTCATGAAATCACGTGTGGTGGATGTTATTATAGTGTCCTGAGTGAAATGACTTCTTGTGTCCACATTACTTTCCTTACATTAATTCCTTGTAACATAAACTGTCCACTAGTTAACCGACTTCATCATCTCGTAAGGCATATTTCTGTGCATAGCTTGTGTACTAAGTATAATGAAGTGACAAAAGTAGGCTCTGTGCTTCTGGTGGTTACTCCTTGAAACAAATTAAGATATGATTTCAAAAAACAAATCAAATAGTTTTCTTGCTGTCTGTAGAAACTTCGAAAGAAAAACTGCAAGCCTTCATGAATGCAATAAAAACTGAGTAATGAATCTTGCAATTAAGACCAAAATATATTTAAACAGCTGTAGTAGTGCCTATATTTCTGAAATCGCTCCTGTAAAGTTACATTATTAGAAATTCTTGAACCAAATAAACTTCAAGTCCCACATCTAAGAAACTAATATTCTGAAAGTATGCAGAGATAGAAATAGATAACCTGCTCTTCTTAACCCAAATGAACTTTTTCCTTGTTCTCTTTGGAAACTGGGATCAGGATTTGCAAAATATGTCTTTTGGTAAGGGGATGAGGGGAACCAAGCAAGTAGTTAGAAGTTTGGGATCTGAGAAACTCAGTTTCTCATTTTTGTTGTGGGTTTTTTAATAGTATTCTTGCTTATTTACTTTGAGTCTGGAATATTTAGAGTGCTTCAGAAAGATGTATTCAGATAGATGCTCCTTTCCTTTTTAAGAAATGGAAATGTGTTTGCTGTAAAAATCTCTAGAGGAATGAAACAATTCTATTTTAAGGCCACTTTAACAACTTTCCTGAGTCCTTTATATGTTTTTGTTGGATTCTTCTATTATCTCCCATATCAATTTTTTTCTCTTCTAGCTGCACTTGAACAATATTTCTGCCATTTCTATGTGCTCTTTCATGTCTTATTTCTGTACCAGTTTCATGGAAGTAGATGCTCACAGTGTTAGTTAACTAATCCTCTGTTCTTTGTCCACCATCAGCACCCAGCCTTAAGAACCAACCTTACTGAGCTGTTTTTGTTTATCTATAGAAACAGGATGTGCAAGACAGATCAGTGCAAAGTGTATCTGAATATATCAAAAATATCAAAATCTGACAAATTTTGCTTGCTCCTCATATATGGTCTTTGGTTTTCCATTGAAAATTCCATGCAGAAACTGAGTTTGGAAAGGGGTCAGTTTTGTTTTCTATATAACAGCAGAAGACTAGGGAAATCTTAGATGTTTACGTTGAAGGAAAAGTCATCTCTGCTAAGAAACAGTTCTTTTGCCTTTGGAATGCATGCATTGTTGCAGGCATTGTCTATGGATAATTCAAGATAAACATCCTGCAATAACATCTGAAAAAAGTATATAACTTTAAGGCTATTCAGAGTTCAGAGCATAGAAAAATGGGATTTAAGTATATGTTTGGTCTTTGATTGTTGTTGTTTATTATTCCAAATGAAAATCTGAAACAGGAATGCCTTCTCAGTTCATTGGGATTTCAGGATGTGGTTATTGACAATAAGACTGCTTGTCACCTAAAGTTGAAGGCAACAGTTGAGTTCTGGGAAATGTTTAGAGTTGGCCATGGAATTACTATTTAAAGTTAATTCTATACTAGCAGTAAAAATATTTCAAAATACAACAGAGCAGGAGGCTGTTTGTTGTTTTTTTTTTGCTGGCCTGTGTCACTGCTTTAGCCTGGAATACAACAAACTTCCTAAAGATAGCAGATAAAATTGTGATCATTTTCTGTTGGAAAGGAAAATTGCTGTTGAATTGTTTAACAGTTACCATTAATTCTTATCTTCTCTGCATTTTGAGATAATCTGTGTTTACTGGTTTTGTTCAAGTAAAATCAAATCTGGTTCATGTTTGAATAACATTCAAAATGGAATTGTGATGAGGCTTGGGGGAATGATTGCAATCACATAGCCTAAGTAGTGAATATAACTTGTGGTATATACTCTGTTTGACACTCCTAATTCCTCATAAACCAGAGCATCTAATTTTTTAGCTATTCATTCTTGAATTGAAAGAATTCAAGTTGATTCTGGTTGCCAATAAACTGCAAGAGTTATGATTTAAGATCTTCCATGTTGTAGGTGTGTTCACATAGGTTTATTCCAACAGCAATCCTTGTATCTGTGGTTTGTAAAACACTTGTTTATACTTGTGCATGCAGAGATGTACAAATCCTTTTTGGCTTACCTGAATAATCTACTACCAGAAATCTCATCCTTTTTAGGTTTCTGGAGCTATAGATAGATCCATTTTATACTGATACCCAAAATAATTCATACTAAGGATGCCCAGCCTGATTTCTGTGACATTTGTTTTCAGCAGGCATGGTCTGGAGTCAGTGTTTCTAAGTGTTGAGTGGTTCTTGCTGCATGAGGTGGGGGCAATGGTAGCCCAGTAGGCTTCCTCTCAAAGTCCAAGCAATGTTTGTTGATCTTAGATGTTATATTTCTTACAGGCCTCTGAAAAGATGCAGCCCTAAAATAAAAATGGACTATCTTCTGTCTCCTTAACACTAACTAATTAGGTTTTTCTGTTTTCATAATTAAACAAACAAACAAAAACAAACAAACAAACCACCACACATTTCTCTATACTTGTTCTGCATAACTGGAGCTCTTCAACTCCTTATCAGCAATAGAAGCTGAGAATGCCTGAATGGTTCTGTTTCAAAATGTTTGAATGCAGTAAGGTTGCTGTCCCTTCTATTTTTGAATGAAGCTGGGAAAAAAAAAAATGCAGGGAGACTTCTTAAGTTTTTTTGTTTAGCTGTGGATGTGTGGACTTGTTTGCTTTTGTTTTGTGTTCTGCTTTATCTGTGTTTTTTTTGGGGGGGGTCTGTGGAATAGTCATGGAGTTACTGTTATTCCTTAATTATGTTTTAGTAAATTTTGCATTAACTTTAACTCCTAGTGCACTACAGAATGCTATGGAGTAACATGATGTTACAGGAATATCTATAACCAAAAATCATAAAAACATGACAACATAGGATTACTAGACTTACATGGGAGAAAAATGCATTTCAAAAATTCAAGGCTGGTGTTTTAGTTCTATAACCATTCAGTATTTAATATCTGAATCCTCTAACATGCTGGTTGATGTTAGTTGCCCTCCAGACCCAGTTCTTCTGCAGCTCCATTCCCTCCAGATGAGAAGCTGACTTCTCTGCTTTCCTTTTTTTTATGCTTAATGATGGAAAACTCCATGAGAAGTTGTAAAAGTTAGCTCAAAGGCACTCAAGTAATCTCTGCAGTAGTCAGTAGATAAATAATTCAGTGCCATCTCATTGCTCAGAGGGCAGATGTCACTGCTATCCAGGGATGCTGAAGAGGCACTCTGGGTGTGCTTAACTTAGAACAGCTACTAGCTAGCTGATGCAACTTTTTTTTTCCTAACTTGCTTACTCCTATGCTTAGTTTGACTGCAATCTACAAACCACAAAATCTACTAGCCCACTTCTGGTACTTCAGCAAAGTGTTAGTTCAGACTTCTCAACATAGGGCTGCCTTTCTTTATATTAATGTTTATTAGTATTATATTAAACTTATCTGGCCACGGAGCAGCTGATTAAGCACAAATTGTTCTTCTACGGGGATAGTGATAAAGCTGGAGGTTATTACTGACAGCTTTTTCCTGTTGCAGTTACTGTGTAATGTAGTGAAGGTGGAAAGTCATGCGTGCCAAAACATGATAGGCAATGTCCCCATTTCCAAGCCTCGCCAGATTGCTCTCTGCAATTGCTTCAGGGCATCTCATTCAAAGTTTCTAGCTCCTCAAAAACAGGATCAGAAATATTTTATACTTGAGAAAACATGTGGCTTTCTGTCTCTGTCAGTTCCTCTGCAGTGTATGCATTGGTAGTACCAATGGAATAATTCATAGGTGCTTTCTGGATGCTTTGTGTGCCTGTTTTTATAACAGTAACAACTAAAATGGGGCCGAAGACTGATGATTCCCTCTCCACCCTGTTGGTGAGGAGCAGTATCTGTGGTGTTGAGTAGGTCAATAAGGATAGCCCAGATTAATGGATCTGTTTACTAGAAAAAAAAAAAAAATTAATAAGCGAAGCAAGCTGTTTATACAGGTGCAGGAAAGTCATTCTTGTGGGGTTTGAATTGCAGTAAAGTCTCTCATACGGCTGAGAAGATAGCAAGCTGCAATAAACATAGCTGTGAAATCTAAATACAATAGGGAAAGGAATACTGAAGGATATTTACCCTACAGCCAGTTCTGTGCATCTGGGATAGCCAAGACTGTTAGCTTTTGACAGCGGTTAAAACTTTTATCTCACAAGGAAACCACATGTAACTTCAAGATCAGTGAGAAAGACTGAATGTTCTGGAGTTCCAGACCTTTGCATTTCATGGATGAATACAATGCTTGTGTTTGCTGGCAATTTAATAGTTTTAGTTAAAGCTTCACTCTACCTTCCTTGTTCTTTTATATCAATTCTCACTTCATTTCTGGGCATTTTTTTTTTTCATACAGCTAAGCATCTATCATCTTGCATAAGTTTACATGCTGCTAAGTAAATGAAATTTCAGCTCTAGTGCTAAAAACTCACATAAATTGCAGGTACACTCTTGTTAGCAACAGAATTAGCTGCTGTATGTCATGAAATAAGGACTGGAAATGTGCAGTGAGGCTAGAATGAAAAAGCAAGTTCTTTATTTTGTTTGATTGGATTACAAATGGCCTTACTGAGCTCTAATTTCCCAAAGGCTGCCCTGGTCACAAGATGTGGTAGCACATGTGAGAACTCGCTGATCACACTTACGATGCTTATGGTCTGTGAGTCTTGACTGCAACATTTTCACAGCTTTTGCTCCCATGCCTACTGGCTGTGACTTTGTTGTTGACAACAGTTGGACCTAATAGTATCTCACCCATTATTTTATCTTATCTATATTGAAAGGTGATATTGAAAGAAATATGTGAGCCTGGCTGCTGCTTCCAGTTTGTTTCCCTTGGATTCTTTCAGCATCCATGGTAATTGGATTTTTGGATGATACATGCAGCCTATAGCCCTCAGTGTCTTTATACAGGTATACTGTGCTTGTTCTTGCTTAGTTTATTTTATTACTGAATTTCCTAGTAATGACAGGCCTTGCAGCCTTTTGCACAGACAGACAACTGATTTTTGTGTAATGCAGGAACTTTTTATAATGTGTTTTAGATCAACCTGATGTTAACTGCATCAAATACCCTCTAATTCTTGTTCACCAAACCCATCAATACATTTTATCATCTGCTCTATCCACTAACTTTTGGAAGCTTTACTGTAAACTTCAATTATATATCCCTTATATAATTGAAGCATTCTGGAGATAGAAAGGCATGCTTTCTCCATTTATTTGAATTTGGGTAATGCAGCAACCACTGTATTCTTTCACTAATTAGGGACAAAGAACGATGTCAGAGTAGCTTAATCCAGTGGCTTGAGAAAACCTGAAAGTGCTGAGTCCTGAGCTTCTTTTCCAGCAGAGGAGGATCCTCCTGTACAATGTTTGCATTTTCCTTGTTCTAAGATACCTTGCTTATCATCTCACAGTATAACATTGCATGCAATTCTGTGCTTCCTCACTAATCAGATACTGTTACTGTAATTCCCTGCTCTGATGTCATTATAGTTAAGGAGGGAGTTTTGGATAAAAGGGGCTCCAGGTTTTTTGTGCTTTGAGTTCTATATGCACTAATGTTTCATCCTTTTTGACACTTCAAGAGAAATTCCAGATGATTCGCAGTATCCTGTTGTATTCTCAGTCAAGTAGAATGTGGTTGGAATCTTGTACTTAGCTGCAGTGCATTTAGTATGGAAAAGATGTGGCTGACCTTTGGCAGCCTGTAGAATAGCTCTGGAGCACAAGGTCAAGTGGTAAAAGAATACCTAGAATTTCTGGAACAGAAGATCAATGGTAGTTGAATGTCAAAGGTTAGTTTGTTACTAAAGCAGTGTGATTAGAATGCACTTTGAAACAATGAAAACTTGAGCTTTGGTCCTCTTCATTTTCCTTCAGTCAGGAAGACAAACATAGACTTACATTAGAGGCTTTGTGACGATTCTATTAAGATCTGCATCATTTCTGAGAAGAAATCAGATAGGTTTGCTTGCTGTGATGAATGAATTTTGAGTACACCAATAATCTTTAAAATCTCTCAAAAAAAGTGTGTGTGTGTGTGTGTGTGTGTGTGTACATACATTTATACTTTTTATATAAATCGGGTTGCTTGCTGGAATAGGCATTCATGGGTGATGAAGTGCAAAGTTAAAGCTGAAATGCAGTACTTAGATGCCTGCTGATGTAAGATTCCTTTAAGTGAGGAGTTTTGAGATGGGATAAAATAACCATATGCATTCTTTTTTTTTTTTTTTTTTTTTTCAAAGCCTAGATTTAATATATATGAATAAATAGGTAAGTTTCTTAAGGCACATTACATAGATATATATCTTAAGATTTTGCCATCAGTGATGGAGTTCTAAACTTCGTTATCTTGTAGAACAAGGCTTTGCAAGCACAGGCATGCTTTGTATCATATGATTCATCTGTCTTGTATGCTCGCTTTCCTTGGTTAGAGAAAACTTTCTGTTTGAATAATGAAGTGAGGTAAACACTCTGATTTCTTTGAAGCCATGCAGTTTTTTTGGAGTGATTGCCTGTGACGGACCAAAATGACATAGATGTGAAATAACAAGCACCTAACTCAGCTTCATGATCTTATGAAATCACTATTGAGTGAAAACCTGCATAAAAGATGCAAGGCTTTTCCTATGCAGTTTTCAGGATGCATTGATTTTTTTGTTAGTGCACTTAACAGCAATAACACAAATGATTTCTGCTGTACAATTGTATCTTTCTTTTTCTCTGAACATAGTAATAAGTTTTTGCAGAAGATTTATTTGTTCCAGTAGGGAAGAAGAAGTGTTGTGACATTTGAATCCCATACTCAGTAAAGCATTCTTGCTTCCCAACGGAGAACTGCTGTGAAAGTAAAGATTACTTTCCCCTCCATCAGCTCACACCCAGACTAATTTTACAGCCTTGTCAAACAGCAGTAGAAATTATCAGTTATCACTACTTTATCAGGTGCAGTTACAAGGCTAGATTGGAACAGAAACACGGTGTGACTGAAGCTTGTTGCTGTAAATTGAACACTTTGACGTGCTAAGACAATTACTATGTAAATCTTCACTGGAAAAATGTTGTGTTGAGGTAGCTTTGTCATGGGCTTGTCAGCAGCTGGGTGCCCACTGCGTGCTGTAGTTTCTTGCATTAAAGAATGAGAAGGAAATATCAGATCTGCTAAGAGAGCATGTACTGACAGAGCTGGTAGAAGAAAGGTTGCAAGCTGATTCTATTTTGCTGTAACTTACTCTTTCTATAACACGAGAAAATTGGAGGTGGTCTACATTTATGATGAAGTAACTGCTGTAGGAGGCTGCTGCCTTGCTTTCTAAATGTAGCAGTGGGATGTCTGAAAGGCATTTAACTTCTCCTATGCTATTATGTTTCAGAAAGCGCAATTTAAAAGGTAGTTGTGTCTAGAAAGCACAGACCCTGGTAGCTGGCCAAGACATTGTTATTGGCATCCTTTAACGTGCATAAAATATTGCAGTTGTTTTATCCATGGGGTCAAACAAATTGCTGCTTTTATGAATCAACTTTTGCTGTGAAGTGACTGAAATGATGCCAGCACTCTCTCCTTTATGATCATTTTTGAAGCCCATTTTCTTTCATTTGTTCTACACAGCTGGTGGATCTCTGTACATTTCTGTTAGCAGAGAAGCAGAAAAGATGCAACATGTTGTGGTTCTGCATCTTTAGTTAAGATATACAATATTGTAGGATTTTTTTTTAACCTAAAACTCATCAGGGCATTAAACAGAGCTATCTCTATGCCTTCAAAAGAAATGATGACTCTTGTTTGTTTCTGCCCAAGGTCAGTTTTAAGTGTTTCACAGTGAGTTAAAACATGTGATGGCCCAGCTATAATAACATAATGTAGGAACGGTGTTTAAGATAAGCAGGCTGTAGAGAGTTCAGTTTGTCAGTTCTGTATGCTTAAGATTTTATTATACAAATAATTTATTCATAAATTCTACCATAACTTTTTATTAAATAAATAAATCATGATTTCATAGTTGCCAGTTTCTGCTGATGTTTGTGTTAGGTCCTTATAATAAACAGTATTATGTAGCTCTTTCCTATTTCTCAAAACATTGGGAAAACAACAGTATTTTTGGGGTTGCTGAAACACAGCTATATGGGAACAGTTTGGTCATAGCCTAAATCAATGATTAAGCACCTGGTGAAGGCATGTGACCAGCTCTGTAAGCACTGGTGTGAGCAGTTCACCTGTGTGACTAGAAAGAGTGGACTCTGAGTCCATCCTTCCCTTACCTCATCTAAGGGGTGGCAGCCACAAGGGAATGATTTCTCTACAAGGAGATAGCCTTCTGTGGAGTATTTGGTGAGCCCGGATCCTTGGAAAGGAGTAAGCTGTTCCTTCTTTATTACTGAATTGTTACCCTGCCTTTCTTTGGTGTTCTGCATCTGGTTGAAGGCAACCATATCTACTGATACCTGTCCTTACAGCAGCTATGCTTGAAGTGGCGTATCATTACAGAGTCATAGAATTGCAGGGATTTGAAGGGACCTCAAGATCATTGCATCTAACCCCCTGTGGAAGAAGGTACTCTATGATGGGTTGTGCAAGTAGGCATCCAGATGGATCTTGAATATCTCCATAGAAGGGGACTCCACAACCTCTCTAGACAACCTGTTCTAATGCACCATCACTAGTTCTTCCACATGTTTATGCGGAGCTTTGTATATTCAAGTTTTAGGCCGTTGCTCCTTGTAATATCACTATGCACCACCAAGGAGAGCCTGGCCTTATGCATTTGCCTCCTGCCTCCCTTTAGATATTTATAAACATTAATCAGATCTCCTTCAGTTGTCTTTTCTATAGGCTGAACAGACCCAGGTCACTTAGCCTTTCCTCGTACAGGAGATGCTCCAGGCCCTTTATCATCTTTATGGCACTCCTCTGGATTCCTTCTAGGAGATCCCTGTCTTTTTTGAACTGGGGAGCCCAGAACAGAACATGGTATTACAGATGTGACCTCACTAGGGCAGAGCAGAGAGAGGGACGAATCACTTCCCTCAACCTGCTGGCCATGCTCTTTTTATTGCAGGATGCCATTGACCTTGGCCACATGGGCACACTGTTGTCTCATGGCCAGCCTATTTTCCACCAAAGCAGCACACAGTAAATTGTCCAATTATTAGGGGGAGGGGGGCTAAAAATAAGAGGAAGATATTTTGGCCAGAGAGGAAATCCTTAGTGCTTTGAAAATTAGTTTGGAAACAAATCATGCCCTAGTGTCCTCAGTTCTTAACATCCCGCGTGCAAGTCCATAGAGTACAAAGGGTAGTACTGTGTTGTTAAATTTGGTAAGAAATACCAATTAAATGCTCAAATAAATTGGAAGAAAAGTTTATGGAATGAAAGGCAAGACTGCTCAAGAAGAGCAATATCTGAAAGTGCAATTCAAGGTTGATAACTTTTTATTTGTGGCGATAATCTTGAAAATACCATTTCATCTGATTTATCCACAAGTTTGATGCCAGTGGAGCTATACTGCATTGTCATATTAGTTTTTCTTGTATGCACACACGTTTCTGTATAATGTTTGCTCAAGTCTAAATTGTTAATGCAGTTACATAATTATGAAGATTTGAGCAAGGGAATTGTATAATGTCCCTTGTACAGTACTTGCACGGCGCGGAAAAATACAATGAAAATTATGGAAGAATAGTCAAATAATGTTCTCTAATGCTAATCTTGGATGGTTATGCTTATGTCAGTAAGGGTAATGATGTTGAGTTTACATGCATACCCAAGACTGATTATTGAGAACACAATCATGATTTTAATACAATGGAAGCTGAAGCAAAAATTAAAAAAATAATAATAATTAAAAAAATCCACTGATTTCAAATATTTTGTCTATGGAATCGAGGGCAGAAAACTTATTAAATGTCATGGGAGCTTTTTTTTTCCCGAGTCTGTATGTTAGTATAAATATACACACATCTCATTCAAGTGATCTGGTTTACAACATATGCAAAATTAAGCTGCAGGCGTCATCTTCATTCATCATTCAAATCCACTTTGTTCTCACAAATAATTTTACTTGTTAATTCAACTGAAAATACTACCAGGGCAAAAACTGATCCCAGTGGAACCCAGCTAAAAATCGCAAATACCTTCCCAACAAAAATAAAAATAAAAAATTGGAAGATCTAGCAATCAATTTTTATTCAATCCACACTGATTTTTGTCTTTTTAATTTTTTAATCAGACAGTGATGTGACACTGGAGCTTTCAATTAATGCATTTGCCTGTGTGATCTGTTCATGAAAGAGAGAGTATTAAGTAATGTTGATTCACATCAACTATGTTAATAAACTTTTCTGTATTGAATTAGTTCTTCGAGCAAATCTTGATTTGATTGAAACTGTCTGGCTGAACTGCCTGCCTTTTTAAATCTACCATCCTTTTGTGAAGTTGATCTTATGATTTCCTTTTTGGATTTCCTAGTATCCCACATTTAAGCATATCCAAAGAACACACTGACTTTCGCTATTCTGTCACTTAAGTTGGAAAAACACTTAGCACTGTGTATTCATTGAAAATTGCAACACATTCAAGTTGAGGCTGGTGACCAGAATACATGTGCACAAGTGTTATGATTTGCAAGATAGCTAAGAATTGGGTTCCCCTTTAGAAAGAACATATTTTTTAGAAAGAAAAAGCATTCTGGGGTTTGAGTATTCATTGTTGTGGGTTTGTTTTTGGTTTGTTTTTGGTTGTTTTTTCTCCTCCAAATGAGATGATGAACTTTTGAATTTTAGAAACCTACCTAGTGGGAGCTAAAAATACTACAGGGAAAATCTTGCTTTCTGGAAAAGCATAAGATATATGTGTTTTAATCCGATATTAACAGTAGTGGTTGGCTTTGATCAGTGGTTTTCTTGATTTGTCAGCTGACTCCGGTATATGTAATTGGTTCCCTTTGTTTTACTCCATCCTACAGCTAAGTAGAAGAATTTTTACATGCTCTTGCAGAATAGCTGTACTTTTTGTGGTGTGTGTGTATGTTCTCCCAGCAAATTGCTTACTGAAATATTTCCATTAAGTTATTTATGCAAATGGATAGTCATTAATTTCATTGTTTCCGTGGTCTAGGAAGAAATGGCTGACAAATTTAAATATTATTTTTAGGAAAACATTTAAATAATGATTTTCAAGTAACACTTGTAAACTAGAAATGCCAAACTGGCTGCAAATAAATGTAATTCAACATTATAACCTATTGCAGTATTTGGTATGAAGTTATTTTTTCTAAAAAACACTGATGTTTGTACTTGTAAGTGGGAAGTCAAAGGTTTTGTCCACTTTTTGTTGTCATTTTATCACAAAGCAGTTTGTGTGTGTTTGTATGGATACCTTGGTCAGAGTGTAATTTTTTCTTGGAGAAGGAGTAATCATTCAGTTTCATTGTCCACATTGGATGTGTCTGACAATGCAGTGCTGTGCTGTTGGTAGAACGTGTCCCTTTCCTCCTTCTTTTTTTTTTTTTTTTTAATGCAAAAGATAATGATTTATCCATTTCAGTTACTAAGCATTATTCTTGAAGTGTTTTTCAGATATTAGGAGAAACTGAATTGCAAGACCGTTATTTGCCTTTCAAGAATAAGGGGATTCTTTGCATACACACACGAAAACTAGTTACGATTGAAAACATAAGTTTAAGCACTGTTTCTAAGTTAGATACTGTTCAGTTAAGATGTCAGTGTAGTTTACATTTTGCTATTTTTGTCAGTTAGCACCTTCAGAATGTGTTGCTGCTGCTATATGCACAGCTTTTAGGATTGTTTTGGATATCTAGATGGGAAGCTGGATTTGTACTTGTGGATACTGTTAATTTGTGTTGTGAATATGTCAGCTGAGAGGCCAAAATTGTTGGCAGTAAATGCCAAGGCAGACTTTTCTTGCGCTTACACAGCTGTTTTCTTCTCTCTCTCTAGCTGTAAGCACAAGGTGTACTTGGAAAAGCTACCAAATACCAGCATAATTATCCCATTTCATAATGAAGGCTGGACTTCCCTCTTGCGAACAATACACAGTATTATCAACCGCACTCCAGACAGCCTGATTGCAGAAATCATTCTTGTGGACGACTTCAGTGACAGAGGTAAGGCCCAAATGGTTTTGTTTGGAAATTTTTTATGAAACGTGGTTCCTGTTGAAATGAAAGTTTAAGGAAAAACTGAGGAAAAAATAATTGCTGAAGTGCTTTCCTGAACTAATGTGTGATGTTCCTATGGGGGGGGGGGGGGGAGACAACTTGTTTTTAATTTGATATAATCTTGCTTTTTTTGCCTCAATGGTGAAAAGAGATTGACTGTTCATTCATCTTTATTGATATGGTATTTTGAATAAATTCTTTCTGAAATACTGTGAATTATTAGGGTTTGAACCTTTTTTTCCCTTAATCTTGGTTTTCACTCAGAAAACCTTTAACTTTAGCCAGTTTGGATGTAGTTCATTAGACTCCAATCCTGTAATTTCACTGAGTTAGTAAGCTTCATATTTTGGTACAAAGTATCATACAGAGAAATGAGACAGTTTTGATTAGAATGTAAAAAATTGTCTCCAAATTGTTAATCAAAGCTCATGGCATCTCTGTATGGCAAAATTAAGGAAAAATTACATCATCTAATGAATGTAGACATCATTACTTGAATGCAGTACAAGAATGGGATGCTGTAAAGTTCTGTGTATGAAATTCAACGGTTTCTTAAGTAAAAGTCATACATGACTATGTTATAGAATTTGGAAGTAATTTATTTTTTCAAATTCATGTATTGTTTATTTATTTTATTTTATTTTATTTTTTTGGACATTAATCATGAAGTGCTTTGACTTGTTATTCTGTTTGGTTTTGATTTTTTGGGGAGTTGGTTTCTACTGAAACATCAGTTTCTAATGTGTATGTGAGCCTTGTTCTGAATAGACTGATACATAGCAAAGGAGAACAAACCGTGCTCTGTGCTGATCTGAAAGGTTTGTCTCAGCTAGGAGCTTCATAGCAACAGATTTCTGACTTGTTACTATAAGAAGCCCCTCAGTAAACAAGATGAAGTTTATAGCAGGGAAATAACTTGCAGGGAGGTCTTCAAGTTGGCTCTATGACACTTCTGATTCTGAGAGAGTAGCTATTGAGTCTATTCTTGCTCCTTATGGTAATACTGTAGCATTTCTCTAAGGCAGGTCTTACTGACTGTTTGTTATATGCTTTAAAATGTGTATTTTAGAAAGCTTCTACTTCCCAGTTACTAGAACAAGTATTAATGCTATTGATCAGGAATTTTCTATCTCTTTTCATATATAGATATTATATCTCTATAATATCAATTCCTATAAAAATTAAAGAAATCTTTTAAGTCTTCCTCATTTCAGGTTGTATGATCTTATCTTCTCAGTGGAACTGTTTTCAATTAGAAATGATTTATACAGCATGGAATTGCCTGTCATAGTGTCTGGTTTGAAAATCTGAAAGAAACCTACTAAGAAGGTTTGAATGGAGTTAGGCCTGGAACTATTGTGCTGTGAGGAGAAACTTTGCTCATCTCTTGTTGCTATTATTAAAACGCACATTAGAAATACATTCTTGAATGGTTGCCAGTTTTGAGTTTGAGCAGAGTTGTTAGCATAGTTGTGTTTTGGGAAGTTTTTTTAACGTGCAAGGAAAATGCACTAATATTTCAACTATCTGAATCAAAAAACTTTGAACTTCAAGATACATAGAATCATTTTGGTATCTTTACTATGTTTATTTCTTGTATTTGTTACAACTTAAACTGTATCTTAAATGAGGCCATATCAAAGGGTTCTTGTGCTTTTTTTTAACCTTATGAAGACACATAGTACAGATGTTTTGTGTTGAAAAAAGTCTGATACACCTTCCCAACTCTCTAATTCCAGTTCATAACAAAATCTTTTTAAAAAGTGTTTGAATAAGTTCCTAATGTACTGCTATTCTTTTTCCTATTGGTGAAATATATCATGTTCAATTGCTGTACAAACATGCAGAAGCATAGCAAGCAAAGTTAAGTGCAGTGTTGAAATGGTATGGTGATAAATCTGTATCCAATTTTGTAATACCTTATTGAGACTTTATGTCAAAATGCTACTACTTGCTTTTACAAAATGAGTTGTAGCGTATGGGTTATCACTTAATTATCACTTATGATTTATACCTGTTTTAAAGCTTAGTATTTTAAAGAGTTTTGTACCAGGAACCTAAACATACTTTGTAGACAGTTGGAAGTGAGAATGAGGTTTTTCAGTAGTGCTGTTATTTTAACTGTAGAGATTTAAAAGTCTGTGTTTTTCTCTGGGGTTTTCTACTAAACAAACTTACCCTTTTCACAACAGTTTAAGAAGAAACTGTTACCAAGAGACAGTCCTTGTTAGAACTTCAGTAGATGAGAAAAAGTAGGAACTTTAAAGGGGTGTTAAAGATAAAAACATTGCAGCTTTTTATTTTCTTAACTAATGCAAATATAAATATGGGTATGCGCATAAAGATCTTTTGATAACGGATGATGAAAATGTTACAGTGCATAGCCAGGTACCCAGCAGTTTGCTGATTTGTCGGCAGAATTACTTCTGCCTTCATTTTATTCATATTCGTTACTTTGTCTCTTGTGATCAAAGTAAAAAACTTTAGATAGCTCACACATGATATTCACCATAAATTATGATAGCTAGGTGAAAGTGAAAGGAGAGCTGCATCGTTTTAAATGACTACGTAATGCAGATTAGAGACTAGGTAATAGGAATGGGGAAGTAAGCAAATGTTACAAAGTTTGAAAACGTGCTGCACTGTCACAAAAAGAGACAACATAAAAAAAAAAACATAATTTTTAAAATGTCTTGGCAGACAGAAGGAAACGTAGATTTAAATTTTGCAAAATACCTTCATATGATTTTTACAGAGTTCATATACTTAAATACTAAAGGAATGTGGAGGGAAGAACTTTATTACAACAAAAGGGCGGTGGTTTTTTTTGTTTGTTTATGTGGGTAATTTTGTTTTTTTTTTTTTAATTTGCATTTAATGAACAAATTATGTACTGGAGACAGTGAAGGAAACTCAATCCATGAGTTTACAGGAGTACTTTGACATTCATGGATGGTCTGTGGAAGATAGGGGAGTATTAGACTTAAACTGCCTCGGAAAGCTCTTGGTAAGAGAACTGTGTGAGCTGTTTTCTGACTGACATCTGAGAATGATTTTACTTTTTCCAGTTCACTTGGCAGTCCACTCTTCATTAGAGACTTCCACTGAATTTTCATATCTCAGCTCTAGGTTCAAGTGCAACAGCTTTTCCACAGAGAGCTGTTAATATTGCTTCATTATTAATAGTAATTCATTGTTATTTAGCATGCACATTTGCATGGTTAAAGTATGCTGAGTATTTCTAACTCTGTGATGGATTCGGGTTTGCAAATGATTCTAATATCTGATTCATGCTTGCAAGTCGTATATTTCAAACCACATCTAAATTAAAGTCCTATTAATTTTTCTAAGTATTGCATGACATGGAAAATGAACAACTCTTTGTTGATGTGGAATCTGTGAGATGTCTCTGCAGTGGTTTTGTGTGCACATCCCTCTCGTTAGCCTGGCTTTTGGGACAGTAAGCCACGTAGAAAGGTTTTGTGTTGTTTTATTGTTTCGCTTTGTTTTGTTTTTCTGGAATAGCTTTTTTTTGCTGTGTATGAGGTGACTTGTTTAGAGAAGAAGGGGGTTGGCATGCAGGTAAGTTGTGTATCTGGAGGGAGAGGAGTTGTTGCTGTTGTTAGCTCCGAAGTTGCTGTAGGGTGGCCGGATAGCTGTAACAGTGGCAAAGAGCAGAATTTGGGTAAGAGTTTTTGGATGAAAGATAAAACTGAACAGGAAGCTAGCTTTCAATTATTCAGTTACAGAACAGTTTGCATTCACAAAGGAATTCTAAAAACTCTAATACATTTTTCAAAACTCTGTGACCAGATAGGTTTGCATCATTAACTTCTGCCTGTGGCAGGTGGGTTAGAACTTGACAACTCTCGGAGTCCCTTCCAACCCAAGCCATTCTATTGTTCTTTGATTCTATTCTATTGTTCTTTGATTCTGTTAATGTGTTCAACAAGTGCTGTAGGTTGCCAACATCTTTGCGGATAGCTTTGCACATTGGTTTTTATACCTTTTGTGTTTTAGTCAGCCCTGAGAGCTGCTAATAAAAGTTTGTGCCTGTGCACGTAAAACTGACTTAACCAAGCACTTTTTAATTCTTGTTGCTTATACTTTATCCTCATAGGAGTTACACCAGCTAGAGAGCTATTGTAAGATAAATATAGTGCCACCACCAACAGTGAATTTATTACCAGTAATAATTATTAAAGTTTATTAACTTAAAAAATATATATATTCTTCTAATGGGGGAGGAAGGAAGAAAGATTACAGACTTGCTGGTCAGGACCTTCTTGCAGGAAAGAACTAGTTTCTGTCACTGTCAGTGAACTTGTATTTTGGTGAAGTATAGCTCACTGGGAAATATTAATTTATGTTGATAAGCTGGTCCCTTCTCATTTTGTCATCTGTTATGTTCTCAAGGCTCTGTCCCTTTGCTTAGTTCTGTTTTCTGCACTGCTGCTCGTTTCATGCTTGGAGTGCCATAATGTCCTATATCATATAGCATAGGCTTTATGCCAGATCTCTGTTCTGTGAATAACCCAGATTAATAATGTGTAGGTCAGCTGGGAAAAACAACCAAATACATTGATTGATCAGGGCCTGATTTACTTGGCTGGTGGATTTAAATGCTAGAAATGCTCCCTATTTTGTGTGAACAAGGAGAAAGATCTGATCTACCCTAATTACCCAGTTATCATAATAGCCTGGCAAAGCCTTTCTGGCCTTTATAGAGGTTGTCTGATCCTGTTTTTTTGTATTTTAATCTGTACTTCTTTAACTGAATGTTGTTGTATATTGATAGGGTAAAGAGTATGTGCTGGAAGCAAAGCAGCTCAGGATGTTGGATAGCATGTATTTCCTAAGTGGCAAGTTGTGTTTTGTTGCATGAAGATGAAATGCCCTGTATTTTAACTCTGGATGACTAGTTTATGTAACATATCACTTGTGATTCCCGTTTATCGATGCTTGGCTTCAGATTATGGGCAAATAAAACTTTTCTGATCAAATGAAAGGGGAAGGTCTATTACTGAATGATTATCCCAGCAGAGCTTTCCAATGATTCTCAAGATAGTGAGAGCACTGCTCCAAAAATTGCCACTGGTGTCAAAATACAAAATGTTTTTAAAATGGGGTAGGAAATCAACCTTCTCTAAAAGAAAATGCTTTCTAGTCTGTTCCTTTCCTTGAGTTTAGGAGCCTGATTTTCAAAGTGGTATATAACCGCTCAGTGTATTTTTCTTTAAGCTGGAGCTCTTTGAAATTATGTGCAATTAATTTTCTTCTTTCTAAATTTCTCTAATAAAGTTGCTTGAAAAGCAATGCCTTTGGCCCACAGAGTCAGAGAGGGCAGTCTGACAAAATGGTGTCTGACATAGAAGCATGTATGAAGCAAAGGTATGTCATTGAATTCCTCCATTCAGGAAAAATGGCACCCATTGACATTCATCAGTGCTTGCTGAATGTTTATGAAGACCAAACAGTGGATGTGAGAACCACTGTTTTACCAAAGATCGTAACTAAGAAAGCTCCCTAAACCAAATAATAGTTTAGAAGGCCAACTCTGGTTTATTACAGTGCTGTGTACATGGGGATCTCTCCACAAAGCATGTACTCTCTAGAGCTAAATCACCCAAATTGTATACATTTAAGACTTGAATTTTCATAGAATTTCCATGAAGCCTATTGTCATAAATATTAAATCTAACCTTGCACCTGACTGACACTTGCACCTGTCATTCAGTGGATTCTTGCAAGAGGTCCTTCAATTTCCCTTGTATGGAACTGATGTTGAGGTATGCAAGTTTCCTCTTTGCACTTCCTTGTCTTGTAGATTGCTCTTCGGCATCTCCTCACAATGTCTACATAAAGGAGCCTATTCTTATCTGTCTGGAGTATCAAGGTACTCGTCTTTGAAAATTAACTAAGTAGTTTGCATCAGTGTGCTGGTGAGTGGTGCTTTTCAGCAGTGGTGACAGTGATGTGAAAGACAAGCCACATTCTAGATGGCCATAGAGACTTTTTGGAGGGCATTGTGCAGGCACCTGTTCATTGCTAATGAAAATGCATAGATAATGGTGGTGACAGCTTGAAAAGCACTGTTTTTTAGCTGAGATTTTGTTTTGTCAAACAGTTATTGTGCTCTTTGTATCTATTGTACTTTTCATGGAAATAAGTAGGAGGCATTACTTTGGGAGTGACATACATATTTATAATTCTCCGCCTTCCAATACCAGACTCAATGCTTTTGAACTTGAGTGTCTGCCCATCTTGGAGAAAGGTGATTACCTTTTTCCATAAAAGCGTATGGAGAGCAGGTTGCCAAACAGAGTGCTTCCAGCAATGTCAGTATAAAAGCATCTGAGAGATCATGTGGACAGAATTCACTGACGTTTCCTGAAGACGCGGAAGGTAAGGAATGGCAAATTAAGTGTTAATGAGAAAGCACTAGGATGCAATCCAAGACTGTCTCTAGACATGGTGGGAGGGGAAAGGTGGAAGGAGGACCGTCCATGCTTTTACAGGTATTAGTACACACACACACACACACACACACCAAAAAATAAAAAAAATAAAAAAAAAAAAAGAGGATTGTACATGAATACTGAATCCAGGGCAAATGAGTACCTAGTGTTACTGAGCTGAGGAGAAGAAATAGTGTGCTTTTGAGACTAGACTGCATTTCAGAGTGGATGCCAGTTTGATCATCTGTGTGAAATCATGTCATGCATCATAAAAATCCATCAGAAAAGAGCCTATTGATGTATGATTTTGACTTGGCCTAGTTTGAGATCAGTATTGTATGACTCAGGTATAGTACAGTTCAGAAGATGTAGAAGAGAGTGTTACAAGGCAGATGTTTTCTTTGAAACAAGCTGTGTTTATTTTGTATCTGAGGATGTTTCTTGATGCCTGTAAAATCACAAGGAGAATTATCTGAATAAGTCTCATTCCTGTTGGAACTCTTTTAAACAATGTAGAAAGCATAAAGTGCAGTGAGAATAATTCCAGAACAATATAATATTTTTCTAATGCAGCAAGTTTCATTTACACTGCAGATCCTGCTACCTATGTGACATCCCATGGTTGGAAGTTATATGATAGGAAAAAAACTTCAGCAACTATCTGCTGTACAGTGGGATAGTAACAAGTGATGAGGTTTAAAAATAACAAACACAAAATAGAAAGAAATGAGATAAAAGCACACAGAATTGTGTCACCTTGACTAACTGAATACTAAAGTGAAATAATTCAGCTGAACAATTATGGCTAATTCTATTCTGGGATTACAGATGGAAACAATTAGTGCTACAATATGTGTACATCAATATCTACAAACAATGCACTTAAGTCAAGCTGCCTTCAATATATAACAGTTCTCTGGAGAATGCTAGTTACTTTGTACAGACTGGAGAGATCTGCTTCATTTTGGACCAGCTGAGTAAAAATAAAACTGAGCAATGAATGTTGAATTTGAAGCACACTTACTGTACCAGAATGCATGAGGAATTGCGTCATCTGCTTCACTGCTATGTCGTCTCTTTCTCAAGATTGTTGAGAGATAGGAATAGTATTGCCCATACCAACAATAAAATCCAAGTATAATGTTAAAAGTCTTGCTCAAGGAAGCAACTAAACTTTGTTAATTAAAAAAAAAGAAACCGGGTAATAAGAAAATAAAGTTATAAGTCCTTGGATAAAGCTTGGTGCCTGATGCAATTTTGAAATAGCCATTTTCTGTTTTTTTTTTTTCCTGAGGAGTGAACTGTGAGGCCCTGTTAAAACTGTAAATGAAAACAACAATTAAGCTTTTGAAACCACCTTCAAAGCTGATACAAAGTACAGATCTGTCAGAAAACATTCCCAAGTGAATTATGTTTAAGTTACCAAAAAGAGCGGGGCCAGATCCTGCCCTGCTTAACGTGACTGGAGACTGGAAAGCATAGAAGTGATCTTGCAAAGCATGTTCTTGCAACTTGATCTGGGTCTTGTGTGATGGATTAACTGTCCAGATGCACCTTGCCAAACAAGAGTACTGTGTTTATCATCTTCTTGAAGTGTCTATCCCTGTGGCACATCCTGGACAGAAGGGACATTGCTGAGTACAAGAGCAAGTGCTACGTGTTAGATCAAAGCATCTTTTGCCTCTTTACCTGAGAGGGAATAATGAGCTGTGAGTAGTAAGATGCTTGGTGACCCTATCAATTACACTGTAGTTCTTGCAGAAGACATATTATCTGCAAAAAGGACTTGCAAGAGGATCTGTCATCCAAAAATCATCCCAAACAGATGCTGATTCTGTAGGTATTTGAAAGCTGTAAACTAGAGAGCTAACATTTATAGCTGGTGTCTTGAAACCCCCTGTCAAGTGAAGTGTTTTCTCATTAGCCATAGTGTTGGCGGGTGTTCGTGGTAGAAGGTGTAAGACACAGAGATGCTATGTGAGAAAGCAGTTATGAGCCTGTATCCCTATTAGATAGCTGAATACTCGCAACACTTAACCTTACCAGCTGTAACAACCTGTTGTACCAGCCTCAGAATTTTATGAAGATAAAGAAAATGTTTTCTACAGCTCCAAGAACTTGCAAAGGCCTAACTGCTGATTAAAGCAACATCCAAGAACTCAGAGCAATTCCAGCAACACTGGCTGGACTGCTGTTATTGCTGGCAATGTAAGGAAACTTCTGTAGGAATTTAATTGAGCAAATCTTCAAAGTAATGACAGTCTTAATGTTAACATATACTAAAGTTAGGATTTACATTTTTTGCTTGCTATATTGAAAACTTCTTTTGTTTCTTCTATAATGTATTCACAAATTTTATTTGAATTTTATTAAAGATGTAACTGCTACTTGGACTTGCTTCCAGTTGAAATAGAGTAAGTTTGTATTGTGAGTGTAGCAAAAACAACTTGAAAGAATACATTCACTCAGAACATAAGTGAATAAACCAATTTGTCATTGTAATACCAGGCTTTTATGCTTCACTGTCCCTCCTTCCTCAATCTTGATTATTTGCTATTACAATTTCTGCTGTGGCTTTTTATTCCAAAATTGTGGATTACAGGCTTTTTGCCTTCAGCTACTGAATGTACCTTGAATAGCATGTTTATTGCTGAAGGCATTGTGACTTGGCAAAATTGCTGCACCCGTGGAGAAGGAAATGGTTACCCTGAGGGTGAGAGTTCAGCTAGGAAGAATAATGGTGATCTGAAAAGTTTCTGTACTGTATCTCAAAATGTTCTGTTTGCTGTAGTGAAAGGACATTGTCATGTTGTGAGAGAAGGAGAGGTGAGAAGAGCTTCAAATAACTGAGACTGTATACTTTGCCTGCACCAAATTGACTGTAAATGTGTCTGCTTTAGGACAAAGTTAGCAGTGCCTGTATGCTTCATCACTGCTCCCACTTGGGCGCAAATCAGTTATTAATGTTGCATGACTGGAGTTCTTGTTTCTGTCTGAAAGTAAATTTCTTATTTTTCCACATAGTGGAAACTAATTCATAGTTCCTTGAATTGTTTAAATAAATGAGTGTTCTCATTTACTTGAGTCAGAGTACAGAGGCTGTGGTTCAATTAGCTTTGTACTGGTGAATCTTTCTGGGCCTATTCCTTCACCCTGTGAAATGTTTGCTGGGTGTGCATCATTCTGGTGACTATAGGATGCATTCTTTTCAATTGTGAGTATGCAAAGAATTTTTAGAACACTGGCAAGGTGATGCAGATGGGCAGCTTGTGCTTTGGCAAAGCTGGATCTTGTGCGTGTCAGATCCTAAAAATGTTTATGCCATTGTTGTATGGAGTATAATTCTCTAGGTATCTGTGAGAGAATCATTTAGGTTGGAAAAGACCCTTATGATCATTAAGCTCAACCATCACATAGCACGACCCAGACCAGAAAGAAGGTACTGAAAGGCATCACCATGCTCACTTCGGGTGATCTTGAAATATGAGAAGCATGTTTACTCACATAGTAAACTAAATGAATTTTGAGTTAATTCACTTTGTTTTTCTATTATGCTTCTCAACTTTGATGTTTCAAAAAGTTTATTTATGGTTGAAATAGAATTACTTAAGTATTCTTTATGTGAAATAGATTTTATCTCATAAAGAGCAAAGAAAATTTCTAAACTTGAGTATATGTTTGTTTCTACATCGCATTTTCTCTGATACATCAGCTGTTTGCTTTCCTCTCAAAATAGCATTGTATTATCATAATATATAAAACAATTTGACAAGAGCCTTGAACAATTAGCTTACAGTTTACCTTCTTCAGCTATGAGAGCTAATGATCTATGGTAAAGATGCATATTGGTAGCTGGAAAATTGAAAAAATGTATAGTCCTTCTGTACTTCCCTGCATTCCTTCCTCTCTTTGGGTATCTAGAGAATCTTTTTATTATTTAAAAAAAGTAAAGTTTTTGTTACGAATAAGTGATCTTGGGAGTCTAGAGGTCATCCAGCGAGTGCTTAGCTAGTACTCCAGAGGTATTACGTTCACAGCTTCAATTAGTAGTGCAGTGGAGATGTTAATTAACTTTCACATCTTTGGATGATGCATCTCTTTAATAAAGCAGCATTCAGCATGAAATTCTTTAATCAAATGGCATGGGATAGTAATTGATACCCATTGCTTTGGAGCTCTCATCTGTAGTCCATGTAAGTTGTGGGTATGACTTCTTATTAGTCGTCAGGAGTACAGACTTTAGATTGTACATAGAGCTGTTTTGATAAACTTATAGCGAGGTTTTTTGCTAGTATCCAGCTGGAACATTAGTTCTCTGGTATTTAGCAGCTTTCTTTAATTAGAAATCTAAATTTTGTTTTTGTTTGTTCTTCTGTTTATTTCCATGTCTGTTGAAGTTTCAATGTTCTCCGTACTTCAAATAACTCATCTTTTCATTGTACAGAGAAAGGACCAGCAGCTTTCAGTTTTCAAAATTAAAAGCAGTTTAATAAGGCGTAACAAGCTTTTGAATTAGCATCCCATTGGTCTTTCTGAAGTTCGTAGTTTTTTATACTCATGGCTGTCTTAATTGAGATATTTGAGTTCACCTAGGTAGACCTTGAAAACATCTCTTATCCTTCCCTGAACGCAGGCTTTCAAGTAGGCTTATAATCACCAAGCAGAAGAGTAACAATACTGTCATGCATATCATAAGTTACAGTTTATGCATTTCAAAGAAAATAACTCAGGAAACCTATCACATTGTTTTACCTCTTTGTAAATGTTTGGAATGTCTTTTTGTGTGTGTAAATTTTTTGTCTATTTGCTATTTCACTGATGTTATTTGAAATATATTACTGATGTTAGAAATGAGCAGTTATTTTCATTCACTAGAACTAAACTGTACATACATACAAGAAACAGAATAATTTGCTTTGTAAGCAAAACCACAAGATGACCAAGGCATCAAATCATGATTATTGCTTGTAAGAAAATTTTAAACCCAGATTTCCAGTAGTAAAATGCTGTATTAACTTCATTCTATAAAAGCATTTTGGATCAGATAGTGGATATAGATAATACCTTCTAATAATTTCTCTGGGGATTGGCTAGGAGAGTGTTGATTTTGTTGTTAACTGCATACATTTTCCTGAAATGAATGCTGAAGTCTTCTACAGAGTGGTACGTGTAGGATTGTTAGTGAGTGTTTAATTTTCAAATCTTAACATGACCTAGAGAGAGAAATCATGTAATGGCTATGGCAAATGAGCGCCTTCAAAGCTTTATATGTGAGGAACAAAGGTTTGTCCTATCCTATTAATTTGGTATCCCTGGCAAAATCAGAAATGTTTAAAGAGCTTTAATAGCTATTCTGACCTTGCTTCATGTACGGAGTAAAACAGAAGATAATTTCAGCTTCCATTAAAGACCTGATATACATTAATTCTGTCAAAACAAAACAAAATGAAAGATTGCCTACCAAAAAAAATATATGAGTATTAAAAGCACTGGAATTCATTTGTATTCACTTAATCTCAATTCTTTTCTGTTGAGATAACACGATACATAATTTGACAGCATTTGTTTCCAGTGATTCTTTCCTGGCTAATGATGAGCAGTTCTAGCATCATCTGTATTTATTTAATTTATCTTGCATAATTGAAGGCCCTATTGCCAAACACATCTATTTTGCTTAGTATTTTATGTCTTTATGCAGATTTTTATTTTGTGCAATCAAAAATCAAAAGTGTACTTATGCGTATTTGTTCATTGCTCTGTGCATCTTGGATGTCTCACAGGGAGCATTAATGATGTATTGAATTGTCTCGTTACAAATCTTCTTGTACAAAAATACAATTATAATTTTGATTAGCTTGAAAATGAATATTTTGTTCCTCTCAGAAAATCACTATCCAGACAATTCAGTCAACTTTGGGGACACCTCTAATGTGCTGTTTTCCCAAATTAAGCTCATGTATTTTTCAGACAGATGGGCAATTCTAGGATGTTTATAAATGGTTGAGTGCTTTAACGTATCTGTCATGCACAGTTTGTTTTTTAAATGTAGCTGATTTGTGCGCGAAACATTACCAACTTGTATCTAGCAATCAAAAACGACTTACTTTAGTAGGACTGGGTTAAATCAGGCTTTACAAGTTGAAGCTCCACATGCAGTGGAAGGTTTTGAAGAAGGAATTACCAGAAGCAAGATGCCTGTGAACATGCTGCAAGTTTTGAAGCACTGCCCTCTGCTTTCCCACATTAGCCCCAGAAAGTTTTTCCTCTGGGATAAAGACTACTTTCCTTCTTACCTCTGATTTCTGAGATTGTATGCTTCAGTTTTTTCAGCTGTGCAAGGCTGCTGTGTAATTCTGCTGAGGCACAAACTGCTTGCAGAGGCAAACAAATCTGTTTCTGTTTTGTTTTGTTTTTTTTATAGTCAGTTGCTTCAGCCTTTATTCACCTGCTGTAGGAATGCTTCCCCTGTCTGCCCTCTCAGTACAAAAATTCAGTAAATAAGTAAACGTTGAGACAAATGATTCAGACTTGAAATTGAATTAATAATGGAAATAAAGTTAATCTCCCTCTCTCTCAAAGTGTGAAAATATTTATGAAAAGCTAATGTATAATTTAAAGCTTGTTTGAAGGAAGTCTATCCAGTCTACTGCAGATAGTTTCTTCTGTAAGTTTGGCTTGCAAATTGACCGACCACCCAAGCTCAGAAACATCAAGATTCCTGCAGTGGCTCAGCCAAAGAAAGTGCTCTGCACAGAATGGAAAATCCAGACCATTTAGAATAGGTCTCTGTTAGGGATTTTGCTTTGGTATGATGGGGAGAACACTTCTAATTGCACGTAGTTGCAGTATTTTTTATGGATGTATGGCACTAAGAGATGCAGAATTCCTTCCAGACTATGATGATTTGAAAGCATGATTATTGCTATTGTTTTAGAGTTTTTAATATATATTTTTAGATTCATATGTTAATTTCTGTTAATAAATGAAATTTCTTTAGAAGAGTATTTTCCCATGCCTGTTCCCCACATCCACTGGCCTTGCTGCCTAATGTGGTTGTCAGTTCAGTCATAGAATGGGCTGGGTTGAAAAGGACCACAATGGTCATCTAGTTTCAACCCCCTTGCTATGTGCAGGGTTGCCAACCACCAGACCAGGCTGCCCAGAGCCACATTCAGGCTGGCCTTGAATGCCTCCAGGGATGGAGCATCTACAACCACCTTGAGCATCCTGTTTCAGTGTGTCACCACCCTCTGCATGAAAAACTTCCTCCTAATATCTAACCTACATCTCCCGTATCTCAGTTTGAAATCATTTCCCATTATCCTGTCACTATCCAGATAACAGATGAAAACATCTGTTCCCCCCTCTTGTTTATGTTTCCTTCATGTACTGGAAGGCCACAATGAGGTCTCCTGGAGCCTTCTGTTCTCCATGCTGAATAATCCTAGTTCCCTCAACCTTTCCTCATAGGAGAGGTGCTCCACCCTCTGATCATCTTATGACCCTCCTCTGAATCCACTCCAAGAGCTCTGTGTCCTTCCTGTACTGGGGGCCCCAGGCCTGGCTTTGAGAAGTGCAGTATTTCATTGTTGTTAATGCTCTTCGTTTTCTCTTTAAGCATTTCTAAGCATTCTGATCAGCTAAGCAATTATCATTGCCTGCAGGAAAGGCAAACAGTACCATGAGTGGGTGAAATGGGGATGTTTTGTAAGAGTGGGGGACTTTCCTGGATATTCCATGATTTAGTAACTTTAAAGGGCAAAATATCATTTCATTCTTTTGTCAGAAAGAAAAAATTAATTGTCCTATTTTGAAAGTCACGTAATACCTTACTGATTTTCTGTCTGGGAGTTATCAGTGGAGAATTTGGATGAATAAAAAATTAATAAGGCATAGTATTTCTAATGTCTGTTGGTCTACATGTATAGCAGTTTGTGCTGCAGCTCCACAAACTATCTGAGAACTACTTCCTTTGCCTTTTGCAGAGCTCTACGTGTTTGGGGTACAGTATCCCTGTTCAAAAAGGAGAGGTAGTCATCCTTAAGACGATTTTATAAATATTCAAATTTCACAAAGTTTATTCTAAAAATTTACATTTCTAATCAGATGTGGTGCTTTAAAACATGTTTTGAGCACAACTAATTCATTTACATGAGAAACTGAGAAATGACTCGACTCCAGCATTTCAGTCCCACAGTTTGTTCCGTATGAAAAAACAATAGTTGCAGGTGCATTTGTCATCTGAAAATCTGGTAAGAAAACTCTCTAACTCCAATGAGGCATTAGAAAGCAGCCATTTTTATTTCACGACACATGCCAAGTGACTTAGAAAACTGAGCATGCTGTCTCGGAGTTCAGGTGCTACACTTAGTTAAAAATCTGCATATGCAACATATATATTTTTAGCTACTGAAGGAACTGGGGCTGTTTAGTCTGGGGAAAAGGATTCTGAGGGTCCGATATCTGAAGGGTGCTTACAGTGAGAGCAGGGTTGGTCTCTTTTCACTGGTGGCAGGTAACAGAATGAGGGGAAATGGCCTTAAGTTGTGCCGGGGTAAGTTTAGGTTGGATAAAAGGAAACATTTCTTTACAGAAAGGGTTGTGAAGCACTGGAATAGGCTCCCCAGGGAGGTGATTGAGTCACCATCCCTGGATGTGTTTAAAAACTGTTTGGATGTGGTTCTCAGGGATGGGATTTAGCGGAGGGTTGTTAGAGTTAGGGTAGTATGGTTGGGTTGTGGTTGGACTCGATCTTTAAGGTCTTTTCCAACCTGAGCAATTCTATGATTCTATGATATGTCCTGGAAATGACACACATTTTCCTTCTTTTCCAAGAACTCATTAATATGTACTAATGTCCTTTGAGCATGCGCTGTGCAGCCCTCTAGTGATCTTAAGACACTGTGCTTGATCCCCTTTATTCCGTCTTCAGCTTATTCACAGTGAGCCTTGGCTGACTTTCAGTTGTTTTTCCCTAATTTGGCAAATTTCCAGCGCTCTTTATGCCATAATGAGCAACTTTTTATCTTAACACACTGTAACTCAAAATGATTTATATGAAGCTTAGGGGAGAGTCTTTGCACCTGATGGATACAAAGCTCCCGGTACATACCAAATAGCTAAGTGCATTGTTGGTGTCAGTGGGTTAGTAGAAGCAAGGTTTTGCACATACTGAGGAAAAGCTAAGCTAGCACGCATCAATTCCTTTTGCTAAATTTAATATATCCTTAAACTAATATGTATTGATTCCTATTGCTAAGTCAGCCTATATTGTAGAAGGAGGGAGGTACAGATGTAATTATATTGAAGTCAGTATCCTTTAACACTGCAAAATAATTTGGAACAGATGTTAGTCCTGTTTTCTTTGAACAGTTTACTTACTGTATTTCTTAACCGAAGCAAAGCTGGCTTATGCTAATGAATGAAGACTTTAAAACTATTCAAATTTTTATTTGAGTCAAAAACTCTTGCTTTCCTTGAATACACTTGAAAACACCAATTGAAGTGCTGCTTATCTGAAAACCTCCTTCTGTTTTTGTGTTGGCAGTTTGATGTTAGTTGTAGGAAATAGATTTTGTGTTACAAGCTATAATAGCATATGAACACTTTGTCCATGGGTACACTGAAGTTTATCTTTGGAAGAAAGCTGAACATGCTCTTAACCAATGTGTGAGTATGTTACAACCTGTATGCCTGATGTAGATATAAGGAAATAAAACAGGTTAACAGCGCCTAGTACACAGGAGACTTTTTTTTTCTTTAATGTGTACTCCTGTAGTACGGATGATTAATTTTTGAAGGGAAATCCAAAGTTTTGCTTTTCTGCTGGATAGTTTATTTCTGTATTGTAAGCATCACTAGTTGAGATGGTTTTTAACAGAATTTAGGACTTTAACAACTGTGAGCTAATTCCTTCTTCCCTTTTCTCATGTCTCCCCACTTTTTTTTTCAATTTTTTAAAAAAGTGTAATCTATTTCAACATTGTTTTATTCTGGGAGTGGGCAAATTCATCTGTACCTGTGAAAGTTTATGTATTCTAAAACGATGTGACTTGATTGTGAATGACAGAAAAATTATGATCATGGATTAATGTACAAATAAAGCATGTAAGTGCAGTTCCTGTTGTCTGCTTTAGACAACTGGATAGAGCATTGACATGAGCTGTTACACTAATCATTCTAATTAATGTACAATACATAAGTCTCTTTGCTGTAATTTGCATCTCTAACGTTTATTGAGGGTAAGTGGAATTATTTTGGTGCTAGATGAAGTAGAAGCAATCCAGTAAGTTTCATATTTCTCATCAGAAGCATATTATGGAAACAAAAACAAAAACAAAAAACAAGTCAAGCACTATGAGTAATTTTGGCTGTTTACAGTGTCATAATCATTTATTTAGCTGACTGCCTTTATTCCAAGCTATGCTGTGAAAACTATTATTTAATGCTTTTAAAGCATTCAGAGAGTATCTTGCTTTGAAAAGAAACTCATTGAATGTTCAAATACAACTTCATGGATTGCTGCCAAATATATGTTTACTTAAATCTGTGGTTTTCAGAAGTGCTATTATGCAGGAAAAACATTAATATTAGATTTATAAGAATTCTATTCTTTATTTCAATTTTTCTCTTATTGGTTTGTCCATGTGTAAAATAAAGTTTGTTTTTTGTTTTTTTTTTTTTAATTTTATTCTAAAATTACAAAAATAGTTATACTTTTTCTGCAATGTGCAAATTCTCTCCTTTAAATTAGTTACAGAAATACACTGTGTAAAGAAATGCATTAAGTCTTCGAGCAATAAGCTTGCTTTTACCTGGCTTCATAAGAAACATTACTGAAAAGTGCTGAACTGGGCAATTTGTGTTCTCTTTCATGCTTAAATCGAATTAAGCTGCTTAGGGCTGCAATCAGTTTCTCTCAGCAGGAGCTTGCAGCTGCTTCACCAGCTCCAATGAATGTGCTGCGCTGGTCAGTTGGCTGCTGCACACAACTGGCTACATTCAGGGAATCCATTGGTTTCGTGATAACTGACTAGGGGAAATGGTTATAAACTGGCAGAGGGTGGATTTAGACTAGATACAGGGAAGAAATTATTTACTATGAGGATGGTGAGACACTGGAACAGGTTGCCCAGCGAGGTTGTGGATGCCCCCTCCCTGGAAGCATTCAAGGCCAGGCTGGATGGGGCCTTGAGCAACCTGTTCTATGGGAGGCGTCCCTCCCTGTAGCAGTGGGGTTGGAACTAAGTGATCCTAAGGGTCCCTTCTAACTCAAACCATTCTATGATTGCACATGTTTAAACATGTACAAAGAAATGAATTAACGTGACTAATAATGATGATCTGCAAGTCTGATTTTCCTTCTTCACGTAAGACAGAGAAAGTGCTGGGGCTAATTGTACTTAGACTAAGTCATGACAAATCCAAGTACAAAATGAGTCATTTCTTGCTTTCTGCGGAAGCAGCTCTTGGATGATATAAAATGCCATTCTTTTCTGTTTTTCTGCATGGCTTTAGGGGACTTGCAGTTGTCAAGTAGAACTGAAGCAGGGTGATTGATGCATTAAGGTAAAAAGTCAGTGATGTAGTCTCCATCCCAGAAGGCATGTTGTTCTTTGGTATATCACCTGTTTTACAAGGAAAGGCTTAGGGTAGATTGATTATGTATGAGAAAGGGTAAGCTAGAAGAATTAGCTGAGAGAATACAGTATTCATCTAGACAGTTTCCTTTTAAAATTGAACCAAAAATCTATGCAAGTAATGATAATGAAAAGCAAACAAATCAGGGTGAAATAAAAATGAGAAACTTATTATGTGGAAAGAGCAAGAAAAATCTGTCTTTATATTAATTGCAACCAAAACGTGTTTACACCTATGCATGGACCTATGTTTATGTATGTTCCTCTGTGTTGAGTTCCTTTCCAGGGCAAACACTGGATTTCACAGTTCTGAATAATGTTTCAGAAACCATTAAAATGGTATTGTTTTTATGTGGTGTAGTTTTTAATGAAAATTGCTGGATTAATTCTAATTTCATAATTCATATTCAAAAAGTTACATTTTAAATATCTTACTAATTCTTATCTTGATTACATTATTTCTTTCTGCTTACATCTTTGGGACTTTTTTTATATAAAGATGTCTATTTTTATGCTGCAAACGGGGGAGTATTTAAATAAGTAGTACTGAGTGTTTTGAATTCTGCTTTGGAAAGGTGAAAAGCAATTGGCTGCAGCCTTCTGTTTTGAACAAAAATTGAGGCACAAGAATAAATATAACAAACTTTTCAGGAACTGCCATACAGAATTTCTCTTGGATGTTTCACGTTATCCATTTTTAGTTGAGGTATCTGGTATTGAGTAGTTTTTCATTGAAGCATGTCTTAAAGAGAGAAGCGGTGTGGGGTTGGTTTTGTTGTTATTTTTTAAGACCTTAATCCTGTTTACAGCTTTGTAAATTAAGATCTGTCTTGAATTTCTTTTCTTGATTTTGGACACTTGAGAGCGTATTTAAATCTGAAGTCTGTCTCGTCTACTTAGTATCTTGATACTGTACAGTAAGTTTGTTTTGCCAGCAGCATAATCTTATTTTGTCTTTTTATCCAGTGCTTTTTGAAAAGAGAAACCAACATCATCTTATCTAATTGATCAGGATAAATTTAGTCTCATTAAAATTCCTGTTGCTTTCCATAATGGTCTTATCCCAGGAAAAGTGTGTAATTCACTGCTTTGCCCAAAAGTAGCTCTGGCCAGCAGCAATATTAACCCAGCAGATAAGATTCAGCGTTTGAGCAACTTTTTGCTAAATGAGCTTTGCTGCTGGTGGTACCCAGTGACATGGGGCCTTAAGAATTTCTGAATTTTATGCTTGGTCTGTATTTCAAGCTTCCACATTGCTCCTCGTGGAAACTCTTGCCTTGCCAGCAGACTATAGGACAGCAATTGCAAATATTCTGTGGTGCCTTAAAGCACACACTAATGACTGAGCATTTGAACAGCAAGGCAAATGGATACTGGCCATGGGATGCATACATTTTTCTGAAGCCTGCATTGGGGCCTTAGAAATCTAGACATGATATTTTCTCTTATTTTTGTAACACCCTGTGCGTAGCTGTGCTGCTGTTTGGCAACGTAATTGTATTTTTTCCTCAATATAAAACTGGCTTGTACTAATAAAACCTGCTCACAGTAAGATACAGTCTTCTAAAGGGGGATTTACTTCACCCTTTCATGCAGATTTAAACGCAGATGATTCATATTAGTCTAGATAACCTTACATTGAAGTGGAAGGTCAGCAATGATGTAGAGCAAGTCTCTCCCATAATTTGGCTGACCTTTTTAACATCATATTCATGATTTGCGCTTTCAGATTGTCTAGCCTCAGCATATGAAGTCCCGTTTGAGAATAATATCATAAATCATTAAAATGGTACTATACATATTATTTTTTTTAACATTCAAAGTTGCAATGATGAAGGTATTTTGGTCATAGAGTTGTAGCTGAGTGCTAAAATTGGTTTTAATAGAATAAATTGCAACTATCCATTTATTTTTTTATGTTTTTCTGAAAAGTTATGCCCTGCAGGCAGAATGCAAAAGTGGAATGGAAGGGGTGAGCAGAAAATTCCTTGGTGCTCTAGTAGAGCAGTTTCTCTGGATGTTGCCCTTTTCTCTGATGCCTCGATAAGGACTTGTCCATGGTGTATGGGAACTGCTGAGTCACGGCCTGAACCTCTGATTAATCACCTGAGGTGAGCCATGAGTCAGCCAGAGGAGCACAGCTGAAGGCAATTCACCTGTGCTGCCGGAAGGGGTGGAGCCAGGCTCCACCCCTCCTGGACCTATTTAAGAGCTGGCTACCAGAGGGGAAGGATCTCTTCTGGAGATCCCCTCTTTTGGTGTCTTCTGGTGAGCTCAACCGAAGGGTAAGCTCTTCCACTTATTCTCTTTTTGTTATCGTTGTCTGCTTTGCCTTACTCTCTTGTTTATATTGCGATTATAACATCTTGGTTATACACCGTGGGCTTTGCTGACTTCTTCCCTCATTGCCAGTATTTTCTTGGGTTTCTTTCTGAATGCTGTCTGCTTGTTCTGGGACTGCCTGGTGCTGTGATAGACTCTTGCATTTCTTAGTAACAGGCACAAATTGTTCCCAGGATAACAATAAAATATTTGGGTGTTTCCAGCATTCCTAACTGCTGATACTACCATCTTTCTTCTGTGTTGCCAGACGCGATTTAAGCTGATTGTAGGTCATGACTGAAACGAGAAAAGATACTAAAGGACAAAAAGGAATAACAAATTCTTAATGTTATCAGTGCTTAACTTTCAGAGCATTATAGGTTACTTAAAGCATCTCCTTGATTTTTGAAGCATGTGCTTTCTTAGCAATTACTTTTATTTAGCATACAATGTTATGCATACTCTAATGTAAAATGCATTGCTATTTTAAATGCTGAACAAGAAACTATACGTATATTTCTTATCCATCAGGCATTTACTTGATTTATAGACTGCAGATCAAGTATAATTTCAGCATTAAATGTGGTCACACGTCTCGATGATGCTGCTAGACAGATCATCAGTGAGCAATCCACTTGCCTTGTGAGGTGAATGTTGATTTTTAGCTGTTCAGACACTGGACTCTTTTACCATCGTTTTCTGACAAAGGGGGTGAAAATAGGTTATATGCTTTGCGCAATATCTAAAGTTTTGTACTATTATCCAAAGATCTTTGTTTTGTTTTGTTTCGTTTTTTTTAATTATATATGTAAAAACCTTTAATGATACTATAGTGTTACACATGATACTGTGGAGTATGGCCCAAACATGGCCTGCTGAAGAAGGGGAGAGGTCATGCACAACTGGAGAAAAGGATGGGGCATAGGATTGGTAGCCATCTTCTAGTAGATAACACAAACTCGTTTTAGTTGTACTGGCCCTCCACACCCCTTCCTTGCATATCGTGGCAAACCACGTGAAAAAGCGGTATAAAGTCGAGATGCTGGAGGAGAGCTTTGGGAGATCCCCTCATCTGGCCTGAGACCCCTCTGACTTGAAAGGCTCCTTCCCCTCAGCCTCAATCCTATCACAGACATGTTGATGAGACAGGTCATGTAACCTTTCCTACTATGATTTACCTTCCCTAGAATTTGTATAACCTTACCCAACCTAATTTAACTTTACATACCCTAATTTACCTTCCTCGTCAGAATACTGATTAGTTATAGTTTAATACACTGCTTGCTTAGAGTACATGTGATTATTGACATACCTGCAGCAACTTGCTCAGAATAAATCTAATTGTTTTGGTGCATCTGATCTGCTTCAATGAAGTGCACCGTAGTCACTGTCTTCCCTCTGGTCAAAATGAACCAGAGAATGAGGTGGGACAGATAACTAAGGACTTCTGCCTTGCCCAGGTTGCAGAAGAAGAAAGCAGATTTTGGAATAAAACACAGCCTTTATTCCTTTCCTTCTCCTATCTGTTTCATAACACTTTTTGCAATTATGCTGCAGTTTCATGCTATAGTCTTCAACTTGTAAGCATTTACATAAATGTTGACAGCTACTCAGTGAAAGTAGGAGAGGTTAAAACAGATAATGTTCTCAGGAGTCTGAGTTCAGCTTACTTGTCTTGGCTGACTTCTGATTTAGCAAAACCTTACTGCTCTTGTCTTACAGAAGTGATTGTTGTTCTAGGCATAAACGCAAATTAGGCTTTTAATGTTTTTTAGGAAAGTACCCACTATATAAAACTTAAAGCATGATATTTATATTCACTTTATACTTTTGCAGACATTTTATGCTGTAGATAATTCCTATCTGCCCATTAATAACAGTGGTGAGATTGTTTCAGCAGCAGCAGAAATCTGACAAATTTTTTAGAAACACTATTGAATGATTCTTTTAATATTTGTCCAAAAGTTTTTAGATTCACAGAGATGTCTTACAAGTAAACAGGTGTAAGTACTGCTACACTACTGTAAAATTTAAAGTAAAAAATAGCATTTATGTGGATTCTCTGGAGCTGAGTTTCTCCTGTTGTCATTTTGTCTTGTTGTACGACAGCTGAGTGCAAACTCTGAAGGCCACTCTGAAGATGACAACTGGTAATAGCCTTCGGGCTATAGTCAGCCAAGCATCCCACAAAGGAACTTTCCACCCCTAGCTAGATATGAAGACTAGAGAGTTTAACTGAAGGACTCATCAGAGTCAATGAAGGTGATCACCAGAGGTCTCAGGACCACCACCAGAAAAAGCAAGTGCAAGGAAGCAGAACCCTATGTTAATGATTTTTGGGGGAAGTACTGAATGCATATATGCTGTCCAGGGAAACCTTTTACGTATGTACCACAAGTAATGTATATAAGCTGAAGATCTTCCATGCCAGGGATGCACAGTTTGGTGGACCGATTTCTCTCATGCATCTGGCGCCATAATTAAAGAATGCCTACTTCTTAGTACCACACAGGTCTTAAGGAATTATCTATCAGACTGGAATTTTTTTCAGGTAACACACAGAGATAAACACATTTTCTCCATCATTCATAATTTCACACAGATGGTTGTTATCAATCTTCAGGCTCTTCTTTTCTACAGTGGAGACTTAGTCTATCTTTGATTTTTATTATTTCTTAATCAGTAATATATTTATTTATTTATTTTTACAATCTATTGCTCTTTTGCTGTTTCTGCCTATCCCTGGTAATGTTGGAATGCACTGTGTGTAGTAGTAAGGACTACACAGTGGATTTGAGTGGCGTAGAGATTTTATGCTTTCTATGTTCCATTTCTTATTTTGATTGCTGGTGAACACTGAGTTGTCATTTCCAATGAGATGCCTATTTATAGCTGATATCAATTTTTTTTCTTAGTTGTTGTCAGCTCAAAGTCAATTGCATGTATTAAAGTTATCCTTCTCTTCCTCAAGTGAATTACTTTGTCTACGTTTAAATTCTTCTGCTATCCAGGTATTGATTGAACTATTTACAGTGTTTTTACTAGTCTGAAAACTATGTTGCTGGACAAGGAATTGTCCCTTCATTATTAATCTTTTTTCTGACTCCTTTATACATGTTGGAAAGAAGACCTTAACAGATCTGAGTGGAATTTCACTGTTGGCTTTACTGTGATGTAAGGACTAGCAATTTGCCTACCAGTAATCTATGATTAGCTGTTATTCCTTTCATGAATGGAACTTTCCCTCCCTAGTGTTTTCCGTGCTTTCTCATTTTATGTTTGGTAAAAATAACATAGATTATATGTAATATCGTATTATCCATCCATATTATCCATTATTATGATCAGTTTGTGCATGACTTCCTTAGTTTCTTAACCTTTCTACCAGTTTTCTTGATACTGGTGACAGACTTACCAAACTGTAGTTTCCTAGATGCTGCAAACAATCTTAGATATTGAGTGAGTGTTTGCCACCTAGAGTTTCTTTAATCTCAAAATGCTAAGTAGTAGTTCAGGTACTGAAGTTGCAGTTCAACCATTTCATGCTAGAGTTCCCTAAAACTACAAGTGAAATAGCTTCTGGTTGTGCTATCTTGTAACTGATCATATTATAAACTTTATTACAGTTGCTTCTACTAGGAATTCATTCTGAGACACATCTTCCACCTTATCTGTGAAGCTCTTATGTGAAAATCACCACAGACTCTTCCACAGTGAACGCAGGCAGCACAAAACATGTATAGATTTGTTGCTATCCTATTTTCCTAACTGCTTTTATACAGCAGTCTTTTTGGCAAGACTCCCTCCTTGGAAAAGTGTTTATTATTAGGTGTGTGTCAGTTTGCAAACTGTACTTCAGTTTTTTGTCCAAAATATTAGAGACTTCCTTCTACCACTTACGTGCTATGCCTACTCTTCTTTTAAAGCCAACCACTAGCTACTTTTCATCAGCTTAGTAGGAGCCCTGTTATTAGTATTTTTGGAGCCCAACAATTTGAGGACTCCTGAGGATCTCTTGAGACCCATCACTACTAGAGAACACAAGGGTTCCCATAATTTAAAATAAATAAATCCAGTAATGTAGTTGTGGTGTTACTGTAAAAAGGTGTTACTGCCTCTTCAATGTCAGACAGTATCTTCAAAACATTCAGCTTTCTATCTGATATATTAGGGTAGCAATGTACTTAATTATTTTTCAGTGACCCTCCTAAGTAGACTGTTTAGAAATTCTTTTTTTCTGCCCCACATAATCTCTTGCTTCCTCTTCATAACATTTGTTCTATATTTTTACTGCTTTGATGTTACTGTGTTCAGTAAGGCAGCTGGATATACAGCTGAGTTTTCCTGTATCCTGGTACAGCCTGGCCCCCACGTGATCATATCGGAGAACCATTATTGGTTAATTCTCAAATGGTTGAATGAGTCTTCTGTTGCTCTTAATCATCCAAAAGACGGATGTGGAATTGTGTACTTGGAAAAGAGGTTTCAAACAAAGCAACAAACAAAAACCCAACAAGGACTGTCACACTAATTTTAAGGAAGTGTGAAAACAAAAACTTAGCTAGTAGCTCCGCACTCCTTTTGATCTGTGTAAATGTAAGTCTTCAGTGCAGTCTACAAAATAAATTGCTACAAAGCAAACATTTTCCCCTACTTCCTCACTTCAGTTTTAAGCTGATTTCTCCTTGTATCATTAGGTGTTAACACCACTGAGACTTAAACTTACAGAGAATTTGTGACACAAATTTTAGCTCCTTTTAATTGCAGAAAAATTGTTATTATTATGTAGCTGATGTTGCAAATTCAAAAATATTCTGTACTTCAATTATGCTTACTTTAAGTGCTGAAGGCTGTAACAGGCCTGCAATTGCTAGTGCTAACAGCACAATAATACAGCCAATTGCAAACAGCAGTCTAATTTGTTGATTTCAAGTGAGGTGTAATTATATTGCTTCATTTGCTGAGCAAATCATATGAGAGCTTCTCTAAATCAGTCTGATTGTGTAATGAAGAGCTAATTACAAACAGCAGTGTTCTTGTAGTAAATTTATGGTAACTGCTAATGCCAGGTTGGCACAAGTGTGACAATGGCTCATTAGTGCATTTACAAAAGCAGCAGTGGAAATCTGCCCAAAGCATAGCAACTATTCTGTTTCTGGAGACCAGAGTGATTACTTCTCCCCCCTCCATTGTAATTAGTTAAAAAAAAATAAAAGCCTTAAGTCACTTCTTAAAAGAAACTTAATAGCATATCTAGAAAAGCCTACCTTGAGGCTGAATGACATATAAAGAAAGCATTCTTTTCACCCTCCAGGGAAAGTTAAATTTTGAAAATGTTTGACTGAAAGCTTCAGCTAATAGTGACAACTGGTGGTCCAGTATTTCCTTTTGTATCTTTTTTAGCAGCTGGCGGAAGGTACCTATTTGCCACTGAATCTTCATAGCGCGGGGTCAGGAGTCTTGGCAATCACGTGGCTAACAGAGAATTTCTGATTGCATCGTTTGTGTCAGCCCTGTGCTAACAAAAAGATATTAGACTTCTACATTCTAAGGTTTTTTCCTGTTTAAGTTGGAATTGATGGTGACCTGATAGATCTGCCATTATTTAATTTTTGATTATGCATACTGTCAGATCAACCAACTGAAGTGGGAAGATGAACTGGTCACTGCAAATTCACAGCACAAGATATGTTCTATATTTTTTCTGAAGTTTCCATTAATCTCTTGACTTTTATTAATTTCTTTGAGTTCCATGAAGCATGCTTTCTTATAGGTGCTTTAAAGCAATCTGAATAATTTATATCTGAATAGATGTGTGTAATTGCCTGTTCGATTTTAAGCCTGACACCCGTAGTAGATTGAAAGCTATTTTACACAAAGACTTCTCATCTATTAAATGGTGCACTGGGACTGATTTCCTATGAAATTGCCTGATACACTTTCTGTCTTGGCACAATAGCACAGAATAAATTTCTTCCGTTATGTCTCCATCCTGCTTTCTCTCCCCTCTAACACAGAATAATGAAGCTGCATTCTCTTATTATTTCCTCTCTAATCCTGCTTAGTGACAGGTGACTCTTGATGAATGGACAGCCAGCCCAAACACAGAAGTGCATCTTGTTTAGATCAACAGTGATGGACTTGAACCTATATCATGCAGGCTTTTTTGCAAAAAGTTGATACTTAACTTCAACAAAGTGGTATTAGATCCAAGGTTTCTATTTGCTGTGATGTAGTTGTGTTTTGAATTTGTAGACCTCTTTTGTAATACAAAATCTTTCCAGGACAAATTTCTAAAACACCACTTTGTGGCCAATAGTGAATTCTTGGAGAAACGATATTAAAAAGTCAGTTGGAAGGATGTGATAGTCATAGATAATGACTCTGTCTGTGCTGTCATTTTAAATAGCTACCAACAGAAAGCACGTGTATAAAATGTTACTTTGATATTCCAGAGGAAATGAATACTGCAGTTTTCATCTACTTATGCATTTGTTAAGCATGAACAACATCATTTTTGGGAAGAAAAAAAAAACACCCCACCATTTACAAAGTGTTTGGGCTCAATTTTGTGAAGTACACATTCTCAACAAGAGATTAGAGATGCTCTCAACTTTAGCATGATATTCTAACAGAAAATATGTTTTACTAAACAAATTTTCTGCTCCATAACTAATATAATAGTAACTGCCAATAAGCCTATTAAAGGCTTACTACATGGGTATGTATCTTACAATCTGTTTCATTAGACATAGCTAAAATATTGCAGTAGAGAATGTCACAGATAGTTTTACATTTCCTTAACTGTTTTTCATTCTCTGGAACATATGGGAAGAGGAAGTGCAAAGGCACTGCAAGATTTCCTGGAGTTATGCTATCAGTTTTCTGATTAGACACCACACAGAAGGGATGAAAATATACTTGTATATTTTATCAGCATAAGTGTTAGTCATCCTACACTACAGAAAATCTGTAGACAACTTCATTTGTCTCCTTTCCCTTTCACCTGATAAAACAATGGAGCACCCAATGGTTATCGTATTCTTTCTTGTTCCTGGGTCTTATCCCTGTTAATCTGCAGAGATCGAGTTTAGTCATTTTAGGTAATTCCAAAAGAATCATGTTCGGAGAAGTCTGTACTTTGAACAAAGCCTGGTCTCTAACTTACTCCAAGCTTTCTCTTTTGATACTGGATTTGTAGGCTAGTCCTCTTATCCACACTTTCAAAGAGCAGATATTCATCTGCTGCTTCCCTCGATCTCCCTACCCAAGAATTATGTGAGATAGATCTTTCATAAATTATTTTCTCTCTTTGACTTCACATTTATCTGAATTTTATAGCTGAGTTTGAAATATTATTCCTTCAGATGAGGTGAGAGAATGAAATGGGAACCATCTCTAAATGGGCTGGTGCACAATGCATCCAAATGAATTCTAGTTTCTCATGAACATCAACGTTCTGGTATTTGTGTACATAACTTTTTGTTATTATCCCATATGATATGTAAATCACTATTCCATCAATGAGGGGATCTGTTTTTTATTTTTGTTTTTCTGCAAACTGAAATGTACAAATATCTGTTTTTTTTATATATTATTTTTCTTCAGAAAAAAAGGATTCAAGTAAAACTTCGGGATGCCCCTATAGAGTTAATACATCTGTTTCTATTGAGAACAAGTGTAAAACAAATTCCGACATGAGCCTGTAGCTATGAAAATTGTTTGACAATAATTGGGCAGGATGAGATGGCACTGTAATGCAGGGGGAAGGCTTTCTTAGTGAGATCCTCATGAGAACCAGAGCAGACAAGTTTGATCTCATAGAAGATAGCATGAAAATCTTACAGAAAATTGTAATTCTTATCATGATATTGTACTTTCTATGCACTGTATCTGTACAATATATTATTTTTGGTATTTTGTATTGCTTGCATACGATAGTGTAATTTCTATGCTTATGATGCTCTTGGGTGTACTTTATAAATTGAATGTCCAGAGTTTGGTTTGCTACTGAAGAAATATTGAAATGACATGGCAAGATAGATTAATGCTTTGGCCCACAGAACAGGCTTCATATATTCCAAAGTCATAGTGACTGAGTTGGATGGAGATGATAAACGGATACAAGCTTCAGGATGATTTATGCATGTTTCTGTGGCAACAATACTATTGAAAATTATTGATGTCAGTTCTGGATAAATATGGCATTTCTTTTATTAATATTACTACTACTTTTTGTGTCGAAGTACTTTGCTTCAGTTGTGCTTGATGTCCACTGTCAAGGAATGATTTATTTATTTATTTTGGAAAGAACAGCATAAGAAATAATTTCAAAGGCAGGGGACTGAAGTGTATGCAGAATTGAAGAAGAAGGTCATATGTGACTTTTTGCTATACTTGTAGCTGTTCTCGCATTCAGATAACGTTTGTGTGTAAGCATGTATGTGTATATGGTGTGTGCATGTATTCTAATTAGTACAATACCACAAAATCACAGATTTCGGTATTTGAAAGTGCTCTGAAGTTATATTGCTTTGTGCTGCCTTTTTGACAGCATTTTTACTGTCATAAGATCAACTTGTTAACTAATAGTTTGTTCATCCTTCCAGCTACAACCTTAGTTTTTTTTAATCTGCCTGTGAAACAGTTGGGTTTGAGAACTCCTGAAGCCATCCCTGCTTAAGTGTTATCTACTTGTAAGTACGTGTCTATCCTTTAAATGTGCATTTGGAAACTTGTTGTAAGCTAAGGGTTAACAACTGATTTCTATTTATTACTTCATTAAGCATTACTTAATGCTCTTCAAGATCAGCTCCATTATACTGATTTTGTGCTAATAGAGTCCTGTTTCAGTAACACTTAATTCTATTCCATATCGTTAGCTAAATCAGTTTCCTGGGAGTTCTTAATAAAACGACAGCGCAGTTCAGCATACCCCAATTAAGTGAAGTATTTTGTAACAACGTATTATGCTCAGACAGAGTTCTCATCCTGAAGCACTTCCCGATTGCATACATGGAATCATTGGCCTACAGCTCCCTGAGTATCAGAGGGCAGCTTTTAGCTGACATTTCAGATATTGGAAATTCATGACAAGAGGGGAAATTTCAAACAGTTGTGTTAAGGCAAACATACGTTAATTTAACATGCAGTACATACAGACTCATCAACATCAATTCAGTTCAATCAGCACTGAATTTTGAGAGCTTGCCTGAAAACCTTAAAATAAATAATGCAAGACTGTCATTGAAAGACCTGCTCATTTTCCTCTTTTGTTCTTCAAATAATCTTGCATTTAATATCATAGTTTTCTAGATGAAACCTAGCTGAATATTAATAATAATTCTAAATAGAAATGTGTTCAGATTAACATCTTGGTAAAATGAAATAACATTTTCATGCCTGTTTCTGATTGAACAAGGTAGAAACTTCAATCGTCACAGCCTTTCTACTTCCTAATAGTCTGTCTAAAAATGTTTCCTAAAGGTGAAAAAAGAGGGAGTTTTTAGTTGACTTCAGCTTTAAACATAAAAATCAAATGTAGACTTCAGAGAGCAAGTTTGTTGCATGCTGCAAGTGCTTTGATATCCTGATAATTATTTGGGATTATTTTTTCTGCATAATAAAGATCACTAGTTGTATTAAATCTTTGCTATGCCAGACATGGTAATTGATCACTCACAATAAAATGTCTCAGCTGAAAAACATCACTGAAATAAACAGTTGAGGTTCCTAATACTAACTTGGAGGTGTCCACATTGCATAGTTTAGGAATGTACGATTTTTCAGTTACAAAAAATAACATTGGCAAAAATTATTTTGCCACAACAGTATTACGGTTAAAGCTAAGAGAGCTTTAGGAGAAGAAATTGCTTCCATGCTAGTTAGAGGAGTTGTGCTGAAGTTCCTTACCCTGCTTGGGAAAAGTGGAAATCAGTTTTCAGTATCACTTTGTGTTGCAGCTGTATGAGATGAATTTTTCCAAGGAAAATGAGAGTAGAATGAAAGTAAAGGGTGGAGACCTCTTCCTCTGTTCTGGGTAGTGTCACTGAGATTCTGTGGTACTACCCAGACAGCAGAAAGCTGTCATGTTCACAGTATCACAAAATTAGACTTTGAGGCAAAAAGGCTTAGAATTTCTTGGATCAGCTGTTGGTTCACCCTTGTGGAAGTAAAGCTGAAAATCACACTCTGATAAACTAGAACATAGAGGCATACAAAAATTTTGTAGTCACCAAGTGAAATAGTCTGTGCATGAATTTCAGGAAGACCTTAAAAAATCCAGTTAGGGCAGTGATATAGAAATATATGGACTGCTACAAAAGTAATACCTCCTAATTTCTTAAGTTGGCCCACAACAGTAGAGGTGGATATTGGTGGTACAGCAGTAGAGTTTGAACCTTCCCACCAGTATTCCATGATGTTGTGTCCATGTGAGATGGAAGCAGAGGGGCAGTCTGACAGAATGGCGTCTAACGTGGAAGTGCATATGAAGCAAAGGTGTGTCATTGAATACCTCCACACAGACAAAACTGCACCCACTGACATTCATCAAAGCTTGTCAAACGTTTCTGGAGACCAAACAGTGGGTGTGAGCACAGTAAGGCAGTGGGTGGTGCATTTCAGCACTGGTGACAGTGGGGCACCTCTGCTGGTGCAGATTTTTACAAGTGCAGCATGCAGGCTCTTGTTCATTGCTGGTGAAAATGCACAGCTAATGGTAGTGACTATGTTGAAGAATAGTGGTTTATATGATTTGCTCTATCATAGTGTTACTGTGCTCTTTGTATTTTTTGTAGCTTCTGTAGAAAATAGAGTTGTCGATCTATAATTTTTCTCTTGCGATATATAAATTACAGCACATATTGTGGTAAACTTGTAGGAAAATGCTGGCTAGAAACAAATACTGACAAACAGTGCAGTGGATTTCAACTGGCAAAGAGATTATTCTCATTTTAGCACATTGACTTTTGACTAAACTCTGAAGTGTTTTTGTTACTGCAGTACATTAAATGCATGCCACAGAGTGATATTAAAGCCTATTTAGAACTTATTTGAGAAAGTATTTGAATTGCACCAAACTTATTTTGTCCATACTTTTTTCTCTAGTAAATTAGTTTACTTAAAAAAAAAAAAGTCTTAGAAATTAATTTGACCTTTATATCCCAGTACATCAAGTAGTACCTCATCAAGGTGTATCAAGAGCTGCACTGTTTTAGTGTAAGTAAATTATGCACAACGTTTTCCTATTTTGATGCTCCTGATAAATCTCTGTCAGCATGCAGCTCCACCCATGAAAGCTTTAGGAAGATGACATTTAAAAGTCTCAGGAAACATTACCATGTATTGTTTTCTGCAAACAAACTTTGTCTGACAATCAGCTTTTGGAAAAGGGAAAAACCTCAATTCTTTGCAGCACCCAACTAGCATGCACTCAGCTGGAGGCTGAGCTAAATTGCTTCTAGAATGGGAGATATGTATTAAGAATGTTGTGTCAGAGTGTCCTGGTTTCTGGTTCCAAAATTCTCAGTATATTGAATTACCTATTTGCAAATGTCCTCTAACTTGTTTTTCTCCTATGTAAAATAGGATAGTATTTACTTTTAAAACCCTTGATGGGTGAGGGAGCTGAGCGCAGAAAGTGCTCAAGGCAATTGAATTTGTGTTCTTTCCTTATATTCTACCCTAACAAGTACTCTTCTACTTGTCTGCAAAATTTAGTTTCACACTTTTTGAAGATTAATTTAGCTCACAGCAGAATTTACAATGGCAGATGACTTCAAATGGGACAGCATGTGAATGTTCTCATAGAAGAAATCCTGCCCTTGACTCTCACATTATTTAAGTGACATGATAGTACAGTGGTGAATGCTTACAACCATCTGTGAGGGTGGGCACGTAGCCCACTTTTAATAGGTGCTGAATAAACATGTTTTTAGATGGGAATCTCGTGCTATGCTGCACTGCACATCCTCTCACTACAGAGAGGTCAAGCTTTGACAGTTTTGCCAAGCATTTCTTTACACTTCATGATACTTGTTGACACTTACATTCCAGAAAGGAGGATTTTTCTTAACAGTGAAAGCAGGCACCTGTACTTGCCCACAAGGCAAATACAATTGTAAGAGTGACCTTGAATAACAGAACTTGTTGGAAGAATTGCTGAATTCTATAGCAATCCTCCACTATTAATCTAATTCACGAGTGCATTAGTAAATTAAAGAACAGGACACAGATTTCAAACATTTCAATGAAATGGGTAACAGGTAATGAAAACACAAAGTGCTCACTCCCTGTAAGTTGTCATCTTTAGCTTTTGGCATTGTTTTTTAGATTAAAGGGGATGTTTTTAAAGATTTGCTATTTGTCAGAAAGCTTAGTCACCTTTATTTAGAGGCAGTTTAATTAAACTCTTCGTTCAGCTCAGAAAAATGGTAATCTTTGGAAAATAAGCAATTTAGAATGTTAGTTTGAAGTTTTCTGCATTTTCCTTGTGTTACATAGTGTTTTGGGTTTTTTTTTCCTTTTAAATTCCTGCCTGTCTTTTAACACTTCTCAGAGAATTCTTTGTGAAGTGTCATCTGTTGTAGTTGGTACACATTGCACTTTACCAATTTGCTGATGGGTTGTATTTAAAATGGAAGTTGTCATCACATAAAAGTCTATGAAGAAATGTTGTACCTCAAATACATATCCATGTATGTTTAAAAAAAAAAAAAAAGCTGCAACCACACAAGGATGGTCAGTATTTTTCACATAAGCAAAACTTACGAACTAGTGGATGTTTGTATATAATTTTAGTCATCTGTTATTTCAGAGGAATGTCAGGGGAAATTATTTTCACACTAGTCTCCTTCTTAGAATCTTAACAAAAATTCAGGCACTTCATTACCCAGAAATGATCTTCAGTGCAGTTATTCTAAAGAGTGCCATTTGAACCAACTATTTTTCTGTGCAGTGTTAACACTGTAAGTCTTGCACCTGAGCTCCAGTTCCATTTTACTTTTGTCGCTATTGTACAAAAATGTAAAATTTGTGATGAGGATCAATGTCACAGCATAATGTTAATAAGTTAATCAAAATATAAATAATTCTCTTGTGATCATGCTACTTCCCACTGCATATATGCAGTTTACATTTGACTGAAGTATCAGAAGAAAAAAGGATTAATTTATCTAACTTGATTATCCTGAAGGAAACAACTGAACTCCCACAGTGATGGAGCTGATGGGATAATTAAAATCCAGCTTGCGCTGCTTACTCTCTAAATCTGAATGAAAGGGAAGATAAAAATGATTTTACCTTGGAAAGAAAGCAAAAGTAGTATTTTTTCCAAAATGGTTACGTACATTGTTGAGTACTGAAAGAAGCATCTGAAGGTTTGTAACGTGAAAATGGATTATTCCATTGATATATGATTATTCCATGGATTATTATGGATTATTTGTGAAATTTTCTGCCTTGACTCTGCCACAGAATTGCAATCTCAGGTTGTCTCTGCATAGGTAGTTGATATAGAAGATAATTTAGTTATGCAGGTGCTACTGATCTGCTGTTATTTATACTACTGTTATGTATTACAACCAAGGACATGATTATGATGCAATTCATTCAGTATTTTTAAACTGAAAGGGCATAATCTGAAACATCTTTAGACCACGAACTCTTTGATTGACAATGAACTGGTTGCAAGATTGTATCCAAGGAATGGTGGTCAGTGATTTGATGTCCAGATAGAGATCAGTGACAAGTGTGACACTCAGGGGTCAGTGCTCTTTAATGTCTTTATCAGTGACGTCAACAGTGAGATCAAGTGCACTATCATCAAGTTTGCAGATGACCCCAAGCTGTGTGGTGCTGTTGACACACCTGGGGAACAGGATGCCAACCAGAGAGACCTAGACAGACTGAGCAGTGGGTCCAGGTGAACCTCATGAGTTTCAACAAAGCAAAATTTTGCACCTGGATCGTAGCAACCCCCACTATCAATAAAAGCTGGGAGATGAAAGCATTGAGCTCAGCCCTGCCAAAAAGGACTTGGGGTACTGGTGTCTGGCAGGCTGAATATGAGCCAGCAGTGTGCCTTTGCCGTCCTGAAGGCCAACTGTACCTTGGGCTGCATTAACAGAAGTGTGGCCAGCAGGTTGAGAGAGGTGATCCTGCCACTCTGTGCAGCAAGACCTCACCTGGAGTACTGTGTCCAAGTGTGGAGTTCTCAGTACAGGTGAGATGTGGATCTGTTGCAGTGCATCCAGAGGAGGACCACAAAAATGATCCAAGGCATGGAGCTGGGGTCAATTTCTACAAGGTTAGGCTGAGAGAGCTGGGACTATTCAGCCTGGAGAAGAGAGGGTTCCAGAAGGTCTGATAGCAACCTTTCATTATCTAAATGATAGCTGTAAAAAGGAAGGGGACAGACTCTTTAGCAGGGTTTGTTTCAGACTAAAAGAGAAAAGATTTAGAATGGATATGAGGAAAAAAAATTTTACAATAAGGGTGGTGAGGCTCTAGCACAGGTAGCCCGGAGAGGTGATGGATGACCCAACCCTGTAGACGTTCAAAGTCAGGCTGGACCAGGCTCTGAGCAGCCTGTTTGAGCTGAAGGTGTTGCTGTTAATTGGCACGGAGTTGGAATAGGTGACCTTTAGGGTCCCTTCCAGCTCAAAAGATTCTGTGGTTCTGTGATCTTTGCATTGCTATTAAGTTAATGTTCAAGCATTGTCTTCAGTAATTAATACAAAATTGTTTTATTTGCTTTCTGTTATGATGGTGCTTTGTTATTCAAGTACAGAAAGTAAAACTGGGGTGAATTAGCCTCAAAGGCCAGTGACCAGCTTAGAGGTCATACATGCTGATGTAACTTGGAAGGGTAAAAAAAGCACAAAATACTTACTTGCTGTGGAACACATCTTGCACTGGTTCTCAGTGGACAAGGGGTAGTTCTTGCAAAGAGCTCTGAGTTGAAGTTTGGGCATCTTTGGGCAGTCCTTGCCTTTGTTGTCAACCTGTGTATTTTGGTAAATTGTATCACTGATAGCCAAAGTATCCTTTCTTTATCCACTCTGTTTTAAGGAAATCATGGGTGACAGGGCAGGGAACATTTTTTAGTCTGTACAGTATCTAGTATAACGCATACTCAGACTTATTTAACGTAATCTCATAAATTCCTATAATAGCCCCATCTCATCCTAAAAAAACTTTAGTAAGCTTATTTTTTGTTAGTTGGCTTTGCTTAGTCTCCACTACTTAGTACTGCATCATTCAAGGACACTGATTCAGAGAATGACTTGGTATGCACAAAGAATATGGTAACACTGTTCCATAAAAAATTGAAGGTGCAAGCTGGTAACATTCTTGTATTTTTGTATGTATAGCTAAACTTTTAGTAGTAAGTGGTGCCAGTATATTTGATTTTTGAGCACACAGATGCTGCAGTAAATGTAATGAATGAAACATGATATAAACTAACATTTAAACTTGATTTTGTTTGTTTTTATTTTGGTGTTGGTTTGGTTTTTTGTTTTTTGTTTTTTTTCATTAGAGTGCTGGCGGTATGCTCTTTTATGTTTCAGAGCATGTCCTTTCTAGTGGAGGCTTCTTTCTAGGACTTCTAAGGGGAAAAATTTGTCCTTTCAAAAATTTCTAGTCACATATAAGGCTAAGGCACAGACTTTCAGAGCCTTTAAGTAAGTGCATTATCAGAATTAAAGCCAAATTTCACTTAAAGTTGCTGCTGTTTGCCTTCACATTCATTAATTCACCACCAGTCCATCATGGTTAGGGGCTCTGAATCATAATTTTCTTCAGTCTCTTACACATTTTTTTTCCCCAAGGAGATGCTACATTTAAAAGTTAATTAGTTTCCTTGCAAATGAATAAGTCAATAAAACTGAGTTATGATTATTAAAATCATAAAAGTGACAGTCTCACAGATCTGGACCATTTCTGAATGTGTATTCATCGCATGCAAATTTCATTGGGTTACAGATCATCTACACTTCATGTTCTGACAAGGCAATATGCAAGGTCATTTTGGAAGGGAAAATAGGTGCAATGTTGATTGGTGCCAGCCCACAGAGCTTTCTTACTATCTGACCTGTATATTCTTTTTTTTTCTCTTTAATTCTTCTTATTTTTTTATTTGGATAATTTTGAATGAACGATTAGGCTGCTTGCCTTAATAATGTGCTAGTAATAACAGGGAGGTAGATGCTTGACCCAGTAGCGAAAAACAGCTGAAAGTAGAATGTCTGAAAGAAAGATAGGAACAACAGAAGACAAATGTCAAACGTATTGTCAAATCAATTAGCTTTATTGCTGAAAGTTATTTGTCAATATGTTTCAAATTGCCAATTAGGGAAAAAAAAAAATTGATAAATTCGTAGTTGAATGTAAACAAACAAGTTACTCAGTATTTGCATACGCTACGTGAATAGCAAAAGTTAATAGCATATAATGAGGCAGAGCTATTCAGTGTTTCAGTGTAGCGATATTTAGACCTATCAAATGGAGTGAAAATGCAAGTTTTTTGTAAGTGATCTGTATATTGATCTTTTCTCTTTTACTCTTCTTAACGTGAGATTAAGCTATTTTATTTTATTGAAGCAACAAGCCTTTCCACTGTTCAAAAAAAGTCAATTTCCTTCCAAAGAACAAAACACAAATTCCAGAAGTCTTTCAGTTCTAAGTTGTAACAGTCAAGATACAATAAAACATATTCCTCTGCGTGCATCGATGTGGCCAAAAGCACTAGAAAATCTGATAATCCTCTTTAGTAATACTTTTGCATTGCAGTACTAGTGACTTTTTATTCTTTATGAAGGAAAACTCTGAAGGTGGATCTTTTATCTCAAGAATTTTATAGCACAAGAAAAAAAGTGAAAATTGTCTCATTTACAATTGACTTGCGTCGTTTAAACTGTAGCTGCCAAATACTTGTAGCATATAACTTACTAGGTGTATGTAAGCAGTTACAATTTTCTTCTTTATTAAAAAAAAGAGGAAACTATGCTATGGTCTTTCTAATGTTTTGACTGGATGTTCTGCAGTACTTTCTGTTTTCACTTTTGGGGCACATTTCCCTGAAAGTTCAGTATCATCTCAACTTTCCAGACTTCCCTCAGGTTGCAGAGGACATGAATTTTTTTTAAAGGCAGGTTCACTGGTAGGAATACTGCATGGATTTAAACGCTTTTAGTTTGTGGCAAGAATTCTGAAGCAAAAGTGGTCAAGCTATTCATAGCAATAATTATTTCCCAGCATTGTGCCTTCTTTAATGCCTATTTCTCTCCAGAAGAGATTAAATTCTCCAAGTATTTTCGTAGTTTACCTATCAAAAAATTATTATTATTTTTTAAATCAAGATCACATACTTAAATTGGACTATGTGCTGTTAAGCTTAGGTGCTGAGGCATGTTTCTGAATACAAAAACAAAGAAAAAGCCTTGTAATATTGTACCTAGCTGGGCTGCAGGAGATGATCTGTGGATTAACAATATGTGGCAAAAGGAATTGATCTAATAATTCACACCATTTTAAAATGTGTATGCTTTTATTACGAGAAACTGAACCTAAATTTAAACCTGAGGTGAATCTAACTCAAAAGTTTTGGTAAGTGGCAAAGTGATATGCATGTTTTCACTATGGTTTTGTACTAATCTGCTCCAGAGCCTTTATCGGAATCCTTTTTTTGTGTGTGTGCTGATCATTTTTCCTGAGGACTTCTGTGTAAGAGCAGAAAAATATACTGGAAAATGGGAACTGAATAAAATTAATGTAACATTTAGTGTTCTTGGAGTTATGAAATCCATCTTGTGCAGTTCTAAAGAAAGGAATGGGGAGAATCTGTCACCTTCTGCTCTGGTTTTGAAATGAAACAGCTTGGATAGCCTTTGAAGCATTCAATCCCACGAATACAAAATGGTAGATTAGCATGTAAATAGCCAATTTTTCATGTGTAATTGAATGTCCATTGCATGCAACATAAACTTATGTTGTTGCCCTTACACAGTGGGGCCGTGTGCTTTTAAGTACTGTATCAGAATAGGTATTATTTTCTACATCTGTTCTTAAATTTTCTTTAAAAGAAAAAACCAACACAAATACAGGTATTTGTAGTCCCATTTCCTAGGCCATGGATTGCATTTTAAGGACAAGGAGCACATGCACATTCCTCATGTCTGAACAAGAAATTCAAACTGTCAATATAATTCCAGTATGCGCTAGCCTAAGAATTGAGACCAGAAGTTAGCAATAATAGTAAGTCTTAACAGTAATTTAAAGTTATCAATTGCAGCCAAGCAGGGATCAAGATTTTAGAGTATATACTCATCTGAGCTCTTTCCCAGTCACTTCATTTGCTGATCCAATTACCATTGCTAAAAAATGCTATAAGTTAGAGAAGTTACATTCACTGAAGTCTGTGAAAGAAGATGATTAAACGTGAAGTGATGATATTCCAGGTCAAGACTTAACAATACTGTCCTATTTTATTATTTATAACTTGTGCCATGTACCGTTTTCATATAGAAAATGCTATATAATTGGGTTATTCCCCAGCTGTGTGATAGTGCTGTGTAATCATTAAACCAAAATATATATGTGTGTTTCTTAAAGATATGCTAGATAGATGAGTAACAGTCATGTGCCAAAATAAACTAGACAAATTGTAATAGTGTAATTTGGAGATAGGTAATATAATGCTATGAATTCCCAACTCTGTAATATAAATTAATGTAGAAGGAAGAACAAAACACATTTTTTAATGTACATAAATGCAAACTTTTATCTTACTATAATTACTGAGGTTTATTTCATTTTTTTAAATTTTACTCTTTAAAATTTTGCTCTTCAGTTTCACTTGTGTTGACCAAGCAGGCAAGGTGAGCAACAAGCATGCAAAGGTTCCCTGTAGAAGGTTCATGATTATGGGACAGACTTCAGTCTTAACTGGCATTGTTTTAAATTTATGCTCATATCAGTTACTCTTTATGTTTAACTGTCTGAATCACTTCAGCTTTTAATGCATGTATTACGATTCAAGCTGGCATGTACATAGAATCCTAAAGATTTTTCAGGAATATTTCAGAAAATCCTTTGCAAGTATTTCTTCTTTGTTTACCATTCCTCACTCTAACTTAATTTCTTTATTATGCTTTTTTTTTTTTTAACATTGTGAAACATAACCTGACATTTTTTGTTTTAAAATGTATTGTTGTGAGTTTATCTTGATACTATACAGAGATTAGAGTTTGTTGCATGCTTGCATATCCTCAGTGTGTGCATGATGGAAGCTTATTTTGCACCTGTGCAGCCTGGGTGGAAATGTGAGGCCATGTGGACATGTACTTCAAGATAATAGCCCATGATAATCACATTCCATAGGCCAAAAATAATTTCACATTTTTGGAGTGAGTTCTAACACAAAGCTGATATTAGAGCAGGACAAGATATGGAGAGGTTACATTTTTCCATACATTTCTACTGGTATCTTTTTTTTGTGTTTTACCTGAAGTTAATTTGCCAGAGTTGATTGTTTTCCAGCAGTAGCTTTAGCAAACACCAGGGACTGTTGCACTGTGCGGTGCCAACCCCATCCGAACACCAGTGTAGTCTACAAACCAGCTTTTCTAGTTTTGTTTTTTAAAATGAATCAGTGAAACACAGGGAAACAAGGTCCATGCAGTGTCTGTTTTCACTGCCAGTGATATGGACTGGGTGTCTCCAAATCTGGGTTGTTTTTTTTTTGGTTTTTTTTTGTTTTTGTTAAATTTCCACCACTCTGTGTTTGCTGTAGCTTTTTCTCTGGACTTTTTTTCTGAATACAGTGAACTATTCGTATTGTTTTCAGATTTTTTTTTTCCAGCATCTTCAGCTGATACCAACAAATTCATGTGCAGCTTACAGAAACTTATTATTTCCCCACTTTTAAATATGAATTGAAAAATCATTTGGAAAGGAAAGCTTGCAGATCTTGCCACGTAAGTGATGTGGGTTTTCTTTTTAGTTCTATTGAATGCTCCTGATCTAACACCATAGGTTTAAGCTGTCTTAAAATAACTCTATTCAAATCTCACTTCAACAATTATGTGAGTTGTAATTATATGTGACTAATGATTACTTATAAAGCATGCTAATTAGAAATGTTGCTGATGCTAAATGAAAAGTAATGAAAGAGTTTCTAGATTTTCAAATTGAAGTCAAATTGAGTACTCAAATTAGTGAAAATAATTGTCTAATTTGGACAGTGGATTCCTGGTTTTCTAATTCTGCCTTCCACAAGTATCTTCATTGATGGACAAAGGATAGTGATTTCTAACTATTTGTTATAAACATTACTTTGATATATCTATTGAACATCAATGGATTAAATCTAATTGAATTTTGATTGCCTAGCAGATTTGTACTGGATTACGAAGATGGATTCATTGACTTATATAGAGAGCTTATAATACAGTACTTAAAATTCAGCATCCTCATAAACAATTTAATTACTCTGCTTAGCATGTTAGTCAGCAATTAATTGCAAGAAGTTGCCTATTGCCTATCATAAACATGCTTTTTTAGAACAAGAAAATAAAAAAAAGTTCTTTTCTCTAGTTAGAGGAAGGGAAAAATGTAGTTTAATTATGACTGACTTCTCTTCTGCTGTTAAATATGTCATGTTGTAAAAATGAGAAGACCCAGATGAGCAAGGATTTTACTTACTTTTTCATTTCACTGTGATGTGTGACTAAACTTCATGAAGATTAACTCTTTATTAATATTAGGCTGTTTCCAACAAAACCTTAACAACAGCCTTTCAGCATAAAATTTCTCAGCCTCATTGACCTTTACCATATAGACTATGCAAGCGCTGCTAGCAAATCTTCAGTGATAATTTTTCAGTGGGTAAAAAGCCAGGAAAGGTATCTCATGAGGGCTTTTCCAAGAGTTCTTTTTTGTAGAGAAAGATGGCAATACTGAGGCATCAGATGGAACTGGAAGGAGAGTCAACACCTGCAGTAGGTGACTTGGAATGAAATCACCTTATTTAACACCAGTCTATGGGAGGAGAGAACAGAACCAGCTGCCTTGGTAGTTAGAGTGCCTCATTATAGAACTGCCCACATTTTTTCTGTCACTGTACATCTCTCCTGCAGTTTCCTTGAAAAGACCATGATGAAAATTTTTGAGTATTTTGTCATGGTGCTAGGGTCACCATCACTGAGCTTTGAAATAAAAAAAATAATTGTCAGGAATTGATAGTTGTAACAAGAAAGTTTGTCAGTGTGGTATTCAGTATGAATTCCAGTTCATAAGTTTCCTTTCTGCATTCTAATTTGAAGAAGAAATTCTGCTGCAAAATTCTCTTCCGGAGTAGCAGATTCTCCTGCTATTGATGTAGATATTCTGATGTTTTTTTCAGCTGAAGTGTAAGCAATAACAACAGGCTGCTTATTGACCTTAGAAGAAACAGCATTTTAATGTTTTGTTGTATCTATAAAGTCTTCTTTAAAGAAAATCCTCATTTTTATTATATTACCACTCCTTTCCTTTGTTGTGCACAACTATATACAGCACAGTGAAATTGTATTTCAGCAGCTGAAGTAACCTAGATCCCCTCAAAGTATTGCAGTGTAACAAAACTGATGTTATTCACACTGAGTTCCATGGATTTAGATCATATTCTAGGAGGAGCTTGAATAAAGAATTTCATCGAATGCACACAGATGCTGGGTAATACAATTGCGTATAGATGTCCACTCCAGAATGCAAATGTTAGATCTGCCTTGTTATTTCTCAGACAAAGCTTTGTGATCTTGGTGATCACTTGGCAGGTTGGAAGACAATACCTTCATCTCTTGGTTGTTTTCTGCAGCACTGGCACTTGTATTTCTAATGCACAGCTGCAGCAGTTTCTCTGAGAGTTCACACATATCAGGTGAACAGCCAGGGAAGGGGAGGAGGCCATTATCCCTCTTTTCATTGCTGCTAATGACTTCAGCTCAGTGTCACAGTGGGTTTTGGTTGCTTTGTGCTGCTGCGGTAGAAAAAGGCTTTTCCACTGGGATCATTATTCTCTCTAGGTCCAGGCTAGAGAATAAGACAATAAGAGAGCACAAGTGGAGTTAAAAACTTAGGTTCCCTCCGTGTTACAAAGTCTGCTGAATTGAGCGTGGCTTGCAAGAGAAAATGTCTGAAGTTGCTGAAATGTGGCAGTTTGCAGGGAGAGAGGACAAAAGAACATTCCTTAGAGGAAAGACTGCAGTATTTCATTGACTGTAGTAAATCTGCGAAGGTGAACATTTGCTTGACCCTTTGTCATGTCAGTCAACCATATAATGACTTTCAGAAGAAGTCTGGTGGTTGGGAAGCTGTAGCTATTGCTGCTATTTCACTGTTGGCAACAAATTGCAACAAGCTGCTAAGCTGCCTCTCATAGGGTGTAAATATGGGGTCTATGTGACAGCCTTTTGCTGATTCATCCAAAGAAAGCTACCAGCCTTGGATAGCTTAGCAGTTTGGCAGGAAGTAGTTCCTACAGGAAGCAAATCTTAAGCTGCAAAATAAAAACAAATTAATATCAGGTTGTTCTGTTTTTCAACTTTGTCAGTCTTTGTAATGCAAACCAGTGGTGCAGTATGCAGTCTTTGTATGTCTGCTTGTATTAGTTGACTGTGTGAATTGATATTAGGTCTCGTTCTTCATACTGGTAGTTTTGCACTTTCTGGTCAAATGGAAAAATATGACAAAAGGTCTCCCTCTGCCACCTTACTTGTACGTTCATATAGTAGAAGCAGCTGGACAAAGAACCCGACAGTGAAAACATCAGTGTTCTTTTACAGATCTCTGATTCAGGCCGTATCAATGAATCAATCCTTCATATGTGAAGTATTAAAGGATGTCTGAAAGTACAGAACACACACTTTGTACAGAACATGCAAATGTTGGGCTTTACAGTTAACTGTGTAAAGGCAAATTTTGAAGGTGTTGTTGGAAAACTTACTTTTTGCTGCCTTTTATTTATATATTTTTAAGCACATCTGAAAATGAGCAGATCTTCCAGACCTATTTGACTAGAGAGTAATGATGGTTTTCTTGAAAGTGGCATCTCTTATTTTTTAATAGAAATGTGTGTAACTTGTGTATCTTACTTAAAGAGTAGCACTTTGACCTCTCTGTCCTTGTTCTTGGATCCAAGCTCATTTTTTAACAACTATCTGCACCATTAGAACCAAGTTTCCTGAGTGCTAAGTTTTGGGAATTCTATTCCAGTCCTTGGAGAAAGAAGTATCTGTTCCTCTCACTTTCTTATGAATAAAAATCTATTAAACTTCAGTTGAGTATACTAAGTCACCATAACTTTTCCAAGAGTGTGTTCTGTGTCAAAGAGAATTAGAAATGCAACAGCAGGCTCTTAATTTGAGATCTATGTTTGGGACAAGAATTTACCTCTCGTCCTTTCATATGTGAAATTGAATGTTCCTTGCTGGCTTTATAGAACACTTACCTCGACAACTGAGCACTTGGACACAGAGCACAAACTGTAGATGTCTTCCTACCAGTGATTCCTTTCCAGGCCTGTTAGTGTGAGGAGACTGCCCCAGGGTGTGTGCTTGGGGCAGGCTTGTACCTCTCCAGGTACTTATAGAAAGAACTCAGGTATACAGTGCAACAGGATCCTTCCTTTGGTAATGAGTATTTTTTTTCCAGAGGTCTGTACTTACAGGGTGCAAAGCATTGGCAAAAATTCTGGTTTGATAAAGGTTTTGTTATGAGCAATGAAGTAAAAGTAGTTAATGTAGTTATTTGCAAGGGCCATTAAATTGTTCAGCTGTCAAGAATAGCTGCAATTGACAGACTGAACATGGAAAACTGTTTTGTGCCAAGCATTTTATGAACATCAGTACGGAAGATCAATACGCACATTATTCAATATTGCGATTATACATTTAATGAATCAAGAATTATTTTTTTCTATTCACAGTAATAAAATGGCATAAATGAAACATTTTCCAGTGTGCTTGTTCCTTTTGTGAAATGCTTAAGTGATTGGTTGCCAACGTTTTGCAGTTCAATCAGTTTTCTTCTCTTATCTGATCTAAATCAAAAGTCTGACTACAGCTGGGAAGGCTAACTTCTCACAAAAGAAAATGCTGTTTGCCAGCTCTGATATTGCCAGAGCAAAGATATGCTTTCAAAGTATTGTGCAGACCCATTAATTTTCGTTGTATTCTAGTACTCACTGACACTTTCATGGATTGTTACAGACAGCGATGTTCTATTTGAAACAATTTCATACATACTCATATTTCTTTTAGATGGAAATGTTCTGTGCTCTTTCCATCTCATTCCTTACTGCCCTAGACTTGGTAGGCACCCAGCTAAGGAATAAAAGCAGGTCTTGTTGCACTGCCACTGGGCAAGTGCACCAAGTCAGCAACATAGAGTTTCTACCTTATAATTCCATACAAATGCAAAACATACAAGTAAAATCCCTACATTTAATTTCACAGAATCACAGAATTGCAGGGGTTGGAAGGGACCTCTGGGAATCATCAAGTTCAATCCCACTGCTTAAGCAGGTTCTGTACAGCAGGTTGCATAGGTAGGTGTCCAAATGACTCTTGAATATACTCAGAGAAGGAAACTCTACTAACTCTCTGGACAGCCTGTTCCAGTACTCTCGCTCTGACAGTAAAGAAGTTCTTCCTTATGTTAATATGAAAGTTCCCGTGTTTCTGTTGATGCCCACTATCAAAAAGAGTCCATTCCCATCAACTTGAGTCCCGCATCCCTTTAGATATTTGTAAACAGTGGTGAGATCCTCTGTCAGTCTTCTCTTTTGCATACTGAAGAGTCTCAGGTCTCTCAGCCTTTCCTCATACAAGAGATGCTCCAGGCCCCTAATAATCTTTGTGGTCATCTGCCAGACTTCTTCTAGGAACTGTCCTTTTTGAATTGGAGAATCTGGAACTGAACACAGTATTCCTAATGTGGCCTCACCAGGGCAGAGTAGAAGGGGAGAATTATCTTCCTTGACCAGCTGTCCACATTGTTTTTAATGCACCCCAGGATACAATTAGCATTCTTGGCCACAAGGTTTCACTGCTGGCTTGTAGACAACCTTTTGTCCACCAGGGCACCCCACTCTGATCCTTCTCCAACAGATCAGCCTCTAACCTGTACTGAACATGGGCTAAATGTCTTAATCTTCTTTTTTTTTTTTTTTTCCATATGGTCAGAGAAAGTTCGAGGGTTGGAATCAGGGGTCCAGGAATGATATCACAAATTTCATGACCTTTTAAGAATCAATACGTAAACATAGCATATTCTCTTCAGCTTAAAAGTGCACGGGAATATAATGCTGATTGTAATGCATCACTTGTTCAGCACCATCACTGGTTCATTTTTGTAAGAGTACTTTTGAGATTGGCATCCTATCTATAGCAAGTTCCGCGCTCACTAAGGTGCAGTTTCATAAGATTAAAAATTTATGTGAGTACCTGCCTCAAAATTTGAAACATAAAAAATAAAGTGGATTAAAAATATATGTGAATATTAACAATATCCTTTCTTTGGAAGATTGTTACTGGGTATTTTATTCCATGAAATTTTAGTTTGATAGTTTAAATATTTTGAAAATGTGCAGTTATTTACTGAAATAAAACAACTGACCATAGCAAGTGATGTTTCCCAAAATAAAATAATATCAAAATAAACATCATCTTTTCCAGTAGCATTTTTTAAAGTGGTGACACTTGTCTGGAAATAACAATTTTCATTTCACTGTGATACTTAGACAAAAAAGCTGTCCTGCACTGGATCTATTGGCAGATGTAAGAGTATGTTTAGAAGTTAGAAATAGGACACAGAGTATATTGTCTCATGCTAAGATGCGTTGTTTCCTTGTTAATTAGCAACAAAAGAAAAAGAAATTACACCATAAAGGGTATTTTTTGTAATTTTTATACGATATAAATGATTAAAAATCATTATATGCATAGTCCCTTCTGTGATTAATTTTTGTCCCTTACAAATTACATCATTTTTAGAGAACATGAGGTGATTACTTTCTTTCTTCCCTTCTTCTGTCCTTTGTGTCTTATTGAATATCTGAAATGGAACTGAAATAATTTTCTTCTATACCCACACTAACATTATTCTTCTCCCATGTGTATGACAAGGTATTCAATAGACACAGTGTGGGTTATTTAAAATTCCACAATTGTACCTAGTAGCATATTTGTTATTTCAACACTGACTTTTGTGTTTTCAAACTGCTGCAAAGTGAAAGTTTACTGCATTTGTCTTAAATGTTCTGTATTCAAATAATAGTTTATGAAATTTAAAAAAAGTATAAGCCTTAATCTTCTGTAGTTGAAGGCAGTGCTTCTAGCTGAAAGAGCATCTTTTTCTAAATGCTCTATCATTATAAAACGTATTAATATATTTCATGCAAATACCTAATGTAGCAAAATACAATTAGGTCAAAGATTCTGGAAACCTTTAATCAAGAAGAGGCACTGACTCGTTGATTATTTGAAATTATTCGATGAATGAAATCGAACGCTTTGGGGGTAAATGTGTTTTAGGTAGCACAGTTCTGCAGAGTGTGAAGAACTCAGTAATTAGAGGATTGGTTCAATAGTAAAGCATCAGTATTTGATGCAAGTTTTAAGAATTCTGTAAATTAACAGGAGAGTATAGGTAATTTTTTAAAATACTTTATTTTTCCCTCCAGGAGGAAAATATTAAAAGAACACCAAGACATAAGAATTGACTTCTGTTGTCCATCATCTTTAAGAGATTAACAATATAATGGGCATAAACTGAACTACTGTTCTTTTTTAACTTTATTAGGAAATACCATTAATTAGATTAAATATATTCCACTAAAGCTAATGAATGTAAATGATAGTTTTGTGAAGTTAGTGGAAGCATACAAAATGCTTTTTTGACTGCTCTTGCATCTTCCATTGTAACTATACAGTTTCTCATAATTAGAAGTTTAAAGACTGTACATTACTTAACATGAGTCAGTGCACGTTCACCATGTGAGATGTATGTTATTGTTGCTGGGTGGCCAGAATTCTAAATACCATTCAAGTGTGAACTCTTCTAATCTTTGCATTGTCACTATTTCCTTGGGCCAACAATAAAGGGTGAATTGTTTTTGTTGTTTGTTTTTTTAAAAACCAGCAAGTATCTTCTCAAGATGTTTAAGAGGATTTGTAGATCAGAATGTTTCATTTTATTTGATATAAGCAGCTATCAATCTTACTTTATGAACTTGAAAGATATTAATTCCTGTAGTTTAAAATGTCTTAGCCTACCTTCACATGCATGCCATTTTAATAATTTCTCAGAAGACTTTCCTGGATGAAAGTCTTAGTGATGCAACTTTATTTGAACGCAATCCCTCCAGGCAGGGAGGCAGTAAATGAAAGTTTGGTTTGTTTGTTTATGGGAACTGTTGGGTCATGGTCTGAACCAGAGATTAAGCACCTGGTGAAGAGACATGGCCAACCCAGAGAGCACAGGTGCAAGCAATACACCTGTGCGACCCTAACCTCATTTAAGGGCTGGTAGCCAAGAGATTGCTTCCTTCTGGAGTTTTCTAGTGAGCTTGTATCTGCAGATCAGGGTAAGTTATTCCTTTCATACTTTTGGCTTGTGACTACTGCCTTTCTTTGATTATCCTGAAACTGGTTAGGGGCAAATGCGTAGCTTCTATATTATTTCTGTTTTGCAGTTTGTATGTATTCCGACAGGTTTTCTGTTTCCAAAATTATAAATACTTAAATATAGGAATCCAATGTGAGTGTTTGTTTGCCTCTAAACTGAAGGTATGTTTTAGAGTTTAGAGTCTTTTTGCTATTTTTGGTGTTTGTGGTTTTGTTTATGCACATGTGGCATTAGTTTTTTGAGTCTTGAAGGGGTTTAATTGTAGACCTGGTGTAAAGTAATGTCTTTTGTGCTTCCACTCTTGGGGATGCATATGTCTTTAGTTGCTATAAATGTGTTGTAGTGGGTGCTTTTAGTCAGTCCACTGTGCAGTGGATTTAGGGGAAAGTTAAGAAGTCAAGAATCCTTTAGCTGTAGACTTGCATTAGCAAGAGAAAGAAAATAAAAACTGTAAAGATGAGATGAGGACCCATTAGTAAATTAGCGGTCTGACATCCTTACTTATTGCCTGCCTAGCTCTTTAAATTATCAGTCCTTATTCTAGAAAAAGCCCTTATTCTTGCACTTTTAGTAGCAATACCCTTTGGAGGCGTGCCTGAAATTAAACCTCTGCTTGAAGAATTCTTAGGTCAAGGGAATGATGAAATATACAAATTATTTGTTCTTTGTTATGTTTTTAGCTTTTCCTCCTCTGTTCACTAAAGGTTGATACAAATAATTTTACTAAAACTATTTAAGGATCTTTTAGTGTTCAGACAAAAGTATATATGTGTGTGTATATATATCTTTCTACTTTGAGAAGAAGCTTATTGTGCACTTAGTCCCTTTGGTATCGGTCTGGGATGCAAGAGAGGAGAAGGAAATGCCTAATCCTGCAGCATCGAGCCTACCTGTAGGTGATTTGGATTTATGTACTTTTATGTGCATGAGTGGTTTCGTGCATTTAGTATCCCTAAGTAAAATGCGCTCCCTTAGGAGTGAAGCTCAAGACACTAGTGAAGAAAGTTATCTGTTAAAAAGTCCATCAGCTTCTTTTGTAGTAAGTACGGATGGAGGTCCTTGCACCGTAATCATCAATACTTTTATCATCTTTATGGCTTCTCTGTAAGAGACTAATAGGACAGAGTTATGTTTGTAATAAGAAATTTTCAGTTACTGCTTTTGTGAGCATCTTATATCTTCTTTTCATTGCTTGGTTTGAATAGTCTGAACAATGTAATTTATAACAATAGGCCAGGATGACTAAATGATTGGCTGGCCAGCTTGCAGGGTCTGAATTTTTGCTATTGAGAGATGGCAGAATTTTCCAAATCTGTTTCTTTGCTTCATGTGCTTTCATAAGGACACACATCCCATTACTGTGATGATGGTTTTATAAAAGTACTTCAGAAACTATTTTTTTTCTTTTTTCAGAAAAATGCTTAAAATGTAATGGCCGTACTATCTCTACTATCTTTTGAATTTACTTTTCACGTATTTATTTCAATGCGTATTAAAAGCTAGTATCTTGCAGTTATTTTGGGAGGCATCCACACTTGTGTGTGTATGTATATATATATAATATAATTCTTCAAGACTGCACTGAGAAGAATCTGTCAGATGTACAGAGTACTTTTGATTAAATTTAGTTTTCTAATTAACTGGATCCACCTTTATTTTTCTTGAGTAGCGTGCCTTATTCCTTAAAGCACTGGATTTGTTCAGCTGTTCTGCACTGGTGTGTATGAGATAATGAAAAACACATTGTGAGCAGTCAGATTCTTGAAATGTATCTTTTCCTCTCAAAAATTCTCAATTTGAGCTTTTCCTAGTAAGGATGGAAAGCGTTCACTGACTTAGTACGTGGGCATCTCAGTTTTGGACTGTGAGCATTACTCTGTTGTGAGGTGCGCTTGCAATAGGCAGACCTCCTCATGACCAAAAAAAAGGATTCCATTCTTCTCAGTGTAACAGTGCTGGAGGTACTGTTCCTACTCATGATAATGCCTCTAGAGCTTTCTGAAATACTGTCTCATTAGAATAATAATGCAAGACTTGTGAAAACCTTATTTGCTAGAGGCTTTTGCATATTGAGGCAGCTCACCACCGAAACTTCTGCTCAGTGATTTCTCACAGAGAGTAGTAGTTGGACTGTACTGAGCGAAGGCTGACTTGCAGTTCTTAATACAGATATGCTGCATAAATGATCCCGCCATAGAAGTTTTCAGCTTAGACTTAATTTTATGGGAGGAAAAGGATGTGAAAGACCCTTACTTCAATGATTTTTGTGAAAGCAGGCAAAAGAAATGATGTAATCAGACTTTCTGAACTCTTAGAACTGTCTGAGCAGATGGGCTGCTTTTCCTTCTTTAACTGCTGTGTGGATATTTGGGGGCCCAAGCATTACCTTGCGTTTTATCAGTTTCCTGCTTACTGTTCCCTGTGGAAAGCATAAATCTGTTAACATCATCTGTTCAAACAGATATGAAAATGTGTGAAGCAAAGAATGAATTGACTAGTCTATTACTCTTTTCAATAAACTTTCTTATCTCCCTTCCAAATGCATTTGCTTTCAGTATTTTGCTTCCTTACTTTCTTCTTTAATAGCTGGGATTCACTTCATTGTTTTTCTGCTGGGATTACAATTCCACCTGGATATCATGGAAAAGCTGAACAGTACAAATGTTCTTTTAGCCTCTAATCTGGTTAATAATTAATACAGTTAATATACAGTTGACATAATCAAAGTAATTTGAGTGAGGTCTTTGGCTTTAATCCAGGTAAGTTTCCAATTAAAAAGGAAACTTACTGTTAAAGCATTTGTGCCATCAGTAGTATTTGTAGTTCTTTAACAACCAGGCCACGATATTCCTATTCTCTTTGGCTGCGTGAAGAATGGTTAGCATTAGATCTCTTGTTTCTTTATACTTTGGGTTACCTCACTCGTTAGTCAATTCATGGCAGGTATTGGGTGCACCAAAGCAGGATTGCTTTGGGTGGCTGAGTGTCATTCAGAAGGTGTACCTTTCAAGTGTTTTTTATCATAAATTTGTTCAGTACTTTGTGTCAGTCTAGGTGATGAGCCTGGAGCGTGAATGAAAAAACACAAGACTTCATTGTGGTTACAGCCAGATCCTGGATTTTTCAGACATAATTTCCATCGTATCCCAAAAGCCTGGTTTAGATGATAGTGAAAATTATTGGATGAGTGTCAGATATAAAATTACATATGTTATCAATGTTGCCAGGCAGAAGGTAACTTCAGAGAGCTATCTTTGCTCCTAGTGAACAGATTTGTGAGCGTTAGCTTAATTCTACATAGTACATTTCACTTGTGAAGAGAAAGTAACTTGTGATGTGGGAATTGTGGTAGATGTCTGATCAGACCAGCTGGGCAGATGCTATCTGACATGTGACACCTGTCACATGAGACAAAGACTATAGCTGTCTTTTCTTCCGTGTCAGGTCCTTTAGCATGTTCATGTTACAGGGTGAGGTTAATTGATGTATCAGAAAGTGAGTTCCTTTGCCCAGCCTACAGCACAGATCCCTGAGTTTATAATGCATAGGCTAACCTTAGTAGCAGCAGGTAAGAAGGAATGGACTAAAGAGATGAAATTTCAATGACGAAACGAGCTCTTGGGGAGACTTTCTGGTAGTTTCAGATATTTTGTTCCTGTTGCTCTCATATATCAGCCACAGACGATGGGAAACTTTTCACTGCGTAAATTGTCATTTCACTCAACTGAAACTCAAGTATTTAGCACTGTGCGTGTTTGTAGTGAAATTGAGGTGTACTAACTGCAATTTGAGCATGATGATATGAAGAAATAATATAGAAATGTTTCTTACTTCTCTTGCATTAACTTTTAAATATTTCAATTCTGATATCTGCAATTATACAGAAGCTGCTTGAAAGGATAGAGAAAGATACAAAAGCAATATAGATGTGTTGTTGTTTTTTTTTTTTTTTTGTTTGTTTGTTTTGTGGTATCACTTACATTGCTTGCAATCTAAAGCAGGAAATAAGGAGAAAAATGTGTGGAGAGGAGCACAGATACACTTCTGTAAATTCCTAACTGCCAGTTTTCTCCTTTGGTAGTACTGCTGACGTGCAGAATTTGAAGAGAATAGGTATATTTCAGATAAGGGAGAGCAGAATGGTGGAAGGTGAATTTTTGTTTCCAACTGTGGATAGTTAATACCTCTGCAAATTCACGTATTCTTATGAAAATGTTTACATACAACACATAAACTGATCTTCTGCCAAAGCAGTATATATTTTCATGTGCAAAGCAAGCAGAAGCTCTCAGTGAATGCAGTTCACAGTTAGGAGTGTTACCATTTTATGTTGACACATATGCATTTGTGTGCATAAGTATGCCTGTACTCATTTCACATATTTTTTACATATAAGGTGGATTCTTACCACGGCAACATCTATTACTTTTTCTTTCATAGAGAGATGGTGGATAGAATTTTTTTCATTTAACTTACGGGTGAACTTTAACAGGACCATGTATTTAATACTTCTAGAAGCATGTCTTAACCTGATGTAATTGCTAAGTTCTAGTAAGGGAATGGAGCTGCAGCGATGCTTATTTATCACTATAAACAGGTTATAAAGCGTGTATTTTCCTGAAAATTTTTTGTGTCATTTTTCTACTTACTTTTCTTGTGCTTAGTCAATATGAAGTTGCAGTCCAACATGTTTATAACTGTGAATCTAATTTTAAAATTTTGTATAAACCTGTGTATATATTAAGTACTACTTTTTGAATGTTCAGGAGATCATAACAGTTTTTAAGCCAAGTTGTGAATAAGTATTCATTTTTGTGTAATTTCCTCAGCAAGCCTGTCTCGAATTATCAGTTCCTTTATACCAAGTGAAGCTTCTTGTGATGCATTGTTATCTTTTATTATTAGTATTATTATTTATTATTTAACTTTTATCCAGACTTTCTCTATTATAACTGAAACAGAATTCCACCTCGTTGGTGTGTGAGCAAAATTTCTTGTGTTTTTTGTCATAATTGCATTTTTTTTAACTATATGGGCTGATCTTCCATTAACTGAGTAAACTGCTTTGATTTATTTTTCTGTTGAATACTAGTGGGTAAAAATACAAATTTTCAAGGCACTTTATGCTGTTAAAATTCCCTTTCTTTCCTCTCACTGAAAGAGGCAAAAATTCTTGAATATAAATATCAAATTTAAATCTGTTAATTAAAACGTAGGCAGATGTACCATTCATGGCAGTTCCCCTGCGAGGAGATCGTAAGGGAAAAGATTCCCAAGAAAGCCACCTGCAGGGAGAGTAGATGGAAGCAAATCAGGCTTGCATTCAGAAAAGGTGAACTGTTTATAATTCTGAAATATGTTCTTTTTTCTAAAGGTTGTGAATGATAAAGACTTGCCTGTGTTCTGCCTGCATGGTGCATGCTTGCTGCCTGCCTCTGTAAGCAGGAACCCCATGTCAGATCTGAAATGAGGCTTTCAAAGGCGGGGGGGGAGCAAAACACAAAACCTTTTTTTTCTAAATATTAAAAAAGAAAGAACAGGTAACTGAAAGAAATTGATTTTTGTGTTTGTACCAAGCAAAATCATGCAACTATAATGTGAAGTACTGATAGTTCCTTAGAGGTCAAAATAAGGATTATTTTCTGTGTAAAATAAGAATATTCATTTGCTTAAAAGCTTTGGGTGCTGTAGCACATACTGCCACATTCAGCTATCCCAGGCCCAGAGGCTTTTTGCTCCTTCCCTTTTGCAGAAAGCAAGTCTTGAATAACTACAGATTCAGCAATATGGGGGGAAAGGGGAAGGAAACTAAACAGAAAACATACATGTCAGAATGCATATAGTTTGCATTTCCCTAGAGGCCATGAAGAGCAGGCTATTTTCAGTTTCCCTTACAGAAAACAAGAGTGCACCATACACTCTCTCAAGGAAAAGATCTTCTTGTGAGCCTCTCAAGTCACAGCTGCTAGCTCATCCTGCTGTTTTCCTGTGTTGCCTCTCTCCAGAGAGAGCAGTGAATGTGAAACAGGCACATGGCTCTCCTGCTGGGACTGTAATTTCCATACTGCCTTCTATTGTCTTTGTTTCAGACTCTGTTCTGTTAAGACAAAGCTGGCCTACTGTGAAAGCAGGTGCTCTGTTCTCAACAGTCTCTTTCCCATGGGACTTCTAGCTTGGCAACTGTAATGCTCTAGGAGGTGGAATTCCATTATTTTAGGTAATGAGATAGGATTTTCACTTGAAGTGTCTAGAGCTCATTATTTCTTCATCTTCTCATGTGCATATGAGACTGAGAGTGACATTACCCCTTTTCTCTTCTCCACAGCTCTCTAAACTAGTTTTTATTAATACTTCATGCAGTTAGTCACCAAAGCAGGAGAGCCCCGAACTTTGTTTAGCACTTTGCTGTAGTACCTTCACTATTTTTGTCCTTGTGTAAGATATCTCATACATTTGAATACCATATTAGAATTTATAGTATTTGCTATAGTAGTGCCATAGTATTTACTCGTGTTTGGGAAGAGGTTCCATTTCTGTTTACAAGCTTTTTCTCACATTCTTGCTTCTTAAATACCCTTTTCTGATCTTATAATCTTTGTAGGTTGTTCATTGTTCTTCTCAGTCCAAATTGCTTTCTTCTTGTATTTTGAGTATCCCACCCATCACCATATCTTTATTCCTTCATGAAATAGGAAGAGATTAAATATTATCTAGTGCCTAGCAGGCTTTGCATATGTTTGTTACATTTTGTGAGTCCCAACTTTTGTTTTCACAGAAGTTTGTCCAGTGAGTGCTGCAAGTGTATCAAATCCTTAGGGGTTAATGTGTATCAGCTTTAGGCATGGATTCATGTTTTTTTCCTCCTTTGGGTGTATTTGCAGGCCTGTAACCATAATTTTTTTTTGTAAGTATTACATTATATTTACCAAAACTGAGTTTGGGAACTTGGCCACTTATCCAGACTTTGTTCATATGCTTATAAGAACAAGTATATCCTTTAAAAAATATTGGCACACGAAATTGAGTAGTTTTTCACAAGTAAGTAGTTCTTGTGATTCCGTTTTGTATTGTTTTTTTGTTTTTTGTTTTTTTTTTCTTTTTACAGCACAGGTCTTTGCTTATGGCTGCTTTCTCAGTTTTCACATTCAGAATGTATTCTATCCAATTTCATGTTGCAGAACACCACTATCTTTAAGGGTGATAGGGGATATCCTGAATTGGGCTTCATGGCTGTCACAAAATCTTACTCAGATAACCATAAATCTTACAAGGTTTTTTCCCATGAGCAGTTGTAGACTAAGTGTTATGCTTTCTTAGTTATGTCAGTCACTATATTCTTAACTTTTGTCGTGCTAGGTCTGTTTTATTTTGTCTTTAAATATAATGTCTGTGTCCTTTTACGTAGGTGAAAAACAAGAACTGAAGTTATCTGTCCATCATAAGGCTGTAATGTCCTGAAATGTTTGTGGGAATTGTGCAGAGCTTGTTTGCAATTAAGTCCTAGGGCAGTATTAAAAATAAAATCTTGCCAAATGCCAAGACATAATGTATTTCTTCAGCATCTCATCAGTTGTCGGTTAACCTGTTGAAGAAAAGTGAAACTTTTGTGTTGTTTTACTACAGTTTTAACTTGTAGTGGTTTCTCATCTTCTCTTATAGGTGCTTGTGAGTTGTTTGTTTTCTTTTTAGTTTTCCCCCTAGACTAGTTTGTAACTTCTCGTGTTCATAATTATTCTTTCATTTTACAAAATTGGATACCACATTTGTCTTTTGCGTTTTCAGGGATGCTTATCTTACATGATTATTCACATTGGTGTTAGTCTAGGTTGAGCTTCAAGTGCTGTGAGTTGGCTTGTGCCTTTTGTCATTAAGCTGGAATTAGCCTTGCTGAATAGCTATGTATAACTTACTGTTTTTATTAATATTCTTTTTTTATTCAAATGTCCTTAAAAATTTATCCATAATATAATTATACGATGTTCCTTCAGTCGCAATATTTTTCCACAACAGCAGGTTAGTTTTTTAAGGAAGCATTTAAAATATCTTTTTAGTCACTTTGACCATTGCTTAAAGTCTGTTTTGTTTTTTTCCACTGCCCTATTTTGAGAATCTGCACCATGATGTTCCTCTTAGTGATGTCTCAAGTGCTGTGTTTGCCTCTGGTGATATTTGAACTGATCACCACATAGAGGAGGGAACTGAGTCTGCAAAGCAAGAAGATGCTTTGCAGACAGAAATAGTAGATGCTGAGTAGCCAACATCTGCACTGGCATTATTGAAAAGAATTACTTTGGACAAATTCTACTGTAGCCCTGGTGCCTGATGAACATCCATTAGCTATAAAAGGTTATCATATATGCCTCTGTAGAGCATTTTCTGATTTAATATGGTCCAGTTTGCTTTTTCCAAGTCTGTTCTGTACCAAAGCACAGTAAATGGAGACTTGGGGGAATCATTTCAGAGAGGTGCTTCCGATTTCAGCTAATTCTACACTTAGTTTATGTCTTACTTGATTGTTGTCAAATAACTCCGTTTTATGGGTAGTGGAGCTGAACAATAGGAAATGCTTTTGTTACAATCATCCTACAATTGACATTTTTATAATTAGCTTCTTTAGGAAGTAGAATACTCGATGTTTCAGAGATTTCTTCCTTTTTAGGACAGTGATGGGAGCTTTGGGGAGATGAGAGAAAAATAATTGATGCAAAAATTTTTACCAAGTTTGACTTTTCTCAGCATTTTTTTTTGTGTTGTTGCATCATTTTAACTACTCTCTGAACAGACTTTTCTCCATCAATTTGTATAATAATTTGATTATTTGACCATGAGTTAAGCAGAGTAGTATGTTCTGAGGTGTTCATTTCCTTCATTGTAATATGTGTATATTGTAAAACAATAAGATCAAGTTACAGTACTTTTATATTGTCAAAGAGAAAATGGGGTAGTTTTCTATTTCACTATTTTTCAAGGGAATAAAAAAAAGTGATGGGGCAGAGAAAAGTGACAGTGAATGTTTGCATATGCAGCAAATGGTTGTATAGATTAAATAACTATAGGATGTTGAACATCTTAGTGAAAGACATGATACGCTCTACTGAAACTACCTAACTAGTCCTGTCTACTCAAATATGTACCAAAAAAAAAAAGATGCTAAGGAAAATGATGTTATTCCTCATTGTCTTGATACATGAATGGGAAGGTATTTTAGAAATTGCTGGGCTGAAAAAGTAAGAGGAGTAGAAATGTTACTCTTTATCCTGTCAAATAAGAACACAGTAGGGAACACATTCTTTGCAGAATGCTCTGTGTAAGTACGTGTCAAAAATGTCACCAGGTAAAGTCATACAGGCCATATTCATTACTTAAAAACACTGTTCTGGATGCAACTTGTAGCTAGAGAAGCAGTGGTACAAGAGGGATTTTCACACTTAGCTTGCTTCCTGCTGATTCCCTGGCTGCTGCAAGAGGCAGATTTGCCCGAATCCTTTAGGCCTTCCTTGGATTGTGCTTTACAGCAGCTTTCTTTCCAGGGAAACCTGGTGGGATGTAAGTGTGAGCAGGCAGCCCTGTCCAGCTGGGGCATTCAGCCTGGACGTTGGACCACTGGCAGGCACTCCTCTGGCTTTTCAGCCAGCACTGCTTGGAATCACTTGGCTATATTGGTTTTGCAGTATTTCGTTCCACCCAAATTCACGCATTTGCTGTTGAATGGGAGCAATTCAGATTTCCTAATGAAGAATTTTTGTGGAAGGTGGCTTGTCTGCCGTGAAGCACCAGTCTTTATTTTTCATGATAAATGGGAATTTTGTATTCAGAGGAGCTGAGATTTAGAAGCAGCGTTCCGGCAGCACAATGCTAACATGTTTGGTGGTTAGGGAGGGTGATCATATAGCTCAATTTTTTATTTATTTATTTATTTATTTATTGCCATTAAATGACTTCATACAGCTTCTGAGTTGTGGGGTATGAATACAAATGTAATAATTTTGTATCCTACATTGCATTTTTATCTCCATTGAATCTTTGTAAAGGTAACTTTGTACAACCCCACTTTTTTATTGACGTATTGTTGAAACAAAACAGATTATTCTCTCAACTCTTATTAGCAAAAGGAATAAAGTACTCTTGCAAACTCCAGGTAGGTCTTAGTACGTCTTTAAAATGCCTTACTGTTTTTTTCCCCCTCCTAAGTTAATGTACAATTGTCACTAATGATATTGTATATTCTAGTTTGTGTCATAGTGCAGTGGAATTTTTTGTCTATTGTAGGAAGGAAAGCAATGTACTTTGATTTAGGTGAAACAGATCTCAAAGGGGGACAAAAGCAGTATATTGATGCCCTGAGTCATGCTACCCTCAGGATATTAATATCCTCATAATAAGTTGAAGGGAAGAACTCTTACAATCTAAAAGTAATTCCTACAAAAGATGGATAAGGTATTTCATCTTGCTACTATTTTTCTTTGACTTGCTGTTTAGGTAGAGTGTTAAATTCCATTGCTATTCTACTAGCATCTTTCAAAAATATGTTCCCCAATGCAGGGTGAGAGAGAGACATCAATATTGTGTAACTGTAGTTACCTTCCATGATCAATAATATCATTAAACTATACAAATGTGTTTTCTATAACCTATAGTGCTATTACAGTGATTTCTTGCAGGGTCTTTTACATCAGGCAAACCAACCATAGACTGTAAAATGAAGTCTTGATTCAGAATGCAAAATAATGTAACAACATATGGTTCATTTCTGTCCTTTAAATATGTGAAGATATGAAGAATTACAGACTTTAGCCCATGTTATTTAACAGATAATGCGTTTATTGCTCCATTACAATGTTTTTTGCTTTCCAGACATATTTTAACTTCCAGAAAACTGCCTTGCCTTTTGAATGCATGCTAAATCCATGTGAAAATCTATCACAGATTATTGTGTTAGTTAAATAGCTGGGTAACAGTTGCATGTAAAAATGCAATATATTCTGTTTGTGTACTTTGTTTGCTTTGTTTCATCTTTTTCTCAACTAATGTGCTCAGAAATAGGCATCATTCACAGGGGCTTTGGATGAAACTAGTGTAAAACAAATCTGTGAAGTTGCCTTTTACTGTAAATGTTTATTGTTTCCAGTTCTCCCAGGATTATTTTGCTTGTGCATTTTTTAGTTATAAATTTGTTTTCCTGCAGTGTTTTACTCTGAATACATATATATATATATATATATATATATATCTTTAAATTTCTCTGCTGTGAAACATAACTCTCTGAACTGCTGTTAAAATTTCTGAGTGTTACAAATGCATTTCCATTCCTGCTCGTGTCAGTCATATCATAGTGGTGTCACTTTCCCAGTGGACCAGTAAGAAAAAGTAATAAGTGCAAATAATGAATATTGTTAAGACTTGGGGTACAATGATCTCAGAACACCACTTCAGTGTTTTTCGTAAAAGGGATGGTAATTTTTATATTTTGAACTTAAAATCTCATCTTGAGCATAGGGTATGATGTGCCAAGGTTCAGAGCTACATAACCTGCTTATGTGTCCTAAATCTAATGAATTCAGTAACTTTATTGGTAGCTTATTGAACTATAATATATGATTATGCAGATGCAGGGAAATTGTGATAAAAGAGATTGGAAGCATCACAGAACATTCCAAATATTAAAATTTTAATGAATAATACTGCTCTGTTCTGTACCTTCATGTGCAAAAGACAAAAATAGTGAGCAGGAAAAGCACATTTCATTTTGCTGTACATACCTCATTGGATACATAATGAAATTTCATCAAAATGTTTCAAATACTGAGTGCTTCGCATACTTACTTATAATTGCTTTGAATATTTTGAGCATGATGCTGCTTGCGTCAGTCATTTTGTCACAGTATTACCATTTAGATGCAGTCACACTTTTTTTTTTGCCTTCCTGCTAGGAAGGATTTTTTTACCTAGCTCTTCATAACACCTCTGAATCATAGTGGCCAGAAATTGTGTGGAAGAGAAGACTAGCAAATGACATGCAAACAAAGGCATGCATGTGTATGTGCTTTGAATTTTTATAAGGTCCACAGTTTTTCTGAAACGTGGATGCTGTGGTAAAACCGTGTCATTGTTTTTCTGGGATGAAATATAAGCACCTCTAAATGAGTTTAATTTCTGCTACTAAGGAGAAAGAGTAGGTAGATGTGACAATCAGTCTTAAAGTATTAATTAATAGCATTTATGAGGGGAGGCAGTGAATTCTCATCACTTTGCTGTCTTCTCTTGTAACTATACATGTTTTGAAAATACATAAAGGAATAAAGTAATACAGGATTATATGTTGCTGAGTGTTACCTCCAAATATAAACTGACAAAATAGATGCAAACTAGCTAAAAAAGCAAAAGGTTTGTCCTCCTGCAGTATTTGAAATGGAGACTTCTCAAGAGGTGTTTCAGAAGAGTATACGTTTTCTTGGAAGAAGAATTTGATCAGAGAGAAAACTATGGATTTTGCTTTGTAAAAACAACTATCGTTATCACATGGCTGAAGATTTTCATGTATAGTGTGACTTGGTTACCAGACCTTCATATCAAGCCTCCCTAAAGGTTCTTCCAGATCAATGGTGTTAAGGGTGAAGAATGGAATATATTTGGGTTGATCTGAGAACTTGTGAGATGAGATTCTTTACTGGTCAGGGAAGGGCTCTTTTGTTTCTTTTGCTTTGTGTAAACTGTTCTATAAGGAAAGACATGGAAGCTAAGGGGTGGAGTAGAAAAAAGCAAAAGTCTCAGTCTTTCATGTGTTTCATAGAAAGTATGTTTCTGTAGTGCAAATGCCTTCACGAGAAGCAAAGATCCTTATGAAGTAATGAAGTTAGAGTAGTGTAGCAGCTGCAAAACAGTGTAATATTGTCCAGATTCTTGATAATTTGCATACTGAAGGAAGCAAGTTGTTACTAATTTCTAATTAACTTGAATTTTTAAGGTGCTGCTGGTAGTATGCCCTGTCATAGGCAGACATATTCAAGCTTTGTTTCTTTAGTGTCTGTAGTGTTTGAAACTGCATCTAAACATGTTAGTGCTCAAAAATAAGTACTCTTTAACTGTTACTTTAATGGTTTGGTCTGTACAGTAGTTCTTAATGGGTGAGGTTAGTTGAAAGCAAGTTTTAAAACTTTATAATGAATGCTTAGGACTGCAAGAATTGCTTAGTTTTTCCTCCCTGTCTTATCGTAATATTATTTCAGTGTGTACACTTGACAGGGTGATGTGTAAGTGCATAACAGGTTATATATATGTTATGTTGCATGCATACTTCGATTTTCCTAATGCATGCAGTAAGTACGTATGAGCTTTTCTATTTCCATTTCTTCTTTCTGTTCTATAAAGCAATATATGAGATCATAAAGTTCTTTTTCTGTCTGTTATCTTGTTCCTATGTTCAGGTAAGCAAATTCTATCCTTATTTTCTCTCTCAGATGTAACATTTCATTCTTAGCGCGGTGAGGTTGAGGCTCTCTCAGATGAAGAGCAGACTGATAAGCTGCAGCAGCAGAGAGGGTGATTTTCAGTAGCTTGTAATGGCAGTCAACCAGATCTCATTTTAAAGAGTGAAACTTATTGGGTCAGGCAGGTTCTTGAGTCTTGTGTGGTCTATTGATGTGTTCCTCTTGCTGTTGTCTACTGAGTTTCAGAGAACATCTTTAAAGGTCCAAAAATTTGCAAAAAAAATTTTTGAAGTCATAGTGACTTAATGTCCTCTGAGTTACTATTTTTTTTTGTTTGTTTGTTTGTTTTCTTTTCTGAAGATATTCCTTATAGATGGTATTCAAAATGTCTTTGCTTCTATCAGTTCAATGACAGCAGTGAGGAAGGTGTTGCATATAGAGATCAGTCCCTGAAAGGAAAATCTCCTATCTCATCCTGAAGACCCATGCCAGGCTTCTGGTATTACTCTGCTCAGAACTTCTTTCATCATTCTGTGACGAAACTTAATTTCCACCCTGATGGATTGTGTCTTATTTCTCTCCTTTCACCTTCTAAGCTATTCACCTTTTTAACATGCAGCAGCATGTTAAAACACTCCAGCATTCACTTTAGTTGTTCTTGAGAATGCATAGTTCTTCATCAAGTATGACTGCAAGTCCTTACAGTTTCTAATGTACGTAACACCTGATTTCAGGTCATGTCGTTTTCTTTCTTCCCTTTTGATGTGCCTCTTTCATGGCACGTAGGGTGCAAATCTGTCAGTTGCTTCTCACTGACCTTGATAGCAAACAGCAGTTCCAGGCTAACTGAACTTAATTAGTTTGTCAACCTTGAGCTCCTGCCTTTTGTGTTTGTCTATGCTATGACAGCTGAGGGAAGCAGGAGAAGGTATTGAGGGCAACACAAAGAAGAGAATAGCTATGCTGCACAGGCTGCAGCAGGAAACTCTGGAGATGGGTCAAATTTACGTTAGATGGGAAAGACTGACTGATTTGTCAGCTTCCCTTCCAGATGTAAATTAATCATTAAGCTTCTTTGTTTAGCTCCTAAACAACACATGCAACTGAGATGTCCAAATAATTAATATACTTTGGATGGCAGTGTTCTTTTACATGGAATAAAAACGCATGAGAGACTTGTGGAAACATCTCAGAAAAAGCAATACTGAAACGCATGCTGTTCAGTGTCTGTGCATTAGAGAAGCATGAAGACTGATCATACAAGTGTGAAACAAAATCATTTTAGTCCTGCTTTAGGACCTGGCTCCAGTGAATTGTATAAACACCTGTGCAGGTGTCTTACTGAAGTAATATTCTTGTTATTTTACCACTTCACAGTGAAACTGCAAATATTGTGCATGCTTGCATCTTGTCTGGATGTCTCAGTACAGAATTACTCCCACTTTTGCTCAGCCTATTGCTCCTGCATGTGGAAAGATGAAGAGGATCAATAATTTTGCTGACAGTGCACAGTGTTGCTCTGGATGGTGTGTTCAGCTGTGTCACACTTATTATGTAAGATTCTGATTATTTAGCTTGAAAATTCTTCTGCTGTTGTATTAGCCACATAAATTGGAGTTCATTGTAAGTTCCCAAATAATTAGATATAGGCACTGTGGAAATGAGGGTGAGCAACCTTGGTTGTTCATTTAAACATATGCAGCTCCAAAAACAGATGGAATTGTGTTCTCACAATGTTTAAGGACTTCTAGAGCACTGCATATCATCAGCATCTGGAGACCAGTTACTGAAGAGGCTCCATAGGGGTCCTGCCTCAGGGTTTTCAGTTGGATGAATAATATATGAACTCTAGAGTTTCCCACTGAGAGCAACTGGAGCAGTATCAGAAGGAAGTGAGCCGTTTAGGAGTTGAACTGAAAATGAAATAACAGCACTGGATTTAAAAATGAAGCCATTTCAGTTTTTCACATGTAGTTGAACATTGTACATTCAGTGCACAACTTCTGATGCTTCTTTATCATTTCAGAATCTTATTTTTCCTAATGTTGACACGTGTCTACTTCAAAGCCATAGAAAAAGGCTTGTAAGACATATTCAGAGAACTGGCATACTAAATTTGCCTTCACAGAAAAGATGAAAATGATCTTTAATATGTGCATCATTCATTTTATAACATGGGCTCAGCATTATAGTACTAAAACAATAATCAGATTTTATCTCTCCTGTCATTGTCTCTGGCTTTAGTTTTATTTGCTGCACTTCATACAATTAGAAGAAGATTGTAAAATGGCATATCCAATGCTATTCAGAATCTTCTTTTGACTCATGATATCCCTTAAAATTTTTGATCATTGTCTTCTGTTTCAGTTTACTTGACAGCAAAATGTATTTTAGAAGGAAATAATATAACTGAGTGGATGTATTTGGATCTGAGAAGAAATTTGTCTTTGTTCAACTGTAAATAAAATCTTTCTGTAGTGATTCACTGCAATGGCAATTCACTGAGTGGGCATTGTGGAGCTGAAGAATACATCAGCTGGAAGATTCCACTGAGATAAACAGAAGATATACACACATTAACACACGCCCCTGTACAAACAAAACCCAACCAGTGGAATGCTGATTGACAAAGGGCTGAGAAAGCTTTAATTTTTAAAAGCAAAATAGAAATAATGGATAAAAGCGTTAACAAAAGCCTCAGTCCTATCATTTTATCTTGCAGCTCCCTGTTGCGTAGGTTGATCTGGAAGCTCAGTCCCTTGAATTTTCAATTATAGTAGTAATCTTCATGAGGCAAGTATCAACTGCCAACTTGAGCGTAACTGTGAAGCTGATGCATTTGTGTGTTTGGTCACAAAACCGAAATCACTTAAATGACATCAAAGTTGATAGGGAAGAAGGTACCACTAGAATAACATTCCTGGAAGAAAAGGAACAGGATGTATGTAGAAGCTATATGTTTTAGTAGTTGATAAATTATTGATTAACTTCATAATTAGAGCTTTGGAAGAACTGCAACGCACCATCCAAAGGAAAAGAAAGTACTGTATCATTAATTAAATAATTATTTGTACCCAGTGGATCAACAGCCACAAAGAAAATCAGGTATCTCACAGTTATGTAAATTATCTAGAGTTTTGTGAGAAACTACCTACATAGGAAAGGAAAAGTAGTTACCCAAACTGCCTATCAAGCTGAATTGGACCTGATTAATAGCACAGTAGAGCTCAAGTTGCTCTACGTAGAGGTTAATAGAGTCCCTCCTTTTTGACGTCACAGCTCCAGATCCTGTATCCTTGTTTGAATTGTCTGAGTGATTTATGAGCATCAGTGCCGACTGTCAGGACTGGCTGGCAGCCTATTTCTAGTGATGTTTGGAAAAGTCATCCATCATCTCCTCCTTCATCCCTTGTTGTTTTTTTCTTCCTGGCCTCCATTTTCTTTTATAAATACTGTATTTAGAGTGATTTAATGTACCTGGTTGCCTGCTGTCTGGTTGTATTTGGTGCATTGTGCATTGCTTCTTTGTTAAAACTGTATCAGGAGGGTTACTGACCTTGAAGTTTCAACGTGGCTAATGCTAAGCTTTGTGCCTCCAAGTTTACTGTAGGAGTTTAAAAGGCAAAGAGAAAATTGGTTGAACAGAGCAATAAAAATGAAAAAGTGTTCGGAGTGCACAGGGAGAGCAGGCAAGGAAATAAATTATGGTGAGTATTGGAGCAGTGCTTAAAAAAAATCAGTAGAAAAAAGTCCTCCAAATATTGCTTCAATCTGTCCAACTCCTGTACTGATTGTCACCTGAGCTCTGGAGACCATGATAAACGGGCTGGGATGTCTATAATGATGCAAGAAAATATAAAAATCAACAAAGCTATTGCAAAAGCAATTACACTCACCCTTGTACTCATATGAGGGGGAAGGAAATGGAGAGTATAGTTAAGGGTGGGCATATATTGGATTTTTGGGGGGTTTCTTCATTAAAAATGTGATCTGCGTTGAAATATAGTCTCTTGTAACTTCTCATACCCTCCTGATGATCAAGCTCTAACTTGCTGGGAGTACAGAAATATGCAATTCAGCTGCATGTAATATGACTATCCTCCATGAGTGGGACTGCTTCGTAGCAATATCACAACTTAAAAGCATTTCTGCTTTTACTGGTGTTATAAAAGAATACAGAAACGATGGGAATGATGCCCTGATAGTCAGTTGCTGTTCCTGTGCAAAATGCTGACATGCTTCAGACCTAGAAGAGGGAAACTATTTGTTTCTGGCTACTTGCATGCAAGCAATCCCAGATTACTGTTGCCTCTACCTGAGATTTCCTCTGAAGTCATTTCTTTGTCCCTCAGCCAGCCTCAGAGCTTGCCGTCAGATTTGCTGCCTTTTTTCAGAGTATCTCCATGGCAAAGCAAGGTGAGAGCTCTATGGATTCGGCACAGTAAGTCCATAAAATGAGAAGTCTGTAAAAACAGTCATCAGTAAGACACATTTGATCCCTCCAAGCATACAGGCACTTCTCATCCCATCACAGCCACAGTCCTTCTGATCTGCAGGAGTGAATCCTCCCACTGACAGGAGGCAGCTGCAGCCTTTGCAGTAAGGGCTGTTGGCCTGGATCTAGCTACATTTGAGAAAGCAGATATACCAAAATAAACATAGGGAAAAAAAGTAGCACATTCTTCTAGAATTCCTTTGTTTCTACTTAAGACAGCACTTCTGTTATGCCCTTGCAATTCCTTGGGTGAAGGAGACAGAATAACACCCAGTTTTGGAGAACTTCTTAATAGCTGCTTCTGCTATGTCCTCTTTCTAAGTGAGACCCAGCTTATGCTTACTTTGCCTAGCAATGTGAAGTTCAATATTCATGATGTAAGCTTAGCCTATGCCTGATTTTGAGTCTGCTTCCATCCACCTAGCAACTTCAATTTTTAGCATCCATTTTTACAATCAGATATACCTGAGGAGCAAGTTACCAATTAAACATAATTTTTATCCAAATTTGATTCTCTGATTCTTCTCTCACCTCTGAATGCTTCTAAATGCTTTTATTTGCCTTGACTAATGAGACAGCACACGAAAGCACAATATCTTGTAGAAGTGATGGGGGGGGAGTCTTTAGATTTTGAGTCTGGACTTTGATATTGAAAATGAGAAGTGCTGCTTTGGTTTGTGTGTTCAGTAGCTTTTGAATTGGAGCCATTTAGGACAAGTGTGTGTAGAACCAGACAGCATTTATCCTTAGGAATTACTTTATTTTATTATTTTTTTATTATTATTATTATTTTTTAACATTCTAGTAAGTTGAAAGATGCTTGCTTTATGCACTCAGTCTCAGCCCCTGGAGAACTGGCTTTCTCAGGAGCCTGGAGTGATAAGGGGGGCTGTCAAGGTTGTGATTTTCATCTCCTCATAACTTTAGTGCTGGATGCTTCCTTTTAAAGTTCCATGAAATATTAAAAACTTGTTTCCTCTGGTACTTCTCATCTAATTCAATGTATCTGTATGCATTTCAAACAGATCGCTTTCAGACCTCTATCTAAACTGGTTGGGTCTTTTAGGAGTACTTTTGAGCAATTTCTGATGATAAAACTTTAAAACCCAAAGGCAATCTCTAACTGCTAATCATAACAGTCTGCTCTTTGCTCTTCTGTTTTCCAAATGAATTGCGTGTGTAAATTCTGTTTTCTGCTACGTATGCTGGGAGAATTTTTTAGTGAAGATGATTGCGTTTGCCTTTATATATGTAGGTATTTAAAAAAATAATTTATGTACGTGTATTTCTGCCTTTTTCTAAGGGATGTAGGAGAAAGAATCAAGAATCACCTTTAGTCTTTGTTTTTCATAGCATCATCAACTACACTGTTTTCTAAGTGAAGGTTTGCTTGAAAAATGTATTCAACTTGATAATGAAAAATGAATTATTTGTGTTCCAAAACATGCTGCAAGTTTTATTTCTGATGTTTGTTTAAGCACTTCTAGCTGTTATAGATGCTGCTTAAAGAAATGAGTGTTTCACTTTGCCGTGTATACCAGGTGTATGACTTCTCCATAGTCTTACAATGTTTAAAAATGTAGCAATTTGTTTAGACATCTCTTAAATAACCACATGCCTTTCTTTTATTTGGTTTTGGGTTTTTTTCAGCTGACCGTTCTGCTTGGAGGTGTTCAGTCAAAAAACATCATCTTCCTAACTGCTTCCAAGGCTCTGAGCTGCGAGGCTCTTAATGCTTTGCATACTTCTCTCAGTAATTTTAGTGTTATGCTATAGTAGACTGGCCACTAAGGAAAATCTCTTTTATTGAAGCTAGTCTGTGGGTTACTTTTATTAAGAGAAAGGTATTGCCTCTTTTTTTTTTTTTTTTTTTTTTTTTCCCCCCTACAGTTTACCACAGTGTGGCAGTAGGTTTTTTGACTCCTGTGAGTTGATCCTGGCTTCTCTTGCAAAGCCTAGGTATTTACTACTCAACATCCACCCGATGCCTTCCAGATTCCACTGGTCCCAAGGATAGCAGCCAGTAGGATGAGTAGGAAAGTTCTAGTAGGTTGAGTTACAGCATAGTAGAACTGGGGAGATGTTCTGGGGTCAAGTATTTTTCCTGCTTCCCTGCATGAGGAACATGTGGTGCAGAATTTCTTTATTTTGTCAAACGGATAATTGAGGCTGGCACAACTCTAGCAGGATTTTCCTGGAATACTTTCACACGTTTCTTTGGGAAGTCATTGCTTTCAGCTCTGAGCTTCCCTCTGTAGAATTCCTTCAGTCTTTGCTGTTGCTTCCTCCTTTTCATTGTTCCTCTACGGATGTGATGATTATCTTTGTTGATACCAGAATGGTCAGCCTGTATCTCAGTGTACCAGCTGCTTCAAAAGGGCACCACACCATGAGATGCAGCTTTCATTTTTGCTTTGTTATTCTAGTCCTACAGAGATACGTACTCTAAATGCAGTATTACTCTAGGTTTGTAAATTAATTTCTCCTAGTGAAATACCACGTACCACGTTCTGTTCTAGCCTTGTAGGATAGAAAGGAACTTGGTGTACTGATGAATATGTTCCTGTACTACTCATTAAGAAAATCAAGAGAAGATGGTTTTGTTATGTTTCTTTTTGTGTGTGTGTGTGTGTGTGCCTTAAGCATCTGAACCTGGATGTTGATACAAATGGTTCACCTCCACTAGTGCACGTTATTATGGGCTTGGTTTGCAGCTCTTGTTCATCACTGACAAAAATGCCCAGATAATGGTAGTGACTACACTGAAAAACAGGGTTTTGTAGCTGAGAATTTGCTCTATCGATATTCCAGTGCTCTTTGTATCTGTTGTAGTGTACATGGAAATAAATAGGGAATGTTGCTTTTGAAGCAACCTAAATTTAAAAAAAAAAAAAAAAAAAACAGTTTATAATAAAATCTAGTTTTTGTACAGATGTGTTAAGCTGGGAGCGTAACCCTGCCTTAGAGCACTTACATGCCCTCTGTGGAGTCAGTGAAATGTTCTTGGCTTTGTAATTGTAGATTTGTTCTACTTTTATTTTCCCTAGGAAAATAATTTGGAAATGTGCAGTCTGAATAGGTGGAATATTGATCTGGGAGAAAATATGTGATGAGAGTGGAATGAGAGATGCTGTCATTTTATGAAAGTGGGAGGAATTTAGTTTAATGCAAACACTTGTTTGTTTGTTTGTTTTTTATTTTTCATAGGATGATAGAATTGTTTGAATTGGAAGGGACATTAAAGGTTATGTAGTGCAACTCCCCTGCAATAAACAGGAACAGCCACAGCTGAGGTTATTTGGATATTCTGTTGTTGTTGAAGTATCGTGTTGAAGATTAACTGTTATATGATCAACATATTAATCCTTTATGGAAACTTTAAAATTTCATGATTCATGGTTGAATTCTGTTGTTCTCAAGTAGATATCTGGAAACTTGTCACAAAAAAAAAAAAAAAATTGGGTTTAGTCAGCTTAATAAAGAACCAGTTCTGAATCCTCTTTCTTTAGTAAGAATAAATTGAATTAAGTAACTCTAAATAGCATTTTGGATGACCTGTGTAAACCAAAATCAACATGGTTTTTAGAAGGCCAATGTAAGTTCGTATGTACTGTATTTTCTTTCATTATTCTCTTCTCCATTTATTTGTCATATTAGCAATCAGATAAGTTTATCTTAAAAAGTTTGGTCCCTTTGCATTTCCACTGTGTCTGAGACATCATTTCTCTTCGGTGAAATAAGCACTGGCTCTTCTTCTTCATTTTTCCCCATGGTGTGGCATACTATAAAGACATAAAACGTTAAAGCAAAGCAAATAAAAAAGCATACAGTATTAGTGGAGAAGTAGGCTTAAAAAATTAAGCAAACAAAAATCAAAACTATTCACCTGAATGTAGAGTTAAGTTGGATACAAGAGAAGCCAAGCTCAGGGTTTATTGAAAGCTTGTAAAGCAATAGTAGAAAAAACTAGAAAGAAACAGATAAAAAATGATAGTTAATTTATACTAACAAATAATAAAGTATCATAATAGCATTTTTCTAGTATTGTTCTGTATATGCTCTGTATGTGTATGTCTGTATATGTTCTGTATATGTCCGGAAAAATGTTTCTGAGATTATTTGTAAGGAAATAAAAAATTGTCAGTTTCAAATTTAAAGCGTGTAACTTCCACAATGCTGGTCTTAAATACTGAAGAACTGATCTTTTTTTCTACATAACATGCATTCTAAGACCAATTGTCATTTACTTACGGCTATTTTTTATTTCACATTGTTGCTGTATACAGAACATGCTAATCACTATTAAAACAGACTCTGCTTGCCTCAGGAGTTCACTGTCTGCCTTTTGGAATACATTTTTTACTGGCTTTTACAGATTCTACAGCGAAGTTATTAATTTAATTTTGACATTTGTCAGTCAAGTGAAGGAAAATAATTCCTGCTGTGGAAATAATGAAGAAAGACTTCAGTTTTTCTTACTGAAATGTTTACTCTCTGGTTTTCTGAGAATCAGTCATTTATTCTGTGGTGAATTACCACTTTTATTGAAACAAGTCAACAGTGTAATAATGATGATAAATAAAAAAAGGAGACTCGGTCTTCTCAATTTTAAAACAGTGTTCAATTTACCTCATGTTATGGTTTGCTCTGAGAAAGGAAAGCAATTCTGACCCATTTTCTCATTTTAGGATTGCATATGTTATAACATTTTAGCTTTACTAAACAGTTTTGAAGCTGTTCGGAGAAGTCAGTCTGTAGTTACCCTATGTCTCCTTAATCTGTTTGTTTGGTTTTGCTTAGCTTTGTAAAATATGTGAACGTAAGTAAGAAACTTCAATAAATTATGTAGCATCGGAACACAAGCTTGTAGACTGCATGCTGATTTGAAAGCCAAGTAACAGAAGAAGTCAGAGTAGCCCTGCTGTTCTAATTCAAGAATTGGGAGTTTTTTGAGCAATATATCAATGCAAAGAGGATTTCCTACTATTTATTTAAGTCTAATGAAATTTTAAAGTCCAATTAAAGTTTAATGACTGCAGAAAACTTTAATAACATAATGGGGTTGTGCAGTAAATGTAAGCTGTGGCAGTGCACGCTACTGTGACTTAATTGGAAGAACAAGGTCTCTCATAGTTCGCACCTGCAACTTTCCATAAATCTTTCTTCTGATTTTGCCACTTCTGCATATCTTAAAAAGCCAAAGTGATATGAAAGAATAGCATTGTAATCTAGTGCCTAGGCTGGAAAAGACACTCTTCCTTTAGATGCGGTTCATCACTTACTTTGTACTTTTAGATTGATATTTGTAGAGCCTTCAGTCTATAAATGCATGTTTACTGCAGCTGTTCCTGCTTGTTATTGGTTAATTTTAAGCCCATAGGAGATGCTAGTCATTCAGTATTTTAAACTGTAACAATAAAACAATACTTTTTTTGGAGAATAGCTGTGAGGGTTTTTTTAGAAGTGGCTAGAAAGGCAGCCAGTAAAAGCATCGATATTCAAAAGTTAGCAATGAGATCAATTAAACCTAGCCTACACAGTATCATACCTAAACTGCTCTGTAGTACCCACAGTACCGAATATCACTGCAGCAGTACAAGAAGTGTCCGGACCATACCTCTCTATGGTACTGACATCTTCTTTGTCATCTTTCCATAATGCAGGCTTCACTGCTTCCTCATTGCTTGCACAAACAGGACTAACTCTAGATTCTGTCTAAAAAATTGAGAATTTCTAAATGTATTGGATAATTAAGTACAAACTGATTTTTATTTTTTCTCCAATTTAAACTGCCTGTTAAGACATGAACAGCCTTTGTAATGTAGGAATGTTATCTTTGAGCTGCTTTGGGAAGTTGGTCATTTTTAAGACTGTGGGTTAACATGGTACAGTTGGTCACTAGAACAGTCTCTGTGATCACTTTTTCAAGATTTGTATGCATGTGTGAAAACTTTGCATAAATAATGTTGTGCATTTGTAGAATCCTTCCTGTTCTTGATTCTTATTTTTATTTTTTTTCTTTCCCATTGTTGAAAAACAGAACAAATAGCTTTGGAAAACTGTAGTAATTGTGGGCAATTACGTTCTGGATAGAATGCTGAGATTTTTTTGGAAGTAGTTCATCTAGCTGCCATTTGATAACATTCCTTGTAGGAAAATTACTTCCTTGTAAAACCATAGTAAACACGTCCAGAACAATCTAGAGGGAGAATAAAAAAGGAATATATGTGTCATTTCATATTTTTGTGGGTGTTGCATACAATCCAAAATGTATAACACTTAAAGGCATTAATGGCTAAAAATAATGGCTATGAAATGTCTCTTCTTTAAATGTACTCTATATGAAAATTAAAAAGGATGTTTCAGAATTTGATTCTCTTTTGGTCTTCTATGACATTTGTCTTCCCCTTCATTGTTCTTATTTCAATTGTGCTTTTCTGTTGTAAGCACTCCTTTTAAGTCTTTGAAAGGCTGAAGAACTATAAAATTTGGAAAAAAATCATTTAGCACAAACAGACCTCTGGCAGGTTTAGCACATCCGTAACAGCTGTTATAATTTGCCATATTTTTTTTATGGAGCATCATAAAGAAAAGGCCATAACTCCCATCTCTAAATGCAACTGGCATATTTCTTGCTGCTTCTCCCGCTGTGGACTGCCAATTACAAAGAGTGAGTAATGAAAGTGTGAACCCTTTGGAGCAGCCAATTCTCAGAACCATTAGTTTTCTTTTATACTCCAGCCTAATTCCAGGAATGTGCTAGATAAGAAATAAGACGTATCATGTCATTTCAGGATAATACCGTGTAATTTTGGGGTAATAAAGAATTCATTTCTGGAGAGAGAAGTGATCTGATATGGAAAAGTTCAATTTCTTTCTCTCCAGAGAGCTTTATCTCGTCAGATGTGACCTTGTATAATTAAATATATTTCAAATATCAAGAGAAATGGCAGCAGAGCAGGCAATGGAATTCTCTATTTTATGTAGAAATGAAATTATATGAAGCAGTCAGTGTAATGTAAGACAGAGTAGATTGCCACTATTCATTGTTTCCACTGGAGTTCTTGCTGTTTGATTTTACTCATTACAGTTCTGTAAGACGGCAGTTTACTCTGTGTGACTAGATTTTTAGACTCGCATCTAATTGTATTAATTTAGGAAGTACTGGAAAGAATCAGTGCTTAATTAATGTCATTATGTGAATATAAAAGAAAAGAAGGATTATGTCTGCTATACAAGTATTACAAATTTCACATGTGAAATACTTGGAAGCTACTGGTTTGAATCCTTCAGGAAGATGCGTAGGATTTTTTATATTCAAACAATGTATTTTAGATACTTTGAAAGATGAAATCGTACGTTTTCCTAAACCTCTATTTTTTCCTGAAATAAAAATAACATAAGAAATCCAAGTCAGGTAGTTTTGTCTTTGTAGCATCAAGTCAACAGGCATAAAGACAAATTTTGTTTCTCTGAAATTGCTTTGCAATATCTGATAATATGACAAAAATCCACTGTTGTATCAGTGTGGTTTTAAATCTTGTTTCATGTGTGTCAGGCCATATTACCATCATTACACTGAAGAAATGACCAAAGGTGAAGGGTGGTTGTGTGTGAGCTGCTGGAAAGAAGTGGCCGAAAATGTTTTTTCTTTAAGCAGCACACATCCTCAGCTTTATTCTCAGATTTCATGTTCGATGTCTTTAATCTCTTTCCTGACTGCATTGGTTAGGCATAGCAGGGCTGGTGCAGACAGTCACATCAGCACAGTGCTCCCTGTGAGCAGGTATTGTGGAGGTGGTGGACTTGGAGAGAGCTCTTCACTCTGCTCTTTAAAGTGCTCCCCATGAGTCACCGCAAGTGTAACCTTTGTAAATGTTTTCTTTCCATTTGATTTTACAGCTTCAACACCAAATGATAGGGTAATGTCAGATTCTATCTAGAAAACATAATAGCTGGAACTCCCCACAAAGTCCCTAGACCTTTTCCTTACGAATGGTGCTATTTTTAAAGCTACAATGTAACTTAATGTAACATGATGAATTTTATTCTAGAAATGGAATCTGCTAGGAAATTGGATTTCCCATTCCATAAGTATACGGCACTTGTGGTTACTATCATTTCAATACTAGCTGGAAAGACAGTCTTAGGAACTTGTAGTCTGAGGTAAGTTAATATGCAGCAAGATGACTGTAAGCATGCCAACAGACTTTTGTTTCTTTTGTGTCATATAAGATGTTAAGGAATGTAGGGCCTGAGCATAAAAGTTCATTAGTGTTGTCTGATATATTTTGCTGTGGAAAGAAGTATGCAAATTTCAGCAAAAGTACGAGTAATGATGGCTGTGTTGGGTTTTCTTTTAATAATGCTGTTTGTTACCTCCCTCATGCTTCTACCACAGAGGGGAATGTCAAAGAAAGTCTGTCTCAGAATAGAATCTAATATTTTAGCACAAAACCTGAATTATGTGCTCACATAAAGACGTGGGCAAGACCTTCCTGTGAAAGCAGCTACTTGGAGCTCCACAAGGAGAAGTAGCCTTAAAATCTCTCTGAACAGAAGGGCTTCTACTTGCTCTTAACTCTGGCATGGCAGCCTGTACTGTGCAGGAATTGTCAAATTTTCTATGATTTTATTTCTCTTAAGAAAGATGGTGGAAGTTAGAATGTAATACGGAAGAGAAATTTTGACCCAGTTTATTTTCTCAAATGTTGGCTGATACATCTGGATTGTAAAGAAAGTTTCTCTTCTCTTGCAAGTCTCTTCCTCTGGGCACTGTCTAGGGCACAAGTTAGTATTGCATTATACAGATGCAAATACATGCCAGTTAGCTGAGTTCTCCATTGCCATTTGGGAACCCTATGTCTTCTGAAGTCAATGTGAGGAAGAGTTTTAAAGAAAATAAGTGAATAAGTGAACTTCTAAGTTAAGGTCATGTTCTTTACCTTTGAACTATAATGCATCATGTGGAAAGTGTGCTCTGCTGACAGTTTAAATCACTTCTGATTTGTTGGTGGACTTTACTGATGTTCATGCCAATACCTGTTTAGTTCCTAAACATTTTTCTTCTATCCCTGGTAAAAATGAATGTTGTTGAAGTCAACAATTTGGCTTTTTTTTTTTACTACTAAAATATTCATTTTTATTCTATGAATTGCAGGGTTAATTTCAGTTGGTTTGAAAATAAGATGAATTTACTGTTTATTTTTTATTTTATTTACTGGAACGGAGTTATTTGAGTGTGAATTATGGAAATTCACATCCAGTTTAATGTAAAAAGTCCTGGCTTAATCTTTCTAATTTCAGTAGTTTGTATTGGTGTCAAGTATGCATATTAATTCACCTGAAATCCTTAAGTTACGCTCATCGAAAAAGTTGTAGAAACTTCAGCAGTCTTTTGTGCTACTCCGAGGCAGTAAGTAAATATATGAACAGTACATGAGGCCACTACTATTGTCATTTTTTGTAGTCAGGAGTTGGAGCTGAAGTGTTAGTTTCATGCAGATGTGAATATAGTTTACAATGGTGTAATCTTTCTTCCAAAGAAAAGAAGGTTGATAATGCAACAGCAGACTTCTGTAAAAGATAAAATTGAAAATAATTTTTTCAAGGCTTTCTTAAATGGAATGTCTTTACCGGCAGGAGGGATCTGATAATGCATGTCATCTGTTTCCCTGTCTGGTACTGTTCATAGTCACAAAGTGACATGATGGTAGCAAAGGTTCTGACAAGAGGATGACTCGTACTGTGAGGCTTTCTGCATCATAACAGTGTGTTTGCTTGAAATTGGCACAGTCTATGGAAGAGCAATCTCATGAACTGACCTTTTCTAGCTGTTTACCCTTACCACAATGTGAGTTCAATATACTCTCATTTATTTTTGTATCTGAAGCACGTGCCTGGAATCATAGAGTTCTTAGAGTTGGATGGGGCCTTTAACGACTATCTAGTCCAACTCCCCTGAAATGAACAGAGATATCCACAGCTTGTTCAGGTTGCTCAGAGCCCCCTCCTTCCCAACCTTGAATGTGCCTAGGGACAGGGCATTCACCACCTCTCTGGGCGACTTGTGCTGGTGCCTCACAACCCTTATTGTAAAAGACTTTTTTTCTCATATTCAACTGTAGTGTTTAAGAAGAATGTTTACTGATCCTAAGTGCCTGTGAAAAAGTATAAAAAGGGAATATTTCCTTGAAAGAGTTTTAAACTAGTAACATAATGTTAATTTCTCTGTTGCCGGTATCTGAAGTAAACGTAGTTAGGTTTTCAAATTGTTATTTATCTATACAGTAAATATGCTTTAATCAAAACTGGTTTTTTAACTACTTACAACTATGAAAGGTTAGTTGTCTGTTCCACTTTTTTCTTCTCTGGTCATGTTTTCTTTAGTAATTGTGTGTGGGAGACAATAAGGCTGTAGGCATATGGAAATGTATGTGAATATGTCACTCTGTAGAATTGCAGAATGGTTTGGTTTGGAAAGAAACTCCAGGATCATCTGGTTTTAACTGCTTCTGCTGTAGGCAGGGCTGCCAGCCTCTAGATTGAGTACTAGATCAAGTTGCCCAGAATCCCATCCAACCTGACCTTAAACATCTCTAGAGGCATGCACAACCTTTGGGCAGCCAGTGCCAGCACCTCAGCACTCTTACACTAAAAAACTTCCTCTTGACTTCTAATCTAAATCTTTTCTCCTTTCATTTAAAACAATTTCCCCTTGTCCTATCACTATCTACCCATGTGAAAAGTTGATTTTCCTCATGTTCATGAACTCCTTTAAATACTGGAAGGCCGCAGTGAGATCTCCCTACAGCCTTGTATTTTCCAGGCTGAACAAGCCCAGTTCCTTCAGCATCTCTACTCTAGCCCTCTGGTTATCTTCTTGGCTTCATTTTGAAGTTATGGCTTGTGAATGAAAGGCATGAAGGCCATATTTTTGTCTGTGTCAGGCACTTGCAGCATCCACCTGAAAATTTCCTGATCCCCCTGAGTCTCGATAGTATTTTGAATTTTCCACTCAGATGTTCTGAAGGTCAGAACAACTGGAATTGCAATTACATAGTTGTGACCTTCTGTACAGGTGTTATTCTTGGTTTTATGAACTATGTAATGGTCGGACAGACTGGATTTGTGAAATGGTTATTTGGTGAAGATGTTTCTGAATATTCACTAAAGCTGCAATTGCAAGATAATAAAGTAAAAACCGTGAATGGCAGCTCCAAAGAATTTACCTTCTAAAATTTCCATCTTTAGAGAACATACGCAAAGTGTGTTGGAGAAATTGGCATAGGAAGGACAAAAAAAAAAAGCAAACAAACCCTCTCTCTGACACAAGCCTCACCTACATCTGTCAAATTTCAATACTCTGTTGTGAAGCAAATGTTCTCAAAATGACTCTTTCCTTTTTTTTCTTTTGAAAGCAAAAATGCTAAGCATTGTTTCTTTTTCCCACAAAAGTTTTTTTTTCCAAGTTAATCATGAGCTTTTGAACCATTTTTCTGAAATCTTTCTGCTGACTAGAAAATAAGATGTCAGTAGTGATCGCTTAAATTTTGTAAGGTTGACATACTGGGAATGTAACAAGAAAATGTTCATAAACATTATTAGTAGATACTGCCACAATTTCCTCAAATAAAATAACTAGCAAGCTGTTTCAATATACTGACCACTTTTTAATTGCAGATGATTGGGCCCACTGCAGATTAGTATGATATTTTCAAAGTATCTGGTAGAATGGTCCAGATTTTTAGTTTACTGCTCCTGACTTATCCCTACACTTGTGATGATTCACCAAGCAGAGAATCAAGTTTTGGTTTCCTATGGCTGCATGTATATAATTGTTTAAAAATGCAAAATAAGGGAAGATTTCAGTTCTGTTTTTCATTCTAATTAGCAAACAGCAGCATGTATTTGCTAATAGCACAAGAATATTAAAAAGAATAGAATAATGAAATGAGTTCATAATAACTCTTTGGTTTACTTGTTTTCCATGAGTTATCTTAACCTTAAAAATGCCTAACTGAAGCCCTAAACTTAGTTACCACTGGATCATACTGCTACTGAAAAAATAATTGATTAATGCTTTCCATTGATCTTGCTTTTGGAAGTGAGAAGAAATTTTGGTGCAGATACTGTTCCTTTTTACCCACAGTTCTCCATTAGTAAATCTTTTTTCTTGGGTGCCTAAAACTGCCTTGATATATATGTATCTTAAGTTTGCTAATTTTTACTCTGGTAATCTGCCATGTTCCAGTCATTTGGGAAAATACTACATTTTGAAGTACCTTTTCCTTTGGTCATTACCTTACAAAGCTAATTTTTATGGGGTTAACGTTTTAGAGTACATCTCAGATGCTAAAAGTCATTCCAACTATACAGTGCTGAATAAAGTAATATTAAAGTTTAATTTTAGTGTTAGCTTCTATGTATTTACTTACTGAGTGGAATAGATAGTAGGAAAGAACATTGTAAACACAAATAATGTACAAAATAAAGTAAGTAAAAAATATTTCCATACTTAACACTTAAATAGCATCTGCAGCAGTCCAGGTATGATTACTCCTTAAAGTAAGACAGTCAGTATCAACAAGATTAATAAACCTTGAGGTCTTTCAGTTCCTCTGGCCCTGTTGAAGAGGGCATCCTTCATCTCTGTGAAGTGCACATAAGGAGCTATAAGGAGGCAAAGCTGAGCAGTGCAAAGAAGGAAACTGGTCACAGAAAGACCAGACAACAATGAAGCTGGTGCTTTAACAGAGCTAATGATTTCCTTTTTGAGAATTTTCATGCCATGCTTCTCAAGGACAAGGGAAGAGAATCTCTGACTGCTTGCTTTTTTTTAAAAAAAAAAAAAAAAAAAAGGCAGCTAGGGTATAACAGAAATGTATTGTTGCTAGCCCTGAGGAATTATGTACGAGAAGGTCTTTTCCAGCTTGCAGTGCAAACCAAACTTGACAACATTCAGATGTCAGCACTGGCACTCAGTGTTATCAGCCCTGTGTAGATTTGAAGAGCTGCAGGACCTTTATAGGTTATTTTTCAGGTAGGATTCTGACTTTGCCATAGCAAAACCGCTTATGGTAATTATATGTGGCTAATGCATTCTTCATGCCAGCAAAGAGGCTTGGTAAAAGTGCTTGCATCAGGTTTAAAGCAATCCCCATGGGCTGTCATTTTATATATATATATATATATATATATATATATATATATGTGTGTGTGTGTGTGTGTGTGTGTGTTTATAACAGAAAACTGCTTGAAATTCTGAACTTATTCTCCTGTGTTTCATTAATTGTGTCCACTTGACATACAGTGTTACCACCTTCAGTTAGGCGACCATGAGATGAGGAAATATTACCAAGTTCTCTGATTATTTAAGACTGTCAACAGATACTTTATCTGGAAAGCAGTCAAGCTAGTTTTTTTTAATCTGTCGTTATGTTCATTGCTTTTTTTTCCCCCAGCTTTAGGTGCTTTTTTGCATGTTTTGAAAGTAATTGGACAAGGACGGTTTGTGATGAATGAAATTAAAAAAATGTAAATACTTGTTCATAAATGGTTTTATATGGAAAACAAAAATAATTACATTTCCATCCTTAATGTCTACAGTTACTTTGAAGTTTTCTGAAATTATTCATAAACAGTTCAGCGTTCTTAATTTTTTCTCACAATGTAAGATTTCCTGGATGCTGGGTTATCTGTATTTTTTTTCTCCTTCTACATGCAGATTTTTAGACATTAACCTTTATTTCTCATGTAAAACTCTCATCTTTGGACATCACTGTGTTCAGCAGGTCTCACCGTCTTTAGAGCTTATAGCTGTAGCCACTGGCATATAATCTTTGGACAGAATAACAGTGTTTATATTAGCAATGCACATGTATTTTTTTATTTTTTTTTAAAAAAGGAAAAACATCTTTACAAATACTCCATGTTTCTTTCCCTAATGGTCTAACTACTCTGTAATTTTTAGCTGAACTTACTTGCTTTCAGTTAATCTCAGTAAATTCTCTGTTTTTGCCTTGGTGTTCCCTGTGTTTAAGGTGCTACTTTTTAAATTTAAACTCCTATGTTACAGAATGTGCCATACTTGAATTCTTAACATGCTGTGAGAATAAGACATTTTCCTTTCTGTACTGCTGACATCTACCATCTCCCAATTACATCAAAGGCTATAAAGCCATGATTTTAAAAGTATACTACCTCTTCTCTTTATCAGAAGATAATTTTAGGTATCAGCTGCCAAACATTTCAAAGGTTCTCATAAGGTCTTCAAATGGAACTGCTATGAGTCATCTATTTGATTCCTCAGGCTGTGTTTCAGGTTTTTTGTCTGCAGTTGCTCAGTTGTCACCATAGGAGGGCTAATGTTCATCAGTGTCACTTGCTATCTATTCATTGCAGTTATGGCTACAAAATTCTCAGAAATACTTACATTTAAGAATTTGAAGTTTAAAGTTGGAAATTAAATGTTGATTTTTTTTTTTTTAATTAACCTGAAGAAACGTTCTAATTAGTGTACTGTAAGTGAACATATTTTGCAAACAGGGAGAGAGAGAGAGAGAAAGCCAAGGACATTTTTGCCTGAATTATTTCTACATTTTTATGTTTTGTTTTTGTTTTTCACCTGCATTATCGTCAGAAACAAAGAACAAGTTCACAGGATTTTAATTGCTGCTTATTAGTTAAGTATGTAAAGTAGGTAGATTACAGGACTGTGTGAGGTCATACTGTAAATCTGCAATTATAGATCTGATGCTGTGTCCACTCAACATACAACTAATATTTAAATGAGACGTATGCAGCGTCTTTTTTTTTTCCAATGGCTTGATTGTTGTTTTTCTTACATTTTTCAATGTCATTAAGTAAGCCAAAATGATGCAGTAGTAAGAGTTGTATATCTAGTCTTAATGTTTTTAGTTAGATATGGGTTTGAAACTAATAGTTCTGCTTTAAAATCTTGCCTCTGATATCCATGAAATAAAGAATCTGAATTTCCCAGAGCCGTGGAATCAATCTTTTAAAATGAAAACTTTCCACGAAGAAGTATTTCCCAGATGGTGAGTGAGGCCTTAACACAGTGTAGGCGATTTTCATGGGATGAAAAATAAGATAAAGTACTTCTCAGTTACGCAAGTTAGTTGGAAGTGTCCTCTTATTTCTTTATTCATGTTGTACAAGCCATTAGTTTTTTGAGATGGTCACACTCATTTAGCTGGAGAAGCTGAGAGTTTGCTTGATTTTTATTTTTATTTTTATTTTTTTTAATTATTATTCAGAAACACTGCAGGCCAGTAATATTTACCTGGGAAGCCCCGAATAGCATATCAAAGGGATCTCAACCCTAAACGCAGCAAAGCAAGCAAAGTTTTTTTTCCCTCTTTTGATTTGCATGGCTTAAATTCTTAAGAATTCATCTACAATCAGACAGACAAGGCAATATTGATAATTTGTTTTCAGTCTTTTTATAAGTAGAATGCAAGTAAATCATTGTGTGCTTTTTCTCCAATGACTGCACTGTAATGGGGTGTAGCAGAATGTGCTTCTCAGTGCAAGAATGCATGGACTAGTTATCTTGTGAAAATGGTCATGTTTTCTTAAAGAAAAATCTTCCATTCCCTTGTCTTTTGCTGTCTAAATTGCAGATACTGAGTAGCTGAAGACATAAGAAAATCAGGTTGGGCCTCATCATTTTGACTCTGCAAAAGTATTGTTTGCCTGACCGAGTATTTAGTATGAATTTCTTGTGAAATGGATCTTGTTTGTTTTTTTCCACCTAAATCTGTCAAAGACAAAGCTGCTTACTCAAGGGAAATGTAGGTCTCAGCGTTGGCTGAGAGGAAGGCTCTAATACCAGCAGTTGCCCTCTGGGCTGCCAATGATCTTCCAGACATAATTGAATCTGGACTTTGTATTTTTAGGTACATTTAAGTTGTTTGAAATTGGCTGAAGGAAAAAAAAAATAGAACATGTTGAAGACTTCCTTCAAGGTCAGTTACTCCTGCTAATCCCAGTGAAATGTTGAATCAGAAGGAAAAAATGAGTATTTCAAAGTACTGGACAAGTTTTAGCTGCCCACATATTTAAAAAATCCTATTCAGATTAATGGGATTAACTCAGTGCAGTGTGAAAATATATTTTTCTCTTGAAAATGGGGAGAATATGCCTTGTAATGTCTATAATGTAGGTTTGTGATCCTGAATCAGCACCACTTCAATATTTAAGATACTGTTATTTTCAGCTAGTTCGGGTTAAGAAAAGTTTAAAGGAAAAATGATCAAGAAAAATAAATTCCAGATGTGACACAGTATGAACTTGTCAATTGAACAAATATTACAATTACGTTCTTGGCTTTTTGAAAAATGTGTGCTTAATTACAATTTCCTGGGAACATCTGTTGCTGAGTTATCCGAAGGCAACTAGAATGATGAAACATCAAATCCTCTAAAATGTAAAATGTATGCTTTGTGCAAGAACTTCCAAAATGACATGCCTGCTCAGTTGATGTCCTCTGCTTCATTTCATACTGGGCAGCAACAGATGCTTTAATGAAAACAGAATAAGATGCAATAGAGAAAAGTATTTATTCTAATTCGTCATATGCAGTGCATTAGCATTTGTCAAATGTGTGTAGGCAAGTTTGGCAAGATTTGTGAAAATCATCTTTTTTGCTATAAAAAAAGAAAAAGTAGTGAAATCTTCAAAAGATTGAAAATTTGAATCACTGAGATATATCAAAACAGTACATCTTGATCATGTGCTTTGAAGGAAAAAAACAGTTGCCTGGTAATTACTGTTTGCAGATTTTTGATTTAGTATTGTGAAAACTGCTTTGAGTTCGGAATCTGCTTATGTCAAACTTCGCATTGAACTGTGTTGTGTCTGATACCATAATCTTTGTGAGCAAATAAAGATGTTAACATGGAAAATACAAGAAAAATAAATACTCATTTGGGAGGCTAATTATTATAGTGCCATTTATATGCTGTATGCAGTTGCCTGAGTGCAGCCCTAAGAACAAAGAGATCTTTATGGCAATAAATGGAGGTGGGGTTCCATCTCCTTAGAGAAGGGAGAAAAAATATTTAGCACTGCTAGATTTTAATGAAACATAAAATGAACATAACATGAAAGATACTTAATTTGCTGTTCTTTAATAAAAGAACAGCATAAAATAAAATAAGCAAAAGCATTGCATTTAGTTGTAGTAATTCAGTATTACCTGCTTACTAGTAATACTAAATTCCTGTTGATCCTTAGGTATTTCTACTTGTTTCAGTACTATTACATCTGTGTTTTTACTCTGAGTTAATCCCATTAATCTGAATAGGATTTTTTAAATATGTGGGTAACTGGCACCTTTAATGTATAATAAAGTAAAACTCGCTGGAGAGATTCTTTTAAGTGGCTTTGCTTATCTTAAATAGTGTTATTTCCAATGATATTTGACAATGAAGGAAGTCCATTTATTTATATTGGGCTGACAGTATACAGTTAGTCTCATAGTTACTACTCGTATGTAACCACTTATATATGATATGTTAGGAAAAACCTATTATCCATGCAGTTTCAGTCCTGATTTGATTTGCTTACTCCTGCTAGTAGGAGTTGCTTCATAAAATTTGATACAATATCAAGTTATTGTCAAATCATTACATTACAAAGCAGAGGTGAAGTCCTTAGAACAACATACTGTCAGGGATTCTTGGTGAAGGGGGGGGAGGGGGGGGGAAATTGGGAAAATGACTGTGTCAGGCTTATACAACTTGGTAGTTTTGAGGATAAAGAGTACCTGTATGGAGATATAAGCAGAGACTGACTCACCCAACCTTCTCTCCAGCCCTCTTCTTGTTCCCTGCAGCCTTTTTATTTGTGACAGATTGATTCACCCTCATCCTTGTCTCAGGAAGCTCATTTTTGCACCTACTTTGAGCCTTGTGTGAAGATCTATTTCTCAGATTAGTTCCTGGCACTAAAACTGTAAGCTAACGTAAAAGATGCATTTACTACAAGTTGGTTAGCGCTGTGTCATATGTTTCTTTTATATACTGAATTCCACTTTTACAGTGTAGTACTTTTTAAAGTTTGTTTCAGAATGTGGATCAGTTGTTTCAGTAATAAATGAGCTTGAAAGCAAGCAAGTGAGCCAGATACATAATTCAGTGAAGAAGGAAGACATTGAAAGCTAATTTATCTGTAAGATTTCTTCTATTTGGAAAAAGTAGCAAAGTAACTATTATGATGGGTCACTTGGGCTTTCCTGGCTTGATGAAAGTTTTTTATGGACTATGAAAGTCAAAAAACTATGAAGAAGCTAATAGTCAATGTTATGAAAAAGCTAACATTCAAAACTATGAACAAGATTGCTGCTTTTGTTATGCCTTGTTGCTGAGAAATCCCTCATTACCAACAATTCTTTTCTCCTTTTCTTTCAGAAGCTTTATAATCTTCGTATTAAAACTTTGACAGTTGGTATAAGAAGCTGCTCTGAAGTTCTGTTGGCTTCTGAAGTGCTGTGTAGAATAAAAGGAATTACTAAGAATTTTTACATGAGACTTCTCCAAATTAGTAGCATAGTATCATATCCGTAACATTAAAACAAGAAAGAACAACTTTTCAATGCTTAACATTGATGCATCAACTTTCACTGGGTCTCAAGTTGCTCTTTCCAAATGGAAAGATTTGTAGCTCCATCTACCATCTCCTGAGAGAAATTCAGGGGTGCTGTCAGGATGTGCAGGATTGAGATCAGGAAAGTCAAGGCACAGATGGAATTAAGCTTGGTAAGGGATGTGAAAAACAAGAAGGAATGGTTTAGATATGTTGTCAAGAGACAGTCAAAGGAGAGTGTACCCCTTCTAATAAACGACAAAGGAAAACTGGCATCCTCAGATGTGGAGAGGGCAGAAAGATTTAACTGGTCTTGGCTTCAGTCTTCACTGCCATTTAGGCTTCTCAAGTCTCTCATGTCCCTGCGGTCTGGGGAGCTAAATCCCTTCCAGTGTAAGATTGGAGCAAGTCTGAGACCACCTCATGATGCGTGCAAGTGTATGGGGCTGAACAATATGCATCCTGGGGTCTTGACAAAGCTGCCAAGCAGCTCTCCATCGTATTTGAAAACTTGTCTCTGTCAGGTGAAGTACTTGGTGACTGGAAAAAGGGAAATAGCAGTCCCATATTCAAGAAAGGAAGACCTAGGGAACTGCAGGCCAGGGAGCTTCACGTCTGTGCCTGGGAAGTTCATGGAACACATTCTACTGGAAGAGATGCTAAGGCACATAGAAGATGAGGAGGTGATGTGAGACAGCCAACATGGCTTCACCAAGGGCAGATCATGCTTGACCGCTCTGGTGGCCTTCGCTGATGGAGTAATGGCATTGTTGGACAAAAGAAGGGCAACTGATTTAATCTACCTAGACTTGTGCAAGGCCTTTTATATGGTCATCAATTGGAGAGATACAGACTTGAAGAGTAGACTGTTCAGGGGATAAAGAACTGGATGGTCATAGCAAGAGGGTTGTTGTCAAGAGCTCTACATCCAGGCTCATTGTAAGTGGTATCCTCCCAGTGTTTGTCTTCGGACCAGCACTCTTCAAAATCTTTATCAAGAGCTTAGACCGTGGGATTGAGTGTAACCTCAGCAAGTTTGCTGAAGACACTAAGCTGACTGGTATAGTCAGTATAATAGAAGGAAGGAGTGCCATCCAGTGAGACCTGGACAGGCTTGAAAAATGGGCCTGTGAGAATGTAATGACATTCAATAAGGCCAAGTACAAAGCGTTGCACTTGAGTCAAGGCAGTCCTAGATGTGAGTATTGACTGGTAGATGAACTCCTTGAGAGCAGCCCTGCCAAGAATGACTTGAAGGTCCTAATGGGTGAAAATCTGGACGTGATCTGTCCGATGGTATCCTGGGTTCCATCAAGGGAGGGGTGGCAGCACGGAGAGGGAGGTGATTGTCCCTCTTTACTCTGTCCTCATGAGGCCCCACCTGAAGTATTGTGTCCAAGCCTGGGGCTTACAGCGCAGGAAGGATGCAGAGCTGTCGAAGAGGGTCTAGAGGTGGACCATGACGTTGATCAGAGGACTGGGGCACCTCTCCTATCATGAAGGTCGAGGGAGCTGGTATTGTTTAGCCTGGGGAGACCTCACTGCTATCTTCTAATACCTGAAAGGAGCTTATAAACAGGAGGGGGACTGACTTTTTATGCAGGTAGATATTGATAGGACAAGGGGGAATGGATTTAAACAGAAAGAGGAGAGGTTTAGGTTAGATGTTAGGAGGAAATTCTTCACAAATAAATTCATGAGGTGCTGGAACAGGCTTCCCAAAGAAGTTGTAGATAACTCATCCCTGGAGACATTAAAGACCAGGCTTGATGAGTTCCTGGGCAGCCTGATCTAGTCAGTGACAACCCTGTCCTAGGCAGGGGGGTTGGAACTAGATGATCTTTGAGGTCCCTTCCAAACCAAGACTTTCTATGATTGTGTTATCCTGTGAAATGACTTGGTGTGTGAATGTACTTATGCACTATGGTCAAAGTGAGCTATTTTATTTGAAATTAATGAGTATATAATACAAGCATACATTTATATACAATGTGGTTATTATGTGAGATGAAAAACCTGTGTTTAACTGTACCCTTTTAGAATTGATAACATCAGGGATAACTTCATTTTTGATGTAATTGTAACAGAGACTTAATTTGTTCAGCATCTAAAAATTTGTCTCTTTTCTTTAACTAGAGTGCTCTCAGACTGATTGTATAGGACAACCAAAAGACAGTTTGCTCAATTATGTTCACTTCTGCAGGAAATCTTGCTTTCCTTGTTGTTTTTGTGCACAGGTGGTGTTGTGTCAATTTTTAGTTGTTAATGCCATTGTTTAACATGATAAATTCTCTAGAACAGGAATCAGAAGCTTAAGGGAGGCTCTAGACTTTTTGTCTACTTAGGGTTAGTAAAATATTTCTGATGCTTTCTGGAGTTCCATGTCTGTAATCACAGCCTTCTACAGATCATTATCTCCTGATAACCTTATAGCACATTGAAAGTGATTATGTTAAATAGTTTTGGTATTAAGTACCATCCAAATAGCAATAATAGTTGTTAAGGACACATTAATGTTGCGATTTGGTTGCAGTGCTTGACTGAATCTTGTTGATGTCTCAAATCGTATAATCATCTAGGTTGAAAAACACCCTCAAGATCACCAAGTCTAACCATCAACCTGACCTACCAAGTCTCAACACTAAACCACAACCCATAGTGCACCATCCAAAAGTCTGTTGAATACCTCAAGGGATGAAGGCTCCTCTGACTTCCTAGGCAGCCCATTCCTATGCTTGACCATCTTCTCTGTAAAGATCCTTCAGATAGCCCATCTAAACTTTCCCTGATTCAAGCTAAGGACATCTTGATGTATTAATTCACTTGTCATCTGAGGAAAACTTACTGATGCCCACCTGCTTTCTGGTAGTTGTAGAGAGTGATGGCATCTCTGCTAAGCCTCCTCTCCTCCAGACTAAACAGCCCCAATTTCTTCAGTTGTTCCTCGTAAGTCCAGTTTTCTGCTTCCGTAAAGAAACATTTTGCATCTGTCATCTTTCCTATGATTTCTCCTTATATTAAAAAATGTACTAGCTTTTGACAGTACTAAATGTTTCATCTTTAATCTTTAATTTTAAAAACAGAGGCTCATCAACGCTTACTGTTGTTTGTTAATCCTTTAATTCGGTTATTCAGCAAAAATATATGCATCCCACATTCTTGCTGTCAGCAACCTCACTACGGATTTTTAGCTTTAATTAGCTAATTTTAAGAATTGTACTTGATGCAGTGTTACCTCAATAGTTTGCTTCTGAGATTCTTACATTTACACGAGGCGTAGCTACCTCAAAAATCTAGGTAAGTCTTCTATATTAGATGTTGGCTTCTGTCTGCCTTTCTGTATTTGTAGTAGTCAGTTTTTGCTAATATTTTGCCCATTTAAGAATGCACTAACTAGTAAATTATATATATATATTATTATAGTTAATTATATGATTGCCGGAGAAATCATAGAAGTCTATTTTTAAATGGCACATCAGAAATACTATCCTGCTTTGCAAACTGCTGCATCATCATCATCAGGGTATTCCCCAGTAAGCAATAAAAGAAGGCACTTCTCAGAGAGAATCAGAGGCAAAGACAGTTGTGTTCATCAAGTCTTCAACAGAAAGTATATTGTAGAAACTGGAGGAAAAGGATAAGGTATCACAACTAGCAGGTTAAATGTAAAGAAATTGTGGTAAATGAAATGTGGGCATGAATAAATTACCCCTTAAAAGAAAATCCAGTTATTTATTTTAAGATGGATTAGCTAGGATTAAGTTTCTGATCAGTACTAAAAATTCGAAAGGATAGGAACTAGACCCATATTCATAATATTACAATCTATTTGTCATTCTCTGATAATATTAGCATTCTCATGCATTTAAGTCTGCTTCATTAAGTTTTATTGTCTACTATTTTACTACCCTATACATCAGCTCTCCAAGGTTTAAAGAGATTAATTGCATTTTACTCACACGGTAGTCCATACTTGTATGGACTAATTAAATGCATCTTCACTGCTAATCCAGACAAGAAATTAATAATAATATTGACATATAAAAGTAAACCGTTCTGTGATCTGCATGTGCAGAGTGGTGTGACTGTGTGCTGTGGGTGAAGGTGACAACTGTTGGGTTTGCTGCAGCTGCTGCAGGCTGTTGTCCAAGGGCAGCCCAGAGAGGCACTTGGGCCTCAGTGGAAAGCAAGGCTGCTTTGCCCTAGGTTTTAGAGAAAGAAAAAATGAGTTCCCAGAATGGATACAGAGGCAATGAATTCGTCAGCTGCCTGACACTAAATATAAGGTGTCTTTTAGTTCTTGGTGAGTTAGTTGCATGTTTACTAAGTAGTAGATTTGATGATATGCCTTGCTAGGAACTAAATGATTGCTTTCTGTGCAGATCTGCTGTGCAGACAGGCTACCGCCGAGTCTGTAGCCACTCATCCTCTAAATCTCTTCTAAAGAAGCATCCTGTGCTGGGACACATGTGAACTCTGTCTTTGCTCTACTGGTGATGACTGCTTGATTAGTCAGATGAGGTGCACTATTATCCTGACTATCTTCATTGCCTTTCTGTCTTACCCATAAATGGCAGAGCTTGTGTGATTATATGGCACTTGGTATGGCTGTCTGTGCTTTTAGAGCTGTGTCTGTCAAATCCTGCCTGTAGTTTCCTTATCCTTTTGCTTAGTTTGCTTACTTTCTGTGCCTTGAGAATAGATTAAAGGGCAAAACTTTTGCCAGTGTTATCACCCACTGGAGTAAACATAACTCCTGCTTCACTTACAGTAGCTTGTCAATGTAGTGCAGCCTCCTGGATAAATGGCTCCAACCTGTCTAAGGGCAAAGGGTAGTGCACCTTGGCACACAGTCTTTTTTGACAATGCCACAGTACTATGAGCAGTGGAAAATCAACTAAGAAAAACTTTCTTATTTTTCTTTTATTCCTTAATTGATTTATTCAGGTTTGATCTGCCAGGTAAGATGTGCCATTGTCTCTCTGATCTCTGAATACTCTTAAACGAAAGAAGTAGAATCTTTCTCTTTTCTCTGCATTTAAGTATGAGCTTCCAAAAAAAAAAACAAAGCTAGAGGACTAGAATCTTACTAAGTACTGTATCTTCTTATCAACAACTTTCTTTCTATGAAATAAAAAGTTAGTACCCTAATCATAAAGATACTTTTCCTGTTCATCTGTTAAACCTATTTTTTTTCTGATTATATAGGCTTTTTTCTTCTTGCAAAATTGATTTAATCACATTATTTTCTACATTTTTCCATGTGTTTTCTGCATGGTATTTTAAATTTCTTAAGTAAAAGGTTGCCATTTCATCTTCCCAAATGGCTTCAAGGCTTTGTCTTCTGGCATGGAATTCACTGACATGCTCAGGTCTCTGCTGCTCAGAGTCAGCATGTATCAGTACTCCCACTGGCCCCTTTTGTAGTTAGTGGGAAATAAGAAACTGGCAGGTAGTGCTTTGGTTGGAACAGTTATTAAATTCTAGATATGGAATGATTGTTGAGTTTTAGGTCTAAGGAGAAATATAGTAATCAGATCACTGTTGTATAGTCTACGCAGTATATGTGTGTTTTCTTAGAGAGTGTACTCTCAGCAGTACCAGTGCAGTTAAAACAAGCTTCCTCTCATCCTGCCCCAAACCATCAATAATTTCAGAGTGAAAGATATTCCATGTAACCAGACTTCTGCAGAAGAAAGCAAAGCTAGTCTGAAGAGTTAATCTCTGGCTGCTGTGTCCTCATCATCCAAAGCAATTATTTATTTTTCTAACAAAGTCTGAAGAAAGAATAATGCGTACAACTTCTGGCTGTAATATTAAGTATCAGGTGGCATATAGCATTTTGTGAGGGCACAACTTCATGTGCTCTTATTTAAAGTTTCAGTGTGGGTGGCATTTTCCCAACATGTTCAACTAATTTTAGTCCATTGATTTCTCTAAGGAAGTTTTTTCTTTTTAGAGCTTCAAGATAGGGACATTACTTATCCTACTATGCGAAATCTTTGTCTCACATTTTGATATCTGGCTTCTCTAACTTTTATGAAGCTTATCTCCAGAGGGTTTGTAAAGCTGGTCTTCTCTCATTTTTTTTTTCCTCCTCTTTTTAAAGCTACCTAGAGAAAGAACAGAGAATAATTGCTGCCATAATTACTGAAATTGTTTACACAGCTACATTATTTGTCAAGTTTCATTCTGCTTAAAAATTATTCTTTATAGATCCAATTCACCAAGCATCAATAAAGAATAGGACAATTAAAAAATGAATTTCAATGCAAATGTGGCCTTTTCCCTATTCCGCATGAATGCACATTCATCAGACTCATAAACCCTGCTGTTGACAGCATACCATTGAAATAACCAAGAAACAGCCATACTGTTATTGTTTCATGAGCCTTTGATATCACAATTCATTTCCTTCCAGAAACAGATTGCAAAAGGTCAGTAACGTGTCACAGAAATCTGTACAGCAACCACGTGGAGACAAATTTGCCTAAATTTGCAAAGGGTCTGCGGTGGCAGTGGGCCAGATCCCTGCATACGTGGTGTTTTTTCAACAAGTGTTTAACACAAATTTGATCTCATTGTCCATTCATTATCAACAAGTTGTTAAATAGAGTAACAGAATGGTTGAGGTTGAAAGGGGCCTTCTAAGATGACTTGTCCAGTTTCCCTACTCAGTGTCAACTAGACTAGATTGCCCAGGACTGCAACCAGGAATTTGTTTTAATGTTTTCTGACAAGGAATGCACAAAGAAAATCAAACAATCAAATAAAACACTTCTGAAAACTGTATAAATTATGATCCTAACTGTCTGCTTTACCTCAAAAAGACAGACTGACTGCAAGTTGAAATTCAGATTAAAAAACTTATGCTCGGTAATTCACAAAATAGTAGTCTATACTCTCTCGCATATGGATTGGATGTCATAATTTTAGTTTGTCACCTAACTTTATTGAATATATCTGCAAATTGGAGTCCTGATAGAATGAATCCAACTGGCTATTTTGGTTTCTATTTAGCAAAATATGTTTCAAGTGAAGTAAATCTGGTTCTTAACCTTATATAACACCATATGTAGGAGATGTGATAAAATCATTTAAGACAGATACCTTTGTGTGTAATTTCAGCAAATGTTGCTGCTTATTTTTTTGTGTTTTTTTTTCTCATACTACTTTTTAATTAATGAAATCTGTACCAATCATTTGGACAAGGAAAGGCAGTGTAAATTCAGTTTTGTTTGTATGACTGTGTGTTAAGTAATATTCTTTGCAATCTCATATTGTTGAGTGAACTTCATTGATTGAGAATATTAAAATTTATTTTTCAATATTGCATTCAAAGATTCTGTAATGGAGAAATGCAGACATTTATATCTTAAGCCATGCTGAATGGACTGTTTATATTTAAAATCTGCCTGTTTTACTTCCCTACAATACGTACCCTGAAATGATGCCTTGGAAAGGCAAATGAAGAGTTATAAGACTCATTTCTTCTTGGGAAAATTTGGTAGTACTCCTGCAATGAGAAGTAGTAATATCTTATGTGGAATCTATAATCATAAATGATGTTTAATGCAGTGGTGCATGATAGACACAGTGAAAAGTATACAGTATCAGCCTCATTGAGACAGGATCACCAAGCAGTTCATTAATGTACAGGGAAATGAGCTGGGAATGAGTACACCCGTTTATCACCAACCAGCTGTTGGAATCCCAGAATAAGCCTGCGGTTGCAGACCACAAATAAAAAATACCTCCTGTGTGAGTGAAAGGCAGAACAGAAACTGATAAGAAGTTGAATGTTACCTTTCTAATATAGGGATTTATTTTTCAAAAAGCTGTATTCATGAAAATGATGCAAACTAAAGAAATACAGGAACGTAAGTTTTTGTTTGTTTTTTTTTTTACTTGGTGTTTTTTTTGGTCGTCAGCAGATTCAGGAGATGCAAATATGTGAAACTAAAAACAGCTTCAGGAGAAAATTCGTACAGGTTATTTTTTTCAAATGCAGTGATACAGTGGTTGTTATCGGCAGATTAGGGAATGTTAGGAAGACATCCTCTGATGTTGAGGTCGCTCAAACTCTTTCGGTTAGCTTTGTGGTATTTTGTGAACTTTTACTGAAGATATGTGCTGTCATTTGTTTAAGATTTTTGTAACAGGCTTTGGTCAAAGATCTATCAAAGAAAAAAAAAAATCAAAGATTGCTAATGGAATTTTGTTGTTCAGTAGTATAAATGAGAATATTATTTACATAAATATTGCCACAAGTAATTGATGTCCTCGGTGCTCTATTTGCATGCATCCTGATGTGTTCCTGCAGCAAAATTAATATATTTGCTGCCAGGAGACATTAATTGGGGATGACACTACTTTAGTTCCGTGCACATTGCTATTCAGTTGTCTTTATTGTAACTTGATTACTTTTTGTTTGATTCTAAAAATTGCATCATATCAATTTCTGATACAACTTCTGATACGATTTTCTTACAAATTAAAATAGTTGTTATCACTATACATGGGTCGATTTCCCTCATTAATCATGTTGTCTTTCAGTATTCCCTGGAGGGATGTTCCAGGAATTGCCAATAGCCCAGTACTGCATTAGTATCATTTCAGTTGTTAGTGCAGTGCAGTGAAGAACTCTACTGTCCTGTTTAAGAAACAGGATGTCACTACTTAAATACTTAATACTGGAAAATATTTTTACGGGGATAATTTTTAGTTTGTGAGTTTTCACTTACCATGTTATGTGACACTGAGATAGTATGCTAATTGTCATAACATCTATTGATTTAGTTGTTCGATTCAGGATTCCTGCGGTTTTTTTACTGATAACATAGAGAATTTTACCTCAGAGTCCGTTACCTGACAACTAACACAGACTTTTCAGACCAGCCAAAGGTAGGCACCACTTCAGCAATGCTGCTAATTTAGATATCCTTGTGCCTTTACCCACCAGAAACAAGTGAGACCTTATTGTGCTGCCGCTTGTTTTTGCAAACACTGTCAGTTCAGCAGTTACAGAGCCCAAATACATCAGCAACTGCATCTTTTATCTATCCAAGGTAGCAGATCTCATGCCAGGGAAAGAGTTCATCAGGCTAAGGCTGGAGCACATGACAGCCAGAATTGAAGCACTTTTTGAAGCATGAGAAGTATCACTTGTTGGAAAAAAAAAGCTTCTGTAAAGACTGATCTGGGCTTTCTACTTTCCGTTCACATGTAATGTATTGTAATGTATTACAGCATATTTTATTGATAGAACTTTTCTATTATAGCAAGAATAATTTACTTTCTTAAAGGTAGAGAGCAAAGACAATGGTATTCAACCAATTCCACATAGAACATTTTGAGACAGATTAAAATTTCTTATCTGGTGATTGGTTCTTTAGGTAGATTCTCCTATGCAGAATTCAATAGATTATCTCTATGGGTATGAAACATATTTATTTTCTAATTTAAAAAAGTAAAAAAGTATGCAAGTTCATGCTCCTAATTATGAATTGCTTTTGTAGCAATGGATCTCAGATTTAGCTAACGAGATTTTTGTGTAAAAAGCATTTTAAATATTATTTCCAATTTTTATCTTTGAAAAAGACTTCGTTAGGAGTATCTACATGTGTTCTTTTGTGAGGCCCATGACAAAAATGCTGTTACTGTTTTGCATTGCTTCCTCCTGCTCTTTTTAGCATGTCTTTTCAACATGTTGAACCTCTGAGCGCAAAATTCTGCTTAGGCATTTGAGGAATGAAAATTGAACGTTATGTGTTTCAGGAATCTTTACGTAGAGCCTTAACTGCCCCATTAACTTTTTACCTGATGGGAAGAACTTACAGCGTATATTTTGTTATATTTTATTGAAACTAAATTTATCATCTGTTCCTTTGGGAGTTAACAAGTGCAGTTGTTTTAATTCTTAAGCAACAGTTTTGAAATAGCTAGACAGGTTGCAATTCTGAGTGAACTTGAGAAACATTGTCAGCATTGTGAACTTAATAAGGTTGGTTATGTGGATCAATTTGTGTTGTCCTTGACTTTCTGCTTCTTTTAGAATTCTGGAAGACCATTAACAACCTCCAGGATGTACTTAATTAATAGGCTTAGTAAACAAAACAGGTGAGGTTGAGTGTGATCTGAAATTATAAAAAATGCATGTTCCAAATGGAATTTTGACTGCCCAAATTATGAATGAGAGTAAACTCAATCTGTCCTGATTTTGATCAATTATTGTTTTATCATAGGGATGGCTTGTAAGAGCTTGCTTTTTGCCTATCTATAATTTTTTTATGTTATAGTACCCTTCTAAAAGCATTATATTAAAATAGATATGCATATAAAGGAAAACAAAGCTTAGAAGTTGTTTCTGAGGAACTGGTACACTTAAGGATGCCATGCTTGTGAGACAATCAAGTGCACGTTTTTTATGATATCATTCTTTTTTCTTGTAAGGATGATAATGTAAGTTTTAATTAGCATTTGTATTTCATATAGAAGGTAACTCTGTATCCACTGAGTGAAAATGATAATGTTTTTTAATGGTTAGTAGTCTCTGTGTTTTTCTACCACTCTTTTTCCTTGTTCCTTCCTTCTCCTGAAATTTATTAGGCAGAACACTTAATTCAGGCAAAGAAACACAGAAATTACATAGACACTTGAGTAGCACTATGGTTTGCTCATCAGTGACTTTTTATTTTCTGTTGCTCTTATTTTCTTCCTTGGGTCCATTGGTTTGTGCAGATTAAGCATATTTTATAGCCTAAAGATGCTATTTTTGTATACTTTGTTCCCCATGAGATGAAAGCAATGAGTTTCATTGTATTTATTTCTGTGCTATTCACAATTAGTTTTATGATCTATACAGCAGGAATATCTGTCTTGTAAATCCAGTCTGTAACTTTCACTTCTCAGGTGTTGGCAATGAGTCCCTGGAGATACAATATGAGTTAATTTCCTTATTATAAAATACTTTCCAGCTTCTAAATTACTGCTGTCCTTAAACACACTGCCAACAAAGGCAGCAGGTTTGCAGTTTCTGGATCTTAATATGGACTGTTGGTATTTCTCTCCTAATTAATAACGAGTCATTTTTTTTTTTGCTTATTAGCCTCCCCAGGCATGAATTTGTTTGCATAGGTAGTTTTACTATTCATACGCTATTTTTTTTTATTTTCACACCTTTGACTGTTATGTCAGATGGGCTACCAGTACAGTAAAACTTGTTGGGTTTTCTTCTTTGCCAAGCTACTGTTACTCAGTCAGGATGGACTTGCTTGTAACTTAAAGTTCTGCACCAGTTTTTCTGAAAATACGAATTTGTTACCAAGACATCATCTATCCCGGTCTCCATCTTTAGTAAATTGTTAAGAGAGTGGTGTTATGACTAGAGCTTTGGCTGCTTAGTTCTGAGAAATCTGATCTTCTGGGGCAGGGTGGGGCTAGTCTCTCAGAGAAAGGGAAGACTGTCTTTGTTAACAAGCTTTCTAATTTAATCAGGAGGGCTTTAAACTAATTTTATCAGGAGTTGCCAGGAGAGGGAATCTTCAAAATACTCTGCTTTGTGGCAGATGATGGTCATGGATGTCCTGGGCCTGGATTTGGATCACAGGCCAGTAAGACTTTACCTAATGTGTAGGATAAGGGAACTCCAATTGTTAAATCAGCCTCAGTGGGAACCCGACTCAAATGCCAGTACACTAATGCATGGAGCATGGGGAACAAGCAAGGAGAGTTACAGGGGTGTGCTTGCCTACAGGGCTATGATGTTACTGGCATCACTGAGACGTGGTGGGATGGCTTTCTTACCTGGAATGTAGGAATAGATAGGTATAAGCTCTTCAGGAAGGACTGGGAAGGAGAAGGGCAGCAGGTGTTGCCCTCTACATTAGCTGCTAGTTGGAGTCCATAGAGCTCCATGTGGGAATAGATGACAAGCTGACTGAGAGTTTATGGATTAGAGTTAAATGGGAAGGTGATGTAGTAGTGGGGGTCTGCTACAGGCCATGCAATTAGGAAGACTGGGTGGATGAGAATCTCTATAAGCAGATAGAAGCAGCTTCATGTTCACAAAACATGGTCTTCATGGGGGAGTTCAGTCATCCTGATATCTGTTGGAGGGACAACACAGTAGTGCACCAGAAATAGAAGAGGTTCCTGGAATGTGTTAATGATAACTTCCTCTTCCAAGTGGTACAGGAACCCACAAGAAGATGTGCTATGCTGGACTTTGTCCTCACCAAGGAGGAGGGGCTGGTGATAATGTGAAGCTCAAGATCCTTAGGGTGTCAAAGAGGGCGCACAGCAAGCTTGCTACTCTGCACTTCAGGAGAACAGAACTCTTTAGGGAACTCCTTTTCAAGGTGACGTTGGAGAAAGCCATGGAGGGAAGAGGAGCACAAGCAAGCTGGTTGGTATTCAAGGACCATGTCCTCCAAGCCCAGAAGCAGTTCCTGAAATAAAGGAAGGCAGGCAAATATGCCAGAGGGCCTCCATGGATCAACAAGTAGCTCCTGGTCTTACTTAAGTGCACAAAGTCTATAGCGAGTGGAAGCAGGAATGGTTACCTGGGAGGACTACAAAGAAGTTGTCCAAGCAGCTCCAGGGTCAGGTTAAGTAAGCTAAAACACAAATAGAATTGAATCTAGCCAAGGACATAACAGGGAACAAGAGTAAATTCTACAGGTGTATCAGCGGCGAAAGGAAGGCCAGGGAAAATGTGTGCCCTTCCAGAACAAAACTGGAGACCTGGTTTTTAGGGTCTTGCTTTCTGTTACTGCATCTTTTTCCCTGACTGCTCAGGTGGAGTGTGCACCTCAAGTTCTTACATTCTTACATTCTTTGCAGCACTTCATTAACAAATGAAGATCAAGACTCAGGACATTACTCTAACGCCTCTTCATGATACCTAATGGTGAAGCACACCACTCGTGTTAACCCCATGTCTGTCATCTACCTCGTGCAAAATGCAGAATTTTTCTTTATCACATTTTCAACTGTTACAAGATAATGTTGGCAATCTAATGTTTTAGAAGAAGGGAAACTTGTCTGGAAAGCGTGTTATGTTTCAAGTCTTTAAAAAAGCTTTAAGTATGACAGTGCTGAGTTTATTTTGTTTCCCTGTATTCCTACTCTGTAATTACAGGGAGATTTTTATGAATTATAAAACACACACATTTATTTATTTATGTTTTTTTAAGGGAAGTATGGAGTGACTGCTGTTGTGACTTCCATCCAAGTTAGACTAATGAAATATGAATGAAAATCTGTTTAAAAATAAACTGGAAGCAAACATACTCATTTGGCCTTGTTATCTAATGATTCTTTTTACGTTTCATCTTTCACTTACAGAATTATAATAGATTTACTGAATATTGAAGTGTATATTTCATGTTTCTGTACCTACATTATTCGTGTTTCACATAAGTTGTAGCCTTGAAGATATCAGAACTTCCCTACATTCTTTTAATGAGATAAGTTTTCCATCTACACTGTGTCTCTTTTCTGAAAAGCACCTGTTTGAAATAGCTGCATCATGTGTTATATATTTGACAGTTTCACCTGCATCGTGCATATAGAATAGTTGAAGTGGTATTTCTGTTGGTCATGTTGGTCATTACTTTTATATATTTATATTTTATTTCATTTTACCGTTTCTTAAAAGCGTGTTATCTCTAGGATGTGTTGCTCTCTTCTGCCCTATACTGAGAACCACAGCATTCAATGAAGTTTGTTGTAAAGAATTCATATCTGGTTCACCATGGGTACTTCATTCCCCCTCGTGTAACAAAGTAAGCCCCTTTAAGGTTGTCACGGTTTTGGTTTCTGGCTTCACAGCATCAAATTTTTCTGGAAAAGTAGGGTGAAGTGGGACAGTCAGAAATCAGTAGCATTGATAAGTTTGACACTTTTGCGTTTTCCCTTATCCATTTTTTAAAAGGAAATCATTTTGCAGGTGACTTTTTCTCTGGTGCCTAGAGATTTCCAAGTATCTTAAACCATTGTTTTCCTGGCAGAATTATCTCAGGATCCATAGCAGCAAATACCTACTTCTTCCAATTACTTTACGTAGCAGAATTTATTTTATCCTTCTGTTCTGTTTGCTGACACGCTTCTCTTTCAACAGCAACAGTAAAGTATGTTGGAACCCATTGTCTCTTGGTTTTCTGTTGCTCCTTTTGCTGTGAGAAATGATAATGAGTAAAATTGGTTGATCAGAGGAGCCAGTGGAAGAGCTGAGAAAGGATTTGTATCCAGGGGGATAAGCTGTTACTTCATTATGATTTATAATAGCTGGTTGCGGTGCCAGGGTGTTGAGGAAAAAAAAGAAAAACAACAGCACATTGCTCATGATCTCTCTCTAACAAATTGAAACCTCTTAGATATACTGTCTAAACAGACTTTGTGTTGCTCCATGCGATTTAAAAATAGACTATAAACAGTGGTATCCATAGTGATATCAATGTACATTCTCATGCATTCTCCCTTTTGTAACTTGTTAGCAACATAGCAGTTCTGTAAAGACACATTTATTTATTTATCTATTTATTTGTTTTCTGTAGATTGATTTTGGAGAGAATCTCAAATGAGCAAACCAGGGTGGGGACTGAAGCATTAATTTCCTGTACACTTCAGGAAGATCTCATAGTTCTAAACTTTATGTAATAACAAACCAGTAATTAGTTGAACTGAATTGAGGAATTCCACACTGTGTGATTCTTGGGCACAATAACAAGGCCACAGGATTTCATTCCCAAGTATGTGCAATGTAGAGGGCTGTGGACTTTACTGTTCTGATGTTCTGAGCAAATGTGCATTATCTGTCATGAGTTTAAAAAAAAAAAAAAAAAAAAAAAAAACTGTTAAAAAGTAATATTTTGACATGTTAGCAAAGAGCTATTCTAAGCCCTGCAGTGCTTCCTTTAGTGCACAACTACAGCTGTTGTTAGTTGGTATGATTGAGAAGGCAGATATTTCTGAGATTAGTCTGGCTCAAAAGGAGCCTAGTTCTTAAATCAGTTTCTGTCTACAGTTACACTGAAGATTTTTGGTGTGTGTGCAAGCAGAAGTGTTCATTCTCAAAACAGATAACAAGCGTTCTGTTAATACGTTGCATGTCTCCTGCTTTGAGCCTGAATGAGGACATGGCTTCTTGCCTTAGCTTTTAAATTGTACTTCTAAACAGAATCAGTGCTGAATTCAATTACTTTTTGTGTTAAAGTCAGGGTATTCCAGGTAAGGGCTATAAAGCATTATATCCGTGTAAGTCACAGCTTGGAAAGGATTATTTCAGAGCTTTAATTTAGAAAATTGGCAGTAATTGACACAAAAAAAATTAAACATTACACAAAAAGTGAGTGTAGGCACAATTTTCCTTTTGGGTTCATTCAACATTAGGAGTTAGATGACTCCTGTTTCTTCCTCCTCTTCCCACCTTTGTGATGGCCCTGCTTTATTTTCACCTTCTTTTCCGAACTTACAACCTCTTGTCTTTGCTAAATGTTCTGACATCTGTAGGTGTTTGGTTTTTTGTTTTTTTTTTTTTTTTTTATTTTTTTATTTTCTTTCTAATAGGGGCAGCTGACACTGCTGCTGGTTGGTTCTCTGCTTAAAGTGTGGGGCTTGTCACAGGGATTGGAGTAACCACAGGGCTGGCTGTGAGGGTTATGACACTTGCAGGGCCCCTCAGAAGAGTTAGAGTAACCACATCGTCTGTCAAAAAAGCCAGAGCAACTATGGGACCTGTTGTAGGGATTGGAGTAGCTGTAGGGTACATTCAAAGGTTGGAGCAGACAAAACGCCTATCTGCTGGAGACCATTGCATAGTCATCAGATCCAGAAAGATCCTCTTCCCCTTGAGATGTTGGATAGTGCTGAGCAGAACTCAGTTGGCATAATCTTTCTCCAGTAGTCACAGATCTCCATAGTAAAATACGGTAAAAGTAATTAGACAAAAGAAATGTTAAAAAGATGTATTAAAAACATAGAGAAATTTCTAAGTGGAGAAAAAAAAAAAGGCTTGTATTTAATTACTGAGATTTACTGTTTCTTGTTAGGTGAACTATGGTTTAAATTAAGAGACTTTATTCCACACATTTCTTGTTTCACAGAATACTGGTGCATATCTGTCAGAGCGTAGCCATCTGGCATAAAGCTTGCACAACCTATTATTCTTTTAAAATGTGCCTTGTATGTGCGTGAAAGTCGCAATGCTTCTTCTCAAAAATAAGTTCCATGAAAAGAAAGTAGTGGAATTAGGGAATTTGTATTTCCTTACCCTTATGAATATAGTCCCATAAATAGTGGAGCATGTATCAGCTAATCTTGTCTAAGATTTAATAAACCTGTGATATTTGAGCTGAGAGATTTTTCTCATTTTCATAGTTAGTCTAAGATTTTGTGTATCAACTGTGCCTAAAGGTTGAGATTTTCTGTAGGCCTGTCATTGTCATGTCACGTTAGTGTTTTTATAGTTCCTAAGCTTAGGGTGTTGATCTCTGGAATAAGAAGTAATGCAAAGCATTACTTTATCATCTTTACTATAATTATAGTCTTCATAGTAATCACTTTTTCTTTTCATTCCAGCTGAGGACATGCCTAGATACTAATAAATTATAGGGTTTCTTATTAAAATTCCTTAGTGTTATCTGATGAAAATTGAATTAGAAAATCATTTTTGCAATTTAACATTTAGAACAGTTATGAGCAGTTGCAAACTGCCAGCATCTTCATGCTTTACCATGCTGAGTCAAATCCTTATCAGACATTACTGTCAAATACTTTATAAAAATGGAAAAACGCCCTTAGTTTCAAAAATAACATAAAGGTGGAGGGAAAAAAAAAAAGCCCTCTTCAATTTATTTGTAACCAGGTTGATTAGATTACATTTAAATTCCTTGAAGGAGGTGAATCAAGCTCCTGTATGCATAATCTTACTCTGTCGTTTTGCATCTGCAGTGATTACTGAAAACATATGAGACAACATTATGGCTAACAGATACCATTTGTAGTATTCTAAGAATGGGACATGTTTATATGTTAATCCTGATTGACCAAGCTGTGAGAGCAATTAAGTTGTTGAAAGACAGGCCTACTCTGTAACCAAGTGCAACTTGATCTAAATGCTACCAGAAAACCACCTGAAGGCATCCTATTTTCGCCTCCTTAACACCTGTCTCATTTTGTCCTGTTATTCTCATGCAGTTAAGTTTCAAGATGTGATTCTGTGACATGCAGCCGATCTGTTTAATATGTTCTGTCATCATGAAAAATACAACACGCATGCAGAGCTTTCTTTGCAGCATTTTTATTTTCAGTTTTCTTATTTTGCCTTAATTAGGAGCTCCACTGAAAAGTTGTATCTCTTTTTCTAAAACTTCACCTCATAATGACAGAAAAATATTGGTTTTGGTGGGCACTTCATTGGGAGAAAAAAATAGATCTCCCTTTGTTTTCTGGGACTAGTTGATCAGTAGAGCTGGGTGTCCATGCTCCCTTCTGCCAGAGAAAGTAGATATCTAATAGAGCTGTTGATACTTCCATTCTCGTCTCATGCAGATTCATTTTCTGAACAACTGACTGATTTACTTCTTCAGATGCCTATTGCCTCTACCTGCTTCCCTTTGATATAGGAAGCATTGTAAAGGAAGAGGTAGCCTCAGAAGACAGTGCAATATCCTTGAATTATTTGAGGAGGCTACCTGATAAAACCAAGGAGGGCACCCACAAGTGAGAGAGCAGCTTTTGGAGGGCACCCACAAGTGAGAGAGCAGCTTTTGCAGTTGAGAATTATCTCACTTAGAGTAGCTGAATTTGCTGTAGACTACTGAAGATAAGGATTAAATACTTAGGTACTGTCTGGTCCCATCAGTAAAAGTCTTTCTCCTGATATACTGACTTCAGTTTTAAAATGTAATACAACAGCCTAAATAGGAAGTGGTAAAGTTTTACACTTTATTGTTACTCACAGTCCAGTTTTTTAAATTCTTAAAAATGAAAGTCATGGTCACTCTGCAAGTTTCAGAGCTTTCACATCTTTTTGTGATTATAACCATGACTCACACTGCTCAAGATGAGAACTGTAGTGTTGCTTTTTAGAAACGGTTCAGCAGCACGCTTAAGTTCTAGGTGTTAGATACTATAGACCATACACTGGAATTCTTTCAAAAATATCTGGTATATGAGCAAATATCCTATGCATTTTGTGATCTGAAAAAAGAGGCTGCCTTTTCTAAATGGTTTGTTTAAATTATTCACATTGCTGTCAGCTCTCTGTTGGTCCTATAGCTAAGAGACTATGTTATCTGCTTTGATATGTCTTCCTTTTACTAACTGCATTTCTTTGCCCTGTCTCACAAGATACTTTCATTTACCTCTCAATTCCACTGAGGTTGGTTGCTCCAGTAACAAGGACTGTCAGTGACTGTGGTTAGTAGTTATGCTGATGCAGGCAGGTGATCCATCATGGTGGATTTTGCATGTGGCAGCTGATAATTAATCATGGGGCAGAAACAACAGAGTATAGAGGAAATTTATCTTGTAAAGGCCAATTCAGGGTTGGAGCATAAAGAATAATGAGCATATAGCTGATAGTTCTTGTTTACCAATCAATCTTCCTATTTTGCCCTTAAACTCTTCTGTAGAGTTTGATGAAATCTTTCATAGAAGTGATAACAACAGCCCAGTGGAAAAAAAAAAATCACATTTGAAGAGATTGGTGTGATACTCTTGTTTTTTTTTTAATTCCCATCTAATACATAGTAAGAGGAGGTAAATACTTGATAAATCAGATACTGTATATATTATTTTTGGCAAAGGGTGAAGGGCAGAAATCTGTGTAAGGGTGGTAGGTCTTGCTGTTACAGTCATGACGGACATTAAGTATCCCCATAAGATCGATAGACGCTGCCTGAAAGCATCATACACATTTGCCATCGCACTTTGGCATCTTCTGTGTGATTAACTGCAAATGCTTTCTCTTCTTAGGAGTCAGTGAACTGTCTGTAGGTTATTTTACAAAAGCAGTTAGAAAGCATGACATTCCTTTTTTTTTTTTTTTTTTTTCCATGAACTTGCCCACTATCCTTAAGACAGTGTGGTTCCCACAGATATTTTGGTCCACTGTTTCCATGATAACAGGATTTCTCAGCCACACAGCCACACCAGGTGATTTAGGAGGGCAGATTATATCCAGCTGCAACAACAAAGGTTTACAGGCATTCAGAAGAAATTAAAAAAAAAAAAAAAAAAAAAAATGGAACGAGACAACATGGTTTTTGTCTCCTGACAGCAGTTTCTCCCAGATAATCTTTGAAAATGTCCTCAGCTTCTTCTCATCCATTTTTGTTTTGCTGCCATGTTTTATAGTCCTTGCTAGCTTTCTGGACCCTTGCTGGTAATTTTTGTTTTATTCCCTTGTACCTGCAGCACTGCTCAGCAGTTTGAGCTGGCTGTGTGTACTCTTCCCCATTGTGTTTTCAGACAATCCTACAAGCCTGTCTCACTTGCTATTGCCAGTCTCGGAACTCCTCAATTTTATCTGTAGAGCCAAGATCCTACATGACTGTATTGCTGCACCTGAATTTTTGGTGCATGATGCAGAGATGCCAGGAACGTGGAAAGCAATTGCTAACTCAGTAACCACATCAAAGGGAAATTTGGCTTAGCAACCAATAAAGAAGAGCAGGCAACAACAATTTTGTTATTGCAGTCTGTGTCTGTTCCTGTGTGAAAGAGTTTTGTCACAAAAGGCAGATAAGATAGGATTCCACTTTTTTCCTTCTTGATGAACTCTCAATTGAAACTAGTCTGGCAGAAAGCCAGTGTGAAGAATCAATCCATGATTTATTTTTCTTCAAAGAAAAAAGAAGTCTATAAAAGCATCACTTCAGAAAATCATTAAACTACTTAGTAGTTTTTGTGTTGTTTTAAAAGTTTGTCTGTCTGATAGCAATAGGATATGAGAGAGATGGATCTTCATTATGACTCAGTTACAGTTATGTTGCCCATAAGAATATGGTCCAAGTTTCATGATAGCTTGCGTTCTTTACACTCAAAGTTGTAGTGCATTCATTATCTCCAGTAAGCCACTTGAACTAGCTTCCAAATACACTCTGAGGCTTGCCTCCCTGCCCATTGTCTTGGGCAGGTGATATTTTTTTTTTCCTTGAAAAAAGAGCTAATTGTTTCATCCACTAACATCTACCAGGACTCTTAATGATCTGTCAGTGTTGATATTTCCATCCCTGCATATTTTAAAGTACAGATTAGTCTCTGGTATAAAAAGGAAGCTATGGCTCTTCTTGCCTCAAATAAGATGGCCTAACTGCTTCTTGAGGGCCCTTTGAGCTTTGATTATATTTCAGTCTGTATTTTTAATCTATATTATGGTTCTATGATTCTATGACTTACATTTTTTGTAAAAACACAGTGGCTTTTCTGTAGTGTTTCTGGACTAGATGTAGGCACACACATGCGTATTACTTACTGACATTATATAATCTACAAGTAGAATCTACTTTGCTTCTCATTTTTCTTGGGCCATTTCTAAACGTACACATTTAACATTTAGTTCATCTAATTTAGAGCACTGAGTTATAGAATCACGAAGGTTGGATCATCTAAGATCATCCAGTCCAAACATCCACCTATCACGAAATATTTCCCAGTAAACGATGTCCCCTCAGTGCAGCTTCTCAACACGTCTTTTAATTTTTTGTTAGAAATCATTCAAAGTGTATAGACTTTCCTGTCTTTTGTATAGTGATAAATATATAACTCTTCCAAAGTTTTCTTTCATTCTCTGTCTTTTGTGTCCTGTTAAATCTTTCACAAGCAATCTCTTGTCCTCTACACAGTATACCAGAACTTCATTTGCTTTGCTGTCACGGCTGTTTTCAAGCCTTTTTTCTTCATTTCTGGATGTTTGAAATCCTTGTTTTTCATTTGCTACAATTCTGTAAGACTGACCTGTTAAACAATGAGCTTGAATTAGCATGTTCTTATAGATACTGTTGTTAGATGATGAGAAATGAATGAAAATCCATGATCCAAAGTACTCTGGAGAAAATTTTTCTTCAGGCTGTCTATGTGACTCCTGTCTGATGTCAAGCAAGTCACTTTCCTATCTGTCTGTGTTCTGCAATCTGTAAAGTGGGGCAAAATTATCTGTATTGTTGTCAATTCTAGAACTAAAACATGTTCTTCAATTTGCTATTTTTAGACATACCAGACAAAAAATGATAGATAATTTTCCTCTTTTCCATACAAAAGATTGACTTAGATCTTCATCAGGGTATTCTCTATCATCAAGAGAATGAAAGATTGGGAAGGGGTGCCTTCTTTTACCATAAAATTAGGGATCTCAGATTTAGCCTGAGAGATTAATCAGATCAAAACACTAATCAGTAAGGAGGAAGCTCATTCTGTGCTCATACAGGAGCCAACAGGGGGAAGTGAAACCTGGGCTGAGGGAAGATAAGCCACACCACACACATCTGGACTTCATGATAAAAATTGAACTTCTAATGATTAAAATTAAAATGATATACGTAAGTTTCTCTTGAAATGTAATAAAAATCTTTACATGAACTAATAGTTCTTTTTGGTAATATGATCTGAGCTAGGTTCTCTGCTTTTTTTTTTTTTTTCTTTTTCCTCTCTCCCAAGATTCATAGAAAGACTTGAATGCAGAAATGAGGTCATCTTCTCTCCCAGAAGTTTGTTCTCCCTTTAACTTTTTGGTGATGCTTCACATTTTTACAGTAAAACAGCTTTTTGCATAGTATGTTAGATCCTGCACTGCCTAATCTCTTCTGTGTTACACTGTTGCCTGATCTGTTCACCTCCCTTCTCTATATTATGAAGTTAAATATTTGGGTGAGTGTAAGCATAAAACTTGCTGTCTAAGATGAAATCATCCTGTAATTGTCACAACTTTTAGCCTTTTTTTCCTATAAATGAATAATTGGCCAAATCTTAAGTATTATTATCATCTCCCAAATGCAATTTTTTCCCTTACAACAGAAAGGTTTTTGAATTTGCTATTACGAAAATGTCAGTAGCTCATTTTATGAACTGTGTTCAAGAATTTCTCCTGATATAAACGAAGCCCTATTACTTTCTATAACATTATCAAAAATTTAGATTTCCTGCAACTGATATCAAACAAGGCTTGTCCAGCAGTCCAGATTTGCTTACTGGAAGCCTTAAAGAAAAGAAGAGGCAAGGGAAAGGAGAAAATAATAAAAACTTTTTTTTTATTGCTCAGTGGAATTGGATAATGTAGTTAGATTACTTTTCCATCCCTACACATAAAAGTGAGCCAGATGAGTAAAAAAGTAGTACTGTGATGTGAACTGACTTTAATCTTTTTCTAAACCATGAAAAATAGTATTAAATTAAATATGTTATAAAAATTAAAATGCAGAAGTAAAAAGATCACAAGAGCATTCAATGAAATCACAAACAGTTATGCTCTAAGGACAGCTTTAAAAGTTGCAAGAGCAAGATGCATTTTAATTAAGGCAAAACTGTCTGTAAAAAGGAGGAACTGCAAAGCTGAAATAGGCTGTAAAAATAGTACATGACACATTGAGAGCTTACACAACTTGCAGCTCCCACATCCAGTGTTTCCTTTCCTATCGTTTCCTTCAGTTGTAGCAACTGTACACCTCTCCATCCAGCCTCAGGTACAACTTTTGGCAAACCTGCTCCTGTCCAAAAAGATCCTGCCTCCTTTCCACTGGTCTGTACTTCACCTTAACTTGTGTCAGCATAGGGACACTACATCAGCCATAAGACAAATGACTCTCCAATATTAAAAAAATAAAATAAAATCCAGTGTGTCTTAGTGTTATACAAGAGCAAGGAGGAAATACTGTTCAAAGCAGAATAACCTGATACCAGTGTCAGAGGTTGTCTGCTTTACGTCAGTGAAAGTTTTATAGTTTATTAAAGCTCTTTGAATTCCTGCGTGTGGCATTTACAAGCTATAAACCTACCTGCAGGCAGTGTTCTCACCTAGTGAAGTGTAAGATTTTTCATTCCATTCATAATTAGTAATCCTAAAAACTAGCTTTGGAAGCTCTTATTCACTGCTGTTCTATGAATGGGCTTCTTGCCCTTTTCTGCTGTGGACAAAAATGTTGAATGCATCAGCGAGCTTGTTTGCTGCCCCTTCCTCTGGTCTGTGTGTGCAGCCTGCAAGCAGGTGCCAGGAGGTGACTCTCTCAAAGATAGTAGTGTAGCAGCAGGATTTAAAATGTATAGGGCTGACTAGCATGGAGCTGCCGTAATTGAAACTGGTACACCGCCAACTGGCAAACAGAGTGGCACTAATGAAATGTTGAGGTTAAAAATGTATGAATCAGCTTAGCAGCACCATTAAAGTATAATAAAGAAGAACAGCCTCAAAATGCCCTGAGACTCCTGAACAACTCTTCTGAGTGCACTGTTAGAATAAAATGGTTTGTAAAGACCCAACAAGATTCCATAGCATTTAAAAAAAAAAACAAAAAAACTTGTGTGGTGGCATGAAGCACAGTGGTAAGAGGCCTAGATTGGATTAGTAATGCCTTATAATATCAGAAAAGTTATGTGTTGTTTATAAACACATATCGTGTCTGAAACATGACCAAAAAAACTTTTAGTATTTCTTGTAAGTTGCTGCCTACCACTACACTGGAAATGTTAGATAATCTTTTCTACACAAATGAGAAATCAGTGTAAGACAATAAATGAGACCAAAACTCCTAGCTGTTCTTATAGGAATATATGCTGTGACAAAACTGTTGTTGTCTCAGGGAAGTTGTTGGAGGGAAAGGTCTAATACCCACTCCCTCAAGTTTCTTAGTTTTTTTTCACCCGTTAGTTATGTAGTGACAGTTTTTAAAGGTGTACTGTATCATTTACATGTTTTTGTGTTGTTTTGTTGTTTGTTTTTAATTAACACTCTTCATGCCTTAAATCAGCTATTCTAGCAGTGATCAACTAAACCACGGTGACTCTCTTTGCAATACATTTTGTAGTAACCATGACCATATTTTTTCATTGATTGAAAGATACCAGTACTGAGTTCATAGATATATTTTAGAAAATGGCAGAGGTAAAGTGAGAAGTGCCTTAAAGATGGTCTTATCACTGGGCAGAAGAGGACTTGAAAGCTGATGAAGACATGAGGGTACAAGGGGATGCGCTAACTTAATTGTGGCAAAGGAGTGTGAACATTAGTTTCCAAGGTGAGGTACCTGAAATGTGTATGCTTTTGAAGGTTGTTTCTAAGCATCAGCAGTAGTCTTAGTTGATGGGGAGGATAAATGGAAGCAAACAGAATGCAGTCTGGGTTGAGTGGAATAGAACTGCTCCTGGGAACTCTGTTGGACTGCAAGGTAGAAACTGTATGTGTCCTTAGGAACTGTGGGAAGGACAAAAGGTGAATTTTCCAGAGTTGTACATTTTCTTCATTGTTTGACTTGAGCGCAGCACCCACATCTGAGATAAATGGGGGAAGAATGTGGTAATTAACATTTTCTGTAGGCAGAAACAGCTCTCAATCAGACAGACTTGAAAACTGAACCTATTTTTTACTACTTTTCCTTAGCCTAGAAAGTTTTCTAGGGCTTGAGAGCACTTAAGCTTAAAATTTGGTTTAAGATAAAGGTTTGGATTTGGTTTATAGCCCCCTTTTAAAAAAAAAAAAAAAAAAAAAAAAAAAAGCTGAAGGAACTGGGGCTGTTTAGTCTGAGAAAAAGGAGGCTTGGGGGAGACCATATAGCTCTCTTCCAAAATATGAAAGGTGCTTAAAGCATGAGTGGGGTTGTGTCAGTGGTGATAGGTGGCAGGAGGAGGGGAAATGGCCTCAAGTTGTGCCGGGGTAAGTTTAGGTTGAATATCAGGAAAAAATTCTTTATGGAAAGGGTTGTTAAGCACTGAAATAGACTCCCCAGGGAGGTGGTTGAGTCACCATCCCTGGATGTGTTTAAAAACAGTGTGGATGTGGTGCTCAGGGACATGATTTAGTGAAGGGTTGTTAAAGTTGGGGTAGTATGGTAAAGGTTGTGGTTGGACTCAGCGATCTTGAAGATATTTTCCAACCTAAGAAATTCTATGATTCTAAATCAATTTCTCACAATTTTGGAAGAGTGAGGTAGACAACCAGTGTTAGGCAGGGCCATTTTAATTGTCTCCCACCTTCTGCATTTCTTCCAAGTGAGAAGCAGTGTATATCATTTCTGTAGTACCAACAACCTACTCAAAAGAGGTCAAAGAGGGGATAGTTTTCCTAAGCAGTGCTTAATCAATAGCTTGCAACAGTCTTGGATGGACCAGGGTATTGCTAGAAAATTGAGTGCTTTGAGGGGGTGGAACTGCAGATAGTTTTCATACCCTGCATCACTACATCCCCATCTGGGGGTAATTTCTGATAGCCATATTCACATTTAAACCATATTTGTTTCACACTTATCAAAGTTTTACAGAAATTTGACATACTTTTGGATGTTGCTCAGGGGATAGTATGTTCATTACCTACTGGGATGTGTGCTAGTTTTTTATGAGATAATATGAAAACAGTCATGGCTGCATGTGATACTCCCAGCTGGAAATGTCAAGGGAAGATTATTGGCTTTGGGTGTGCTCTGTAATAATGTGGTTAAAATGGTGCAATGCGTCTTGGTAGTTTTTTGCAAGAACATTTTTTGCCTTGATAGAAAGTGTTCTTCTAAAAGATCACAATAAGCAGCAAAGTACAATGCCAAATACAATTTCATGCGCAGCTCTATTTTAATAATTGCTTTAAAAGTTATGTACGAGAGTCAGCAAACTGCGAAAGGGATAAAAACTAATACTTCAAAGCAGTGTGAAAAAACAATATACGTAACCAATTTTGTAGTTGAATCAAAATTCCAGCTACATGACCCTTGATAGTTTTGTCCATAAATACCACATCCCTCCGTTGCTCAGTATCATCACAGTTCAGAGCTTCATCCTATTCTTCGTCCTCAGGTGGAAAAACTGTAGTGCATTCTTCTGAAACATGAGCAATTGTTAGAAGTATTACATCGGATTACTTCATTACTATTATTACTAAGTAATATATATTAGATAGAATATTGAAGCTTGTTGTTCTGGAAGGAATTAAAGATTTCGCTTTAAAACGAGGCATTTTGGTTTGGAGATTTTGTTTAAATAATTATAGTGAAATTTAGTGAAATTGTGGTGTGAAATACAAGGAGGAAGTTGAAATGCTGTTGTTATCTCTGCGTATTTAGAGGAAAAGCTGTTCTAGATTTAACTTTGCCTGTTTATTTCTTTATTTTTTAATCTTCTGTGGGGACTTTGTTTCCTTTTTCTCTTTGGTTGGAGAAGACTTTCCATTATGAAATGGACCCACTGAACCTAATATGGGAACAACCACAATGGAGGGAGCAAGCTTAGGTTTTGCATGTTCCTGGGCCTTGTTCAATCCTTTACACCTTTGCAAAAATCAGTGTGATGCATAAGCAAAGTGATCTGTATACTATGCCAGCTTATCACTCAGTTTTCATAGAATGAATGGCAGTGAACTGTCAGGCCCATTGTTTCTTGACCTCATACTATAAAGACAATGAGGGAGCCTCGTTTGGATAACCATAGCACAGCATATTTTCTTTGGGTAAACAGCATTTCTTCAGCGGTCTGTAAGAAGTGTGTTGAACTGTTTTCCATTTTAAATAATGTTTTAGTGGCAGTGTGTGTGCTCTGATCAAGAAGTTAGTTTAATCAGTTGTAGTCCAGCAGAGTCATTCAAAACTAAAACTAGTGCATGACACTGTGCACTTGAAATTAAACAATGAAAGTGTGTAAAAGTGAATTTATGATCGAATAATGAATTGAAGACTCAAGGATATTTATGAAGTGGGATAGATGCAGAGAGAGTGCAACCCAATGCCAGAGTAGAAACCATAATCAGCACTCCAAATGAGAAACTTTTTTCTGCGGGAAAACAGTCCTGTCACAACAGTACTACCCTTAAGGAACCAGGCAAAGAAAAAAAATCACAGAATATGCAATACCAGCCATTAAATACTGAGATTTGATTCTCATGTTAAAGATTCTTTGGGTTTTTTTATTCGTTTGATTGTTTTTTCTCGGGACGCTTGTAATGGTAGGTTCCCAAGAAGTCAATTGGTTTTATGAGGAAGGCAAAACTAAGTCTGACAAAGTATCTTCAAATGTTTTAGAAATGTGCAAGTGTTTTCTGGACTTACTAATGATGAGCATCACATATCTGCTTACTGTCTACTGCCAATTTCTTACGACTAGGAGGTAGACATATCATCTGGGTTTGATATTTTAAATTCTAAGCAGTATGCCTGTAGGCATACTTCAGGCGTACTGCTTGGAATTTAAAATTTCAAACCCAGATCAATCTATTTATGCATTATCATTCTGACCTGACTAAGTGTTTGTAAAGAGAAAAGCTGACCTGAGCACAGAGAGAAGAAAGAAAAAAAGGCATTCGTTGCTAATTAATAGGACAGGAAAGCATTTCTTTTTTGTTTGCAAGTATTAATATGAATTTGTGCTTTTAGAAATTGCTTAGTACAATTTAATTCATAAAATAGAGTACTCCTTGAGTAGGAAAACTTGTAAGTTCTGTAAATAATTGAATTAACAGCTAACTGAATTAATTACACTTTGTTAAGGGACAGGAAGTTTGGACATCTTAGTATAATTCTTGACTCAAATTTCTTGCTTAATTTTGGCATGTTTCTGGTTTTCTGTACATTATTCACTTTCCTCATCTAAAAAATCATAAGCTTCCCTAACCTGCAGCAGTTCTGTCAGGAGTAATAATGCCTATAACGGCAAAGTGTCTGAAAATAAATAAATAAACAAAATAGCTTTGACCTGGATTTCCCTAGTCAGATTTACAACACAACTGCACAAACACTTATGCCAGCATGAGGACAAGATCAAGTGGGAGACTAAAAGGGTGGGCAAATTGTGTCCTTGGAATCAAGCAACATAAAATGTTCATGAAACACCTTTAATGGAACCCAGGGACCCTGAATGCATACAGAGTTGCAGCTTGCTTTAATCATACATGACTGGTTTTTGCTGAAGGTATAAGGAAAGCTCACAAAGACTTCAAACCTAGCGAGCTTTTAACTCACCTGAAAGGATAGCAGTGCCTACGCTGTTCCCTGTCAAGGCTAATGCTCTTTCATCAAAGGTCAAAGAAGACCTGTGTTGGTTGTCCCCATGCTTGGAAACAAAGCTCCCTTCTGATGTTTTTGGAACTGGAACAGTTCCAGAAGCAACACTGATAGTCCAGCTTAATATTTACATACTTGATAAGTAATGAGATAAACATTTGTTTCCTTATATCAGTGATTTTGGAGGAATTCTTCCAATCCTGTATAGATAGTCTGACTTCTTCCTATTCTTTCTTTTTTTTTTTTTTAAGTAACACTTTTTCCAGAGTTGCTGTCTTTGCCTGGATGTTTCCACCTCCACCTCTAGGGATATAGCAGTGTAGCTATAATTCAGGACAACTAGGATTTCTTTCACACAGTTCATTTTGTAGCTGTGTTGCTGAGCTGATAGTGTGCCATACCTTTAAAAACCCCAGTGAATAATGGCCCATTCACTGCAAGTAACACCTAACCACTGCAGTCTCGTAGTAAATCTCGTAGTAAAACATGTAGGACTTAAGACACAAACAGTACAAAAGATGTTTAATTAGATGAACATTTAAAGTAGGTTTCAGTTAACCAGTGTTTCTTCAACAATTCATTGTGTTTTGGATTGCTTCTGTTAATATGCACTTTTTTGTACATCTATTGAAAAAAAAAATAGACTGGAGATCTACCTTTGTTTCTAAAGTATTCCATCATAAATCTCTCAGGTGCTGAATTTTTTTTTTTTTTTTTTTTTTTTAACAGCTATCCCAGTGCAAAGAGTTGTCTTTTAATTTCACTGTCCCATTCTTGCCTGCCAAAATGTAACAAGATGGGTGGGTGTCCAGGAATTTGAGAAAAAATGTTGTGATTAAGACAACTGTAGTGTATTGCTCATCCTGTAGATTTGACTAAACTGAGAAGGGTTAAGAAGACCTATCTGACAGGAGGTTAGTTCTCTGAGCTGGTGTGCTGCATGCAGAGACTAGAGACAAGCTCAGCTACTTCCACTTTGTCTTCCCCTGAATGCTGCAGAGGACATAAATGAGGCGCAACAAAGCATTAGTACTGAACATTGTAATATCTACACAATGTCTTGTGTTATGAAAACTCTCTTAAATATTCTGTATTTCTGTGGGCTGAAATGGGAGTTATAAAGATGCATAATAGCTGTTGTCTCTGCTTTTGGACTATATTAAGATATATTGCTTTTTCTGTATTTGTGTAGAATTTGAACAGCATTGTCTTTTTATAGGAAATGAAAACTAATCTTGCTTCCCTGACTGTTTTTGAGTCAGTTTTTGCAGGTACTTCTTGGAAAAGTAATTACACTCCTATTAACTGAAAAGTATAAATCTGATTGTGTTCCTATATCTCATAGCTGAGGAAGCTGCGACTAGTGTCATCCTAGCATGTTAGTGTTTTGCAGAAGAAAGGAAATATAATGAATTGTATTTCTTACTTTTTTAATGTTTTAATATATTTAGATCAAGAATGAAGTCAATTAATTTTACAGGATTGTATGTGGCCAATTGTGCTTTCCAATTGCTAATTCTAAGCTTGTTTATATATAATATAAACTTATGGGAAAATAGATTTTTGTTGTACAAATCATGGACTTGATTTTGTAGTAAGCAGTTTGGAAAACCCAACCTCCTTGAGAAGAATGGCAAAAGGTCTATGGTTATAAATGGATATTTTCATTTGTCCCGAAAAGTGATGATCTGAAGTATTTGTGGCCAGAGGTGTGGTTGTACATGTACAAGGAACATGTATGAATACTTGAACTCAGGCATGAAGATTGCTAAACATTTTATTTTTTTAGAAGGGCTCCAGGGCAGCTTTCAGGCTGAGCCCATCAGTCTTTCAAAACTATTCCTAGTTTTTTTTCATAGGGACCGGAGTTATTCTTGTTATGCAATTTGGAATTTGATTTGGTTGTTTTGGTGGTTCAGAGAAGTTCTTAGCATGAATGACACCAGTTACCAGCTGAATGAAAGGCAAACCTTGACAGTGAGATTTTATTGGTAAAGATTCTGTCAGTGCACTCTGTCACATTGACAATCCTTTCACAAGCTACCTGGCTGTGCCTTCCTGCTGGTTTAGCTTCTTTATCCTGTATCAGAGGCCAGCAGACATTCTTGAGTGCCTGGAGTTCTACCTAAGATCTTGCTTTTGACTTCACAGTCAAAGCAGATGTGGATCTGATCTTAACTTTCATTTGCCTCTCATATGCAGTTCACTGGGGCTATCTTTCCGTTCTAGTTGCCTGTGGTGTGAGAGTCAGAACAACTGGTGGCAACCAAAACTGAAGAAAGATCAGGGCAAACTTCAATAGGTGGTATGCTAGTCATGTAGTATGTGCTTTAGTGGGGGAATATAATTGGTCATAATTAATGATACTGAAAACAACATAGTGTTTCACCTTAAATTTGGCAGTGAAGAGGACAGATAAGGAAGACAGATTCTTTTCACTGTTTTGAAGGCTTGTGATTACACTAGTTTTTTCCCCAGTAAATTATTGCCTTTTCCATAATAACCTCACCTTTGTGACTCATATTCAGCTTCTGATCTACCATAAATCAGTGAATGGTTTTCAGGAGCTACCAGATTACGGAAATTGTTTCCCTTCCAGCATTTGTGCAACTTATTATTTGTCTCTGAATGTTGAAGGCTTCTCTTTATTGAATGAAATCTCTTTTTATCAGTTGTCTCTCCATCATTACCAGATCTTTTTGAATTCTGATCCATAATCCTGTATCTTTCAGCACTTTTCAACTTTCTGTTACATGGAAATTTTATTGATCTGCTGTTTTCTAAATGGCTTTTTTTTTTTACAGGTAATTAATGGAGAAAACAGAGGCAGATATATGACAGATTGTGGCAAACCCACACATGATTCCTCTTTCTGTTTTAAATGTTAATGATGGGTAATTGGAGTTTTCGATGGATGAAATTTGAATTTTGTTTGTTAAATGCTTGCACATAGATCAAGTTTGTCATCCTTCCCTAAAAAGGCAATAATCGTGTATTTTAAGTGAGGTGTTATTTTAGGCTATGTAAGGGGTATGTTAAAAATTAGGGAAATAGACAGGTAGTATTGCTCTTATGATCTCTGGTATGAGGAACTATGTATAAACCATTGAGTCTGAAAAGTTAAAGCTAAGCAGAGGATAAAGGTACGATTATGTTTGTCCATATAATTGAAAATCTCCCCTATTAATCAATTTTTGTTCTACCTTTGTGTATTTCCATGTTATCATGGAATCATTTATCATCTCATGAATTTTTCACATTTAAAAAATGAGCAAAAGATACCATCTAGAACAAGAGATAACTCTATTGTGGGTTTTAACATGGCAAAAAGCAAGCAAACTCCTGAGCTATTTGTTCCTTTTGTCCCAAGCTGTCTTCACACTGAAAGCTGATAAGTTCCATGTCGTGTGTTCAGTCTGTGATAGGTACTGTGTGGTTCAGTCACTCCTCTGATAGTCTTGATGAGCTCCTGTTTCTGTTGCTCCTTCTCCAGACTCTACAAGCTGATTCACAGAGTGGGGTTAGGAAGATAATGCTTTTTTCTTTGGTTCAGGAGCTGCCAGATACTACAGATTTCATTGCTCTTCTTAGGCTGAGTGGAAGCATGCTTATTCACAACCTCATAAATATTGAAATCCACAATTTACTCTGTGACAGCAGTGACTGCGTATTTTCATACCCAGAAATAGAGCTATAAGTGCACTCAAACCAGGAAGTTTGTCCGATTGCAGTCTTTAGCACGTATCTGGGGGGAAAAAAAGAAAGAAAAAAGAAAAGAGGGGAAAAAAAAAAAGCCATAAAGATCTGGCATTAAAAGACACTAGTTTAACTTTCAGCTCAGGCAGAGGATATCTTGTGTGTGTGTGTGTGTGTTTCCTGCACTTGATGCTTTTACTTTCAGTCAGTTGGATGTGTTGGATGGATCAGTTTTGGTGCAGGCTGTGGTAGCAGGATGCCAATGAGAGCTTTTGTGCTTGTGTGCAGTGGTTAGGACTTGTGCTGGGACTCAATGGCTGGATGCAGAAATGAGAGGTCTGCTAAAACTATAAAGAATTAATAAACAGTAGAACAAGGAGTTTATTCTGTCCCACTGAGTGCATGAAAAGAGCGTACAGCAGCTGAGTCACTGCTTGCTGCTGTCTGTGGTATTCTACCACAACCTGGAAGCAGCCACAGCTGGTTCTCCTCCATTGACTTAAAAAGGTTTGCTTTCTGCTTTCAGCAAGATCAAATTAATGAAATTGTGAAATCTTTTATTCAGCCTCCTGTGAAGATAAGCAGCTTTAAATCTTAAATCTGTGAATCTCTACAGAATTTTTGGGGGGATGACCAAGCATGAACAAAATCAGCAATGTGTGAGAAGTTGTCCACTGGTTACCAACAGCAGAATTTTTTTGCTTTGACTTGAGAAAAGTTTGCACCATTGTGTACATGAGGGGAAAGTTGCTGCATTAAGTTGGCATTACATTTGTAATCTGCACCAACAAAAACAACAAAATTCAAACCACCAGTCCGCATTTGCTTCAGTTAGTCTACCTAGTAGCATGGCAGATGTTTCCAAATATCTGATGATAATACCAAGTGACATCTGAGAAGCAATTTAACGTCTTTCATGGTTTTAAGGATGGGGGAGTCATTGTATAGTGACTTTCAGAGTAAGTTTTAGGGCATACTTTCTACTTCAATGCCACCATTAGTAACAAAGTCTGATTGGAAAACAGAAAATTGATGGAAATTACTATTTTAAAAAGACATAATTGCAAAGCAGTTGTAGAAACAAAGTAAAAAGTCTTCTGAGGTAATGCTTGAGACAATGTAGTGTGTTATGTTACTAGTTTTCATATTTTTCAGTAATGCTGCAAACCTAGATTCTTACTGTGACTTCCCATGGCAAGTCAGTCCTATCCCACTCCTTCATGCCAACTGATGGTACCATTTGTTCCCTAACTACTTTTTCTTAGCTTAATTCTGTTTTAAGAACTATTGATGTTAGTATGACAATTACTTTCAACCAATTATTGCTGTGAAAATAGTCTGAGGTTATTGTATGCTTTCTCAGTGCCAAAACTGCATGGAACAGAAACACAAGATTTCTTATGTGTGACCAGAAGGAGAGGTATTGATTTTTCAATATCTAAATTAAATACATACTCAAACAAAAGCTGAAACAAAGAATCTAAGGCAAAATGCAAATTTATTTTTGCAGTAATTAAGTTTGCCTGCAAAATATACTCCGCAACTGTGAAGCAATATGACACTATAAAGGTTATAAAAACATTCGTATTTAAATAATTATGTGTTAGGCACATTTAATTAAAAGATGTACTGACACTCATGCTAAAGGTGGTACACCTATTGCAGTGTGACATTTCTTATATAGCTATATATAGATAAATATCTTGTAACATGTCAAGTTCAACCTTCAACGGCATCACAGTCGGCTGTTTTCTGTATCTAAATCTTAATGTCAGCATCTCTCTTTTTGTAGGTCATGTTAACAATAATATGATTTGGGTCATCACTTTCTGAAAGGGACAGAAATTGTTTTTGTAATGTAAGACTTGTGGCATATGAAACTTCTACAGAAATCCATAGAATGTAAAATGTTTTCTATTTCTTGGGCACTCAAGTATTGCAATCTGAGCCTGATATATACTAAAGTTCTGGAAGTAAGCTGAAGAGTAAATTAGCAGCGTTTCTAACTTATGTATGTATTTATTACTTATTTACAGACATTAAATGGATGCAGAGAACATTAGACAAAAATTCATGGAATCATAGAATGACCTGGGTTGAAAAGGACCACAGTGACCTAGTTTCAACCCTCCTGATAAAAAGTGAATGTCTTTGATACTATTCCTGAAAACACTCAGTTACCCGTAGTGAATAATACCCTGGTCCCAGATAACTTCTGCCAAGGGAATTAGTCCCAGAACTCTTTGGGGGATAAGCAGACAGTTTCAAACTCTTTCCTATTTTTGATAACTCCTATGGATGCCACATAGATGAATTGTGAGTTCATAAACTAGACTGAAAGAGTGTGTAAAGAACAGTGTTTTAAGGTATGCCTGTACCTGTGAACTACCTGCAGCTGGTGCTTCTCTCATTCCACTTCAGTTTCACCCCAGAGAGGTGGTTAATGACTGGCCACAGTTGCTATCTTATGCACATACAAATTGTGTTCCTGAGTCTGTTCTTCTTTGATACTTAGCTGATAAAATTACACAGTAGCTGTACAAAAAAACTTGAATCAGTTCTAAATTAACTTAATCCATTCAGAAATTCTAACTTCATGGTGGTTTGTACAAGTGCTGGATGGATGTGCTGGATGGAGAAGGCAGACAGGATACCATGCACTGACTGCTCATCATGCTTGGTACAACTCAGTGGCTTATCTCAGCTCTAACCAGCATCATATTAAGTTTGTTCACATTATGTCAGAGGAGAAATTACAGAAGATCTGGACATCTGAACTTAGTCTAGAAGATTATAGATGATAGAATAGGTAAGATGGGATGTATTTTATTCAGAAGTCGTTAAATTAATGAACATTTGACCAAAATAAGAAACTTAGTAGAATACAAAATAAGATTAAAAATAAATTAAAAATTGGATAAATATGGTTTGAAAAAAAAAGTCTATATTGAAGATGAGATAAATTACATCTATGCTACCAATTTCATAAGGCCACTAACAAGTAAAATTAGTAAAATTAACTCAAGATCAGGGATAAAATTTCTGCTTAGTAATATTTTTTCCTATGTATTTAGGCTCTTACACTTAATTTTCTGGTGTCAAACTAGAAAATCGGTATACTCCTTTTAAAGTTGGCCAAGTTATGTTTAAGAATTGCAATCACTAATTAGACTCAAACGCAATTCTGCATAGGGGCTCTTATTTCCTGAAATAAGCAACAAACTCTAGGTACAAAATGACAGTTTTTTATGTTAATGGCAGATACTTCAGGGTCAGATTTTCAGACTCGGGTGGAAACGTTTTCACCTATATTTTATCTCCCAGACTCTCAGTTATGGTTCATAAGCCTGCATTTGAATGGGAGGGGGTATCAGAAGGCTCTCTAGGTCATTACTTCCACTTTTGTTTTTATTTTTTAACAAACTGTGGCACTTTTATTTAGAAAGAACTGTAGAGCCTGCTTCTGTTCCTTTAATGTAGTGCACAACAAAGCATTTACCAGACAAAAGTGGACAAGGCATAGCTCAGTGAAGTCAAAGTTGCATAAATTTAGCTTTTGATATATCATTTTTCCCTGACAGTGCTCCCAGATTACAGCACTAAAGGCATAGTTAAACCAAACAGCTCTTCAGAAACTGAAATGGCATGTGAAGTTCAAGGTAAATAAAACCTGAAAATCACTTAAATCAGAATAGCTTGTATTGTTCCTTGTACTACTGATGCAAGTATTGGTCAAATACAACCTTGAATATCAACTGAAGTTGATAACATAATTGTCCAGACATTATACATTTCTTAATTTGATGAAATAATTAGAATTTCTGCATTGCATTTTGCCATCACTTAATGCATCAGTGTCCTTTACCCTACGATCTCAGATTACTTAAGGGAGAATAAACAGAAATTTCTACAAAAGTGATGTTAGAGTTAGGGGCTTCAAAAGTCTCCTTCTGAAACTGAATACCTGCTTATTATTTAGTTTTGGTAGTGCTACATTGTAGTCTGAAACCAGGAGTTTATTGATCTTGGTTGTGAGAAGCTTTATCCCACAGTATTTTCTCATTGTATTCTTTCATACCCTAAGGATATGAATTGTTGAGGTTATGATGAGAGTATAAAATCAAAAGCGTAGACTTGAAAGTTGTAAAGTATGTATCATCTTTGTATGTGTCATATCAAGCCATTAATGAACTTGATTAAAATTTGTTTCAAGATTTGAGATAAGTACTGTAAGCCAAAGCAGGTAACTTCTTATGAGATTTGGATTTCTTTTCTTGCCCCTGATAGACTTCAATTCATGGTGTGCATGCCATTATTTTTTGTATGAGTTTGCATAACCAGTCCCTTTAATAGGAACTCCAAGGTGGTTTTGTGTTTATGTTGTGCAGGGGAAGAATCAGCAAGACTGTTTTAACAGAACAATGTTGAATAAATGTGTTTGACAGTAATAAATAACTGTCTATCATTTTGTTATTTTTTTCTGGTTGTGAACTGTTAGTGTTCTATCAAGAGCACAAAATACTTCCTTGTCTGCAGGGCGCTCTCCTACAAATGAAAAGGGTGAGTCCAAGTGAATGTCAAGCACAACAAAGCATTCACAAATACTGAGCTGACACAGTACTTCTCTTTATGCCGTGGTCCTGAGATCTGCTGCTCAGCAAGCTTCAAAGTGCTTCTGTTGCATTGCAAAGTTTTGATAAAAGCGTAGAGAGTGTTGCTACTAAAAAGTCAGAATTTCAGAGGGCAGCTAAAGAGTGAGCAGTAAAACAGGAGGGGGGAGAGGGGAAGAACTACAAGATGCTGTGGAAGCTCTTGGTAATAGGTAAATGGTTGGACTGGATGATCTTTTAGGTCTTTTCCAACCTTGGTGACTCTATGATTCTATGCACTGTGTGAGTTAACTACTTATTTGTTTACATTGAAACTGTTGAAAACTACTTGATAGTCTTTTAATTACTGGTGTGGAGCATGAGCCTTGATGAGCACAGACAGCTACTGGCTGCTAGAATAACTGCAGTTGTCTGTGTTGTATTTCTTGTGACAACATAATCTAATTGATGCCATAATTTAGAGAAAATGTCATTGCAGTCTGTCAGATCGCTAAGAGTAACTTCTCATTTGGTCACATAGCTGATGATTTTAGCTATGGTATAGCTTTGAAAAGCCAAGGCAGATACAGACAGTTGGACTGTTTTTCAGTCCAAGACAGCAGAACAGTTTCTCAGAATCAAGTTGTTAGAGTTGCTTAGACTTAAGTCTGCAGCCTGTTAATTAATATAATATTTTCTGGAGTATAAACAAAGGCGAAAGTGTGAAAATACTCTTATTTATGTGGATGACCTATTTTTATGGGATGGCAGTGGCTTTTCAAAGGTACAAATGATTTACAAGGTCAAATGATTCCACCTGGTGATAAAGTCCTAGAAGGAAGGTGACGAAACAAGGACTGCCAGCTTTAGTTGCTTAGAGAGCACTTCCTCTGCCCATTTCGAAGCACTTGATGACAAATGTATATGAATGTATGCATAGTTAGAGGTCGCTGCTCTTAACTGAAATTCAAAAGCAGCAGCATCCTGCCCATTGCCTCTGGTAGGAAGATTTGATTTGAGGGATTTGTGTAACATCCCTTCATAATCTCTCACAGGCTACAACTACATGTTTGCATGCCTGTGGCAAGAACTGCTCTGATCTGTCTCCTGAAGTTACATACTTTTCTTCCAAATAATAGGGAAGGCTTTAGGTCTCTTTTAAAGTATGGTAAATGTGGCAGTAAGAAAGAGATAAGATCATATTTTCATCTATAGCTTTGTGATCAAAGAATATTTTCCAATATATGTGGGATGTAGATACAATTTCCTCTTCAGTTAACAGGGCTGTGTGTTTCTTTGTGTGTGTAACATTGGGGCACAAGAAACTATATTGGAAACTGAGAGATGCCTTGTTTTAAAATACAAATATATACTTTCCAGAGGAAGGGAAAGTGAATTATCACTGTTTAGCTATTTCCCTCAAAGATAGAAGCTTTTATTACATACGATGTTTAAATATTGTATCTAGTGGATACTTTGTGTAATATTGACAGCAAAATGTGAAATAGATACAGTATTTCAGGCATACTGGATATTTCAGAATATGTGGACTTATCTAGGTGCACACTCATGCACATGCACACACACACAGATGCGTGTGCATGGAGCCTAGAAAGATGTATTACTGACTCCTGTGATGATTACAAGTTTAAGTGGATTCCAAGGACTGTGATCCTCATTAGAGACACATACACTTTTCATAAGTGTTTTTCTGGATCTCATTTTAATATTTGATGCTGTATGGTCTTGTCTGAAGATTTTCTGTGTCTGTTTTGAAAAGCTATGGTAGATCATTTGGAAAACTACGTGTATGTTGTTTATAGTAATATTCAAGGAGCACTTGCATATCTTTTAGTGTGACAGCAATGGGTATAAATTTCTAATCCTCCAGCCCAGTCTGTCATTTTCAAACCGTGTCTTGGCCCATGCTATCAAAATTAATTTTTTCTTCAGTAACTACTTTAAGATTTACTTCTATGCCGCTAAATCATTCCAAAGTGCAAATTCCTATATTATAAGTAATGCATTAAAACACTTCCCATTTCTTTTTCAAGAATGATAAATTTACAATGTCAAAATGGATATAAACCAATACTTTTCCCTTTGAAAAGTCTTTTGGCGTAAGTCTGCTGAATTTTTCAAATGCTATATAAATATAACTTACAGCCAAGCATGGCTTACAGTTCTAAAAGCTAACTGGATTAGATTTGTTATACGAAAGCGTTGGAAAAGACATTCATTTCTAGGCAAAATTAAGTTGTTGTCTGTGGTTTTCAACAGTTTATACTTGTATATTAATTTATAGGAAGACCTCATGCTATGCAGGGTGTTAGTCGTTACATACATTAGCATGTAGCTGATGGTAATGAAGACTATGTCTGCTGTGCTGGAAATTGGGAACAGCAAGCCCTGCCTCATTTCCAATGTCCAGAGGGCAGCTGAGCTTTCTAGGACAGTTGTTTTCAAAAGAATTTTTTTCTGAAGCCCTGCTCTCAGTTCTTAGATTTCCAACTCAATTATCAGATAGATATCAGATGCTGAGTTGCTGATGGGTTTGTGTTTCTGTTTATAACTGTGCTCCTGTGGTTTGGAAGCTGCAGCCTTGCCTGCACCACTGTGTCAGCATCTCCCAGGGGAAGCATTGATAGGAAGACACAGTGCTGCCTGCCTCTCCAGCATCTCAAAACTATATTGTCATATTATCTTACTGGTTGTTCTTTTTACTGGATGAGTACAGGAAAGTTTAGAAGGTTCCTATCTTAATGGTTCCTATTTTAATTACTGCTGGCACTTCTAGGCCGTACTATGATGATCTATGCTGGTGAAGTTGTCCTTGCTAAAAAAATACCAAATCATTAAAAAAATAATAATAATAAAAAAATCTATTTGCTGTCAGACATGCTGCAGCCTGGCCCATTGGCCTGCTCCTCACTGGAAATGGCTGCTAGCCAACATAAAGTCCAACTCTCCACTGCAGGATACAGTGGCTGAGTTCAGTTTTACCTCATGCTACCCTGCTTCTGAAAAGTGCAATTCAATCGGAGATGTGGAGAACCTCATAATTTTAAAGATCTTCTTCAAACCAATGCAAGTAATCTGTGGCAGATAACCCATCACTCTGTATAAAAGAATCTCAGCCTCAAGATCCTCATTCTCTAGCCTATCAAATCGGAGCCATGCATTTTTTCCTAACAGTTTTCTTTTTTTGTTGTTGTTGCCAGTCAAGTCTATCCCACAGCTGCTAGCTTTGCACTCGCAATCCCAAATAGTACATTGGGTTTGCTCATTCTGAGGGTGCCACTGGTAAGAGGAGCATGTGTTGACATGTAGACATATATCACCTTTAATATGCCTGTTGCAGTAAGGGTTTAGTGAACATGCAGAACAGACTTAGCAAATCTTAAGTGCTTGAAATATCAGAAACTTCCCGTATGGTCTTTGCCACCCTCAGTTTATGACTTTCACATGGACTAAAGCCCCACTTGTAAGGTACACTGAGCAGCTTCTTGTGAGAGACTTTCAATGCCTGATGAGAAGCCACAAAGTGTACAGTAAGGCAGTGTTCTAACATGGCTGTTTTGGCATCTAGGCAGTTGAGGCCAGTGCTCATGTGGAGTTGTGTAAGCTCATTAAAATGTTAAAGCACTGAGTACTTCTGGTGTTCCTATTACTGTGCAGTTGTTTGAGGTTCATGCTTGAAACCAATGCTTCAGGCTGACCACAAGACTGCAAGGCTGTTCAGCTCTTGCAGTCATGGTGTTCAATCCAAACAAGCATGATTCAGTAAGGCAGTAGTCGTACATAATTTGGAGGTGGATAATATTGGGGCTGTTTGGTGATTGGCTTGACAAATCCGTGTAAAATCTCCCATGTAAATACATTCACCTTGTGAGTCATCTTCAGACAAAAACGCTGTTGTATTTTTAGGCTTCCAAATTAAATCCAGCAGTGGGTATTATTATATATACAATTATATATATACAATTATATATATACAATACCCACTGCCTATCTACTGGAATGAAGATGTACCAGTTGCACTACTAATGATTTTTTTTTTAGTACAGTATTTTTTGTCTTTGCCCTTAAGTCTTTTGGATGAACAGTGGGATCTTGACCACTAAGGAGAATGAGGTATGATCTAATTTATACTGTGGTATCTTCTGATTTCAATCCATAGAATTTATTTGACCCCAGGACTTGCTGTCACTGTGGTTGATCTAGATTTACACTAGGAGTACAGGGATCAAAACGGATCAAAAGCTGATCCGTTCTATATATAGGTTATAAAACTATGAATGTTAGCCTTAATATCTTGGTCATATTTGTATTTTTGCAATTCTTCTGACAAAAAGTGTTCTCTGTAATCCCATAACCTCTGTAATTAAGCATGGGTAGTCTTTCCTTTCTTTTCTGTACTCAGTGGGGATTGAGTAATGTGCTGTGAAATATTTCTGAAGCTGCTTGGGAGAACATTGTTTTTAATCCTGAGAAGCAACACCTCTGCAGTTATGAACAAAATGCAACATTCACACTGACATAAATCCGGGCTAACTTCACTAGTTTCAGTTGCCTGTAATTACAGTAGTATAACTGGATGCAACATTTCATCCTAAATTAGAAAAAGAAGAAATCAGTTATTAACCTTTTTCACACTATTTTATGTACCGTTTTTTGAGCATAAATCATTAATCATGTTACATGATACTATGACAGGGTTGTCTGAGATTTTACCTAGCTTTCACCATAAGTTATTTCCCAATATTATCATGCATGTGTGATTTATGCTAGAAAACATCTTCAGAACATTTGCATTCCAGGGATGATTGTATATAAGCTACTCCAAAAGTAATGCTTCCTATTTATTTCCAAGGAAATGACAATAGATACAAAGAGCACAATAGCACTATTTGGTAGAGCAAATTCTCAGCTACAAAGCACTCTTTTTCGACATAGTCACCACCATTATCTATGCATTTTTGCCAGCAATGAGCAAGAGCGTGTATGTTGTGCTTTTAAAATCTATGTGACCATCTGGTATGTGGCTTGTCTTTCACATTGCAGTTGCCACTACTGAAACGCACCACCCACCACTTCACTGTGCTCACATTTACTGTTTGCTCTCCAGAAACATTCAAGCGTCAATGAATGTCAATGACTAATTTTTTTCTACGTGGAGGAATTCAGTGATACACCTTGTCTTCATGCATACTTCCATATCAGATGTCAGGTGCTACTTGTTAGACTGCCTCTCTGCTACCATTTGTCACAGGGCAACAACTTGTAACAGAGGGTTGGTGGGAAGGTTCAACCTCTACTGCCATACTGCCAGCATCCTCTTCTGATGTAATGGGATGGGCTGACATTATAAAGTAGGAATCATTACTTCCAGAGCAGCCCTAGTATATGTTGGAAGGCCACCTTATCTTCTTACCCCCATGCCATTTTGTTCCCTTTCATCCTACCTCAAGAAAATCGAAATTTAAAAGTGCTCCAGTAATTTTCCTTTCAACCTTCACATTTTTTTCCACATTGCTTAATTGTGTATAATCATGAATGGCACAAAGTGTCAGAAAGGTTGAACATTGTTTGCTCAGCTAGAACCCTAAATACATTTAACAATGTATGGAGGCTGAAGTCATATCAATTCAAATGTTTAATAGCTACGCGTATTAAATGGCTGTTAGAAGAATCATCAAAATCAATACTTCATTTGTTTCTCAGGATGTGACTGCACTGTAGTTTAATTCGTTCCTTGTCTAATTATCCCTAATCTGCTGCTCCACATGCTCTGCAAGTGGAGCAATTGAGATAATAAAGTTATATTAAGCATACTCCAAGGCTGCCCTGGCAAATAATGTAGGGGTTGTGGATAATAGAGGGATTTTGTTCATTTTGTTGCTTAGTAACAGAAATGTTACGCAAAGGTTGTGTAAAAAAAAATTTTTTTTAAGTAATTTCAGTCAGATGTGCATTCTGCATATTTGTAGATAATGATTAATGCTGCTGCTCAATTTTGACAACTCAGTGTTTAGATTTTGAATCTGCAATAAATCAGCAAATGGAAATGTCTCTTGACTTGAAAAGCTACTTATATATTCGTTCATTAAAATCCCAAGGTGGCAATTTGTTTGAGGGCAAAATTGTTTTAAATTATACATATGTATGGAATGGTTTTTCTTCCCTGTAAGGCTGTTACAGGGAATTGGTATAGGTGTTTTGTTAGGCTAGGCAAAATACTATCTAATTGGCATGAGTGATGGAAACAGGAGCGCAGAACACTATATAGCAAGTGTACATGCAGTTAGCTTTCTGTTTCACAAAGACACCTTGTTTACACCTTGTACCCTGAGAACACCTTGATATGTCATTTGATTGGTACAGAGTAAGCATGAAAGTTTCTAGTGTGAGGTCACTGAATTCTCCTTCTTGCTTGTGTAATGGGATGGGTTTATTAACATAGACCCACTAAGACACTCAAAAATGTACTGTTGAATAGCAGCAGCAGGTTCACCAAGAAGAGCCTAGCACAATACTTCAGCAGCATGGTAGAGCTTCCAGTAATGCGTTTGATTTAATAAAGACAGTTGCACGGATGAGAAGCAGAGTCTCTTTTGGATTGGACTACTATGCTCCCATTTTTACTTGAGATTGCATGTATTTTTCTACAAATTTGACCTGAAGAAGCAAATTCAGTCTTTGGACTGTAATGTTGACTTCATCCATTGGGATGACCATTAGGTCAATAGAGTTTTTAACCCTTCAGCCCTTAAGAGCTTCAAGTTCATGTAAGAGGTCTGAACTGTAAATACAGAGACTGAAATCTTTGTTCTTTTCTTGGCTGTTTTTCTTGGCTTTTCTTGGCTTTGCTCTTTTCTTGGCTGACTTTAGTGAGTCTGAGATTTTAGAGTTTTGACAATTTTCTACACTAGAATTAAGTAAATTTTATAGTGACTGTTTGGAATTCCATAAAATAACAATAATCTTGTATGAATGTGTTAATTGAAATACTGCAAAATAAGCGTTATTTGTGAGTTTTTCCTGACCAGCTTCCAGGTCACTTTCAGTTTTTGCAGTTCTTCTCACTGCTTACTACACATACAAATCATTTGTTGTAAATCATCCCAATGTAGATTACTGTAGATGATATTTTCAAGTAATTTCAGTAAAATGTCTTAGTTCCAGCTGGAATTGAAATGTTTTCTTCAGAGTGTGAAGGCTCCAGGGAGACCTCATAGTGGCCTTTCAATACTTCAGGGCAGTGTATAAACAGAAGGGGGAACAACTGTTTACAAGGGCACATAGTGATAGGACAAGGGGGAAACAGTTTTAAACTAAGACAGGGAAGGTTTAGGTTAGATATTAGGAGGAAGTTTTTCACACAGAGGATGCTGATGCACTGGAATAGGTTGCCCAGGAAGGTTGTGGATGCCCCATCCCTGGAGGTATTCAAGGCTAGGCTGGCTGAAACTCTGGGCAGCCCAATCTGGTGGTTGGTGACCCTGCACATAGCAGGGGGCTTGAAACTAGGTAATTGTTATGATCCTTTTCAACCCAGGCCATTCTATGATTCAGGTTCTAGGAGGAAAACAATGCTGATAACCCACTGATGTTTATATCTTCTGCTAAGCAGTGTTGCATAGAGCCATGGCTATTTGCAGCAAAGGGCCCAATGAGCTGGGAAGGAACAGAAGTAGGACAGCTGAGTTACAATGGCCAGGGGGATCTTCCGTACCGTATGGCATCATGCAGAAGCAGTTCTGAAGGGGGTAGGAGTTAGTCTCTCTCTCTTGAATTTCAGCTGTCTTTCAGTAAAAGGCCAAACATTCCTGTAGTGCTTCTGAGGAACACAGATTGTTAGTAATGGGCGTAGAATCACAGGGTTGGAAGGGACCTCAAGGATCATGAATCTCCAACCCCCCTGCCACATGCAGGGCCTCCAACCTCCACATTTAAGATGTTTACTTTTTGCTAAAAATAATTACAGAGAAAATGTTGCTGCTTGGGAAAAAGACCATTCACTTCTTAACAATTTATTTTTCTAGAGAAGGCACTATGGGCATTATTCCAGGGCTACTTGTCTTCTCAGGAATTCAGCTGTGATAGAATTTTCATGATACCATTGTTTCATTAAAAAAAAAAAAAAAAAAATCTGTACTTGCAAAATGTTATGGTTATTGGACTAAAGTGTTGAAACTTTGTGTTTTCAATGAGTGGTCCATTTGTGGAGGATTAAAACTCATAGTTTCACACATGGCTAAGTTTTAAGCAAAGTAAATCCCCAAAGTCACCTTTTTATTTGGTTTTCAAATGTATTTGCATTTTAAGTACATCTGATAGAGATCCAATTACTCTAAGCTTTGAGGCAAACTTGATGTGTGTTTTTTTTTCTTTTAAATTATGCTATTTCCTAGCGTTTTGTCTTGTTACTTTGAAATACGCTCTGACGACTGGATTTAAACTGGTAGCTTATAAAAAACATGTAAGTGTTTGTACGTCAAATATGGTTTGTGTGGCAAGATACTGAATTTCTTTCTTCTGAAGATGCTGAATTTCTAATTTCCAATTAGCTGGAAGGTGGAGTAACAGTGTAAATGCTGATAAAATCAGTAAATACAGAGAAAACTAAGATCTACTGCTTCAGAGATGTGGAAGAACGGAAGTCAATGTCTGTGTGAATGATAGAGGTAGCCGTGAGTCCAGTAGTGATTGTAGTTTATGCTCCTATGAAGGAATAATGTGCATTTCATCTTAAAGGCAAAAGGAATGTGCCAACCAGTCATTCCTTCTGGTTCTTCCTTGATTAAAGGACAGAACCAGTGGCGCTGACAGTAGCAAAGCAGACACTGCTTAACCCAACAGTTATCTTTAAGCAGCTGAAAAAATTATAAGCATCCTTGAAGCATATTTGTATTTGTTTTATCTGTAAAATTATACTCCCCCAGCATCCATAGCAGATCACTGTCCATAACTTTGAGTCACCAGTCTATTTACACCTTTTTTCCTTGCTCTGTATTTGTTTCTATTTGTTTTAACCTAGTTCACTCCTCAAAGGTAGAACATTTGTTGCTAATGTTGGTAACAAAAGATCATTTCATTTAAAATGACTGTACTGCTTTTTAATTTTTTCACAGCAGTATCCATAGGAATGTACAGTCTTTCCTGTCTGTAAATGTTTGAGCTGTTGCGATTCAGCATTGAATTTCTGTTTTTTCTTCATTATTTTTCAAATTTTTCCAAAATTTAAGAAAAGCATTGCATTGCTTTGGTATAAAGACTTGTTCGTTATATTCTGTAGATCAGTTGAGAATTCTGTTACCTTAAAAATTAAAAATTGTGTTTTTAATTCTCTGGAACTGTGCAGCAGACACCAGAGCCTGGAACTGTGCTTTTTAGTTTATTTTTTCCACTTTGCAAATCCATGTTGCTAAAAGTCTTGAGCATGTATCACTTTAAGTTATAGACTGCTAACCTGAGTTCACCCCACTGACTTCAATAAGGAGAGAAAGCTTTTTATTTACTGCCTTAAATTGCCATTTCTCTGTGGAGCTGCTCCCCTTCCTCAAAGACAGAGATTTTGAAAGTGGGTATTAATTTCTGGGGAAGCTACACTTGTGAATCAGGTAATGTCTTCCATTAGACCTGCTGATCTAATTGAAAAAACAAAAACAAAAACAAAAAAACAACACCAAAAACAAACAAACAAAAAACTGTATCAGATCACCCACTGTAATGAAAGATTTGGCCTGAACTACAAGCCCTGGGTTCCCCTGTGCTCTCAGACTGACACAGCTACATAACACTGACACTGGTTAATTTCGGCGCAGACTTCATTTTCCTGATGCATCAGGGAGTCTCATGCCATGAGTGACATGCAATAGCTAAATTACTTGTGTACCATTCAAAAAAATTTACATTAAGAGAACGCAATGATTGTTATCAACAACTGCTTTAACCATTTTCTTTCTCTTTCTGCCTTCTGATTTTATCTTGTCTTCTATCTTTAGACTTTGGCCATAGCATGAAAGAATGGCTAGTAGGAAGTTGGTAAAGTTTGCTTTTCAGCTAGTCAGGAGTTCTCACCTACTAGAAATTATACTGGATTTCTGCTCTTTCAGAGTAGCATTAATAGATCCTGACATTTTGTGTACACTATGTATTTTAAATTACCAATAATTGTATAGACATATTGAAGGAGCTTCTCAGGGTTGATTTTTCATGATGCCCAATCAATATCTGACTCAAATCCCTACTGTCCAATTCCCTAATCATTTTCCTGAGCAGGAGGATATGAAATTCCTCAGCTAACGAGTAAAAATATTTTGAGGGCATCTGTGAAAATGTTGATAGAAAATGTCTTGTATAACCAGTCTTTCTCAAATATGAATATTTTATTTATCCCTGGTAAGTCATTGTTAGGTGTAACTGGACATCATTTTTAACACAGTAGCACACAGGTGAACACATAGCTACTAATGTGAAGAGATCTGTTATACAGAATGGGAATATGGTGATGTTGTAAAGTATAAAAGTTTAAATTAAAAAAAATACAAGATTTTTTGTGTTATTTGACTCTAGTTCATAGCAACATATGTATTTGGTCTGTACTACATGTAAACAAGGTACTGAGGAAATGTTTCAGATTTTCGAAACTACATGCTTTTATCATGCCTTTTAATGCAAAAGATTGTTGCTAGCATAAATATAAAATTTCCTGATGTGATTACTATCTCTTTCTGCTATTGTTGAGGGGTTTATAGTAACTATAAATCCTTACACAATTTTAATTAACATTGTATGTTTTTCTTCATTGGCATCATTTGCTTCTCCTACATATTGTTCAAATATCGTAGCTCATTCCTCTGAGGTCTAAATCTTTCAATCTTGTTCCCAGACCCATACCATGGCTGAAGTTACCAATGCCACTCCACTCATTGCATGCATAACCTAGTCTAATTCTGAATGTTTGGAAAGGGAAATGTTTCTCTGTGGAGCTGAGTTTATTTTTGGAGATGGGGGGTCAGGAGAAGATAGTAGATCTCTGTACTTGTTGCCTTGTTAAGCTGTAATGAGCTTCAAATCCCAAATAAACTGCCACAGATAACAAAGAAAATTTTGTTCAATGTAATGTGCAGATAAATCAGTCTTTGAACTCACCACTTGGAAGAGTGCATACTGCATCAGTGTTTAACTACCTACATTATGATTGAATTTCTAGTAGGAAAAATATTAACATTTATAATCCATCTTATTATACATATTCATAGTGCCAAACAATACTGCATGTTTCTCTTATTCTGGTCTTTTTTTGGGGAAGTTAATTTTCTAAAGTGGAGGGCAAAACATGATAATGAAGGTTGTGCCCCAAATTATTAAATAGACAAACAAGTTGTCTTCAGTGCACGTCAGTAATTTGGGGAATCAATCTAAACTTCAAAGTAGAGACCCTAAATTCATTAAGCTTAGACTAGTTCAGATCTGGATCAATACTTTCTTTACTCATTTTTCCAGTAGAACGAAGGTTTAAAAAGTGCTGATTCATACAGATATTTGGAAACCTTTATGAGCAAAAGTTCAAAGATTTAAAAAAAAAAAAACAAACACTTTTTCTCTTAGAGAATGGTTAGACACTGGAATGGTCTGTCCAGAGAAGTGGTGGAGTCGCCGTCCGTGGCAGTGTTTAAGAGGCATCTGGATGAGTAGCTATGAGATATGGCCTTAGTAGCTTGTGGTAGCACTAGTAAGGGGAGGACAGTTGGACTAGACGATCTTTTAGTCCTTTCCAACCTTGTGATTCTGTGGTCCTAAGTTACTTGAAAAGTTATGGAGTCTTTTTTGGAAGTGCCCAAGAATGTACCTACCAGTGATGCTGCTGCCTCGTTGTCTTTATCTCCCTGAAGTGTTTGGTCAAGCCTCATTTCCTTCTGACACTGTCAATTTGTATTTACTTAGCCTCTATGTCCAGCACAGCTAAAGGTGTTTTGTTGGGTGGATGGTTTGTTTGTTTTTCTAACATTTCAGCCATTTAAAATGAGCTAAACTGTTGTCTGTAGGCGTATCTTCTCTTGCACATGTGTCTGTGTGGCTGATCTTTACACGGTGCAGTGCATTCTGTCCACCCCATTGAAATGCCATACACGAGTCCAAACTGCCCATGGCAAGGCAGATGGAGTGTGGAAAGAACATGAGAGTTGTAGGATCTACTGATGACTAAAGCGTTTTATTCACAAGGGAAGGCGATCATAAAGCGCAGGTCATTGGTAACATAGTAATCCAATCAGGTTGATGAATAGCAATACTTGAAATTCTGTTTTTTGCTCACGTATCTCCTCCTTATCTGAATTACAGCACTTGTAAGTACTGGCGCACTGCTTTTGGGTCATTATAAAGTGGTACATATTACTCGCTAATTCTGACCAATTCCTTTTTTTGGGGTAGCTTTTATGAATAAATTTGTTAAAGAAAGAGAGATCAGAATATTTGAAGTGTTCACCTGCTAAGCTTTTTTTTCATGTTATTAATGATATTTTTTAAAGTATTTAAATACTCTTATTTTTAACAAAGAACATTTAAAGTTTGAAAACCTTTAATATTCTGCCATTATTGAGTGATGAGCTTAGCTGGTGTGCTGATAGCTTGTTAGAGGATTTTCTCTTACTTTACCCAGATCTTTTAATGAAAACTTACAAATGTAAGCAAGGAAACTTTCCTGAAAGCGTCAGACTGGCTGCCATTAATTCTTCTCATTTCAGATAAAGAAGCAAAGTGATCTATAGAGATGAAATAAATGGCATATTTTTTCCTAATGCTCTGCACCATGTGGCTGAACCATAAAAATTTTCCGATTATGTAGAAAAATCTTTCTCCCAAGTGTGCAATTCACAGTTGTGTGAAGTTGCTAATGCGAGGAATTGTTGCTAAAGCATATATTCATAAATTATCCTTGCAGGGATGAATTGTACAAAGGAAAAAGAACATGGATCTTTAACTATGGTCTTTTTGAAGACAACCTTTGCAGTTTGATTATAGTAAGAACATTTATAGGATTTAGATTATGCTTGGGGAGAAATTTTCAGTTCTCCAAGTCAGTGATTTAATTGCTGCCATAGGACATATTGCCCCATGCTTTCCTTTAAGCCTTGATCTGCGGTCACATCAGCTGGAGTTTGCAGCTCTGCCTTACCTGATGGGCAGCTCAGATTCAGGAGGGGGTGCTGATATAACAAATAAATGGGGAAATGAAGCAGCCAAGTAGAAGACAAGCTATGTAAATGATGTGAAATGAGGAAATGCAGAATACCATGATTTATAAAAAATTAAATACCATTCAGCAAAGTCTGGGTCATCTTTGTTTTGATGGTTCAAATGGTTCATGTTTGAAACAGAAAGAAAATAATGAAACAAGTCAATCTTTGCAAACGGTTTTTGTGGCAGGTGGCAGAAAAATCTGAGAGAAATAACAGTAAGAATGGAATGACTGTGTACAGTTATTTCTGCTTTGGTAATTACTTGCTGAAGATTTTCAGGAGAAATGCAGAGTAAGATAACCATTTCTTTAAAGGCATATGTATTCATCATGGTCTCACATTCAGAAGAATTCAGAACATCGATGAAAGCTTTTTTTTTTTTTTTATAATACTCCAATGTGGGAGTATTATAAAATGCATCAAAAAATATGGTCCTGCCAAGTCTTTAAGTTTAGGCACTTTCTCATGTCTCACACAACATGTAATGCATGAAGTAATTCTGGTGCTGAATGGTTCACAGAGTTACCAATGGTAACCATTCTCCATTTTTACTTAGGCAATCACCTTTTTCAATCTAAAGCATAGAAAGAGGGTTAACTGTAGAGTTTAATGATGAAAAATAATAAGTAATATCTTCCTTTTTAGTAAATACAGTGCCCACCCCACTGTTTTATTGTCATGTGACTGTAATTCTAATGGCAATAATATAGAGCATGTGAAAATATAGGAATGCATTAGTGACTGACTTTAAAAATCCCATGCAATCTTATTTTGTTGAGGTGGAGAAGGAAAAAAATATGCGGGGAGGATATGAACCTATGGAAGAATGAAATAAAATGAATCTCAAGCAGTAGAGTCACAATTACAGTAATTTCAAACTGCTGTGTTTAAAACACACTTGTTTTTTTGGAGGAACAGGCAAACAAAACAGGCTTCATTGAAAGAAAGCTCCTACAGCCTGACAATTAATTTGGTAAAAGGGCTGAAGCATAGCAGAAATAGTATTTTAAACAGCTCAGTCATGGTGTTAAATTGACTCCTACTATTTTGTCAAATCTGTCTTGTATTAACATCTGTTTTATTAATTGTGAATTTTATTAATTAATGATTCACATTATTAACTAATAGTGAATTATTTTCTCAGTGGATATAATTAATTTCTCTGAGTATTTAACATCTTGAAGGATTTGACTGTTTGTGTGTGTCAGTTTTCTCTCTAATATTGTTTTCCAGGTTACTTCGGTGAATTCAGTTTGGTGGTTTCTCACCACATGGATGGATAAATTGGCGGCAAATAACTTTAGATAAGCCACTTCACATCTGTGGCTGGATCTCAAGGTTTAGTTCACAGCAAGCACTGTCAGGAAACTGGGTTAGAATAAGGCTCTTCATGCATTCATTTGTCATTATCAGTTCCTATAGATGGCTGATTTAGAAAATCTCTTAGAAGAAATAGCCTGAAGTTAGAGCAGAAATATTTGTTACTGGCTTTAGCCACCTTACAGAGGCAGTAATTTGTTCCCTTTTGTCGTCTAACCAGTTGCTGGTGTGAGGCAGGAGCTTCATAGGGAGGGATGTTCTCATCTGTTGCCATTTTCCATCCTCATGTGCGTATACACAGATCAAGTTCTTGGGTAATTAGTTGACATTGCTTTAAATACCTTGTGCTATCTTCTGCTGCCATAGAATACATCTATGGCTCATTGTCATCCCAAATTTCCCTACCTCCCTGACAGTTCTCAAAGCTTCTCTTGGCAGTAATATCAGGGCATTTCCCACTTCTCTGAAATGAGGCCTGAAAGAAAGAAAATGGGACAGCAACTGGGTTAGTGTCCTGCAGTGCCTGAACGGCTCTCAGAGAAGTTGTGCCTGCCTGAGGTAAGTGAGGCTCATGCTGCTCTGCCAAGCCAAATACTTAGCTGGCATTGTAAATTCTGCCTTATATTCCTCAGTGCATCCTGGAGTTTTCCCAGTATAGTTCACAAATTATCCGTCTTATATGAAAGTCCTTTTTAGAAGATCTAAGTTTAAAGCAAAGTACATTTTCATAAACTCACTCAATACATAAAGCTGTTGCTCGTGTGTGTAGAGCTGCCTCAGGCTTATGGCAGATACTGAATCATTTCACTAACAACCCCTCGGTCCCATGGTAAGCCATTGTCTGGTGAAACAGATAGCTCTGGTGTTCTGAGCCTGCAAAGGTTCTTAAAAGTAAAAACTATATTGACATTGACGAATAGATGAAATACTGCCTTCCTGACTTTCTTGCTTTCAGAATATCCCATCGAGTTGTGCTGGAGTAGTTGTTAAAGGAAAACACACAATAGGGTTATTGGAACAAGAGATTAAGAAAAGTCACTGAGACGTGTTCAAAGGAAACTGAAGTTCTTCTGATTTTTCTCAGTCCTTCCAAAATCATAAAAGGAACATCCTGCTGCACACACAATTTAGTTACCAAAAACCAGAGATCACCTTTGCATGTCGAGGCAAGGGTTAGAATTTTATTGTTAACCCAGTGTTTTAATTGCTAAAATACACAATGTAGTGCAATTAGAACAGTATTTGGGCTTATACAGAGTATCTTATTATTTTACATTGTCATTAACAATGCAATTAAAACAGTGGCAAACCAGCATCCTGTTATTTAGTTTTTTTCCCTGGTATTGCATTCACCCTCCAAGAGCATCACCATGACTCCTCTGGGCGGTGTGGTTTCTTTCTTAGGGAAGAACAGCACAACTGATACAGAGCTAAGCAAAATGGAATGTAAAACAATTCAAATAATATTGCTAAGTTCAAAAACATAGAAGAAGCACCAATTTATCTCTGGTAACTATGATTTTAGAACTAGGAAAGCCAGACAATAACCATCACATTTAACAGCAAGTTGCAGAATGGTTCTTTCTTACTTTTAGATATGGCCACAATATCAAGCCACAGTATGTTTAAGAAAGAGCATAAGGTGTCCTGTGTCCTGAATTATTTTATTGTTTTTATTTTTAATCAAGACTGAAGTCTAATGTTAGCACTTGGTAATGCCAAACTGAGTGGACTACAGAAATGCAATATAAATGAGCGGTTAAATCGTTATTTCCCTTGAAAACAAAATTCATATTTGTGCAAAACTCTCTCCTTTAATGAATTTTCTAGTCATCTTAACAAATGGATGATCAATACAAATGCCTTTGTATTGATCAGAAGTTCCTGTTAAGGGGTTCTCTTATCCTTGAGAGAGCTTCCTTTGGGAAAACTTGAAGTGTGTATTAGATGCAAGACAGGTGGAGTATTATTTCTTTCTTTTGAACATTTCTGGGTGTTCTTTGGGAAAACAGACTCTTTTGAATTTTTGTTTTATTTGTCCATGAGTTACATGCCCTCCCTTTCAATCCAGGCTGCAAAGTGAACCAGATGAAGAGATGTATTGCTAAATGTAGTCTAAATTTTCTTCAGAAGAGTGATAGTCTGGTACAAACAGGAGTCATATTCACTTCAGAGCATTGTAGCAACGTGTATTTTACCTTTTATTTATGTATTCTTTACTGTTTTGTGTTTGATGGTTGGTTTGGGTTATTTTTTTTAGTCTTCCTATATTCAGCGTTGCCCATGCTAACTCGTATATACTCAACTGTTATTTTTCTGTTGCTCTTGTTTTCTTTCAGCTACTTCGAAGAGAATAAGAACACAAAAGCATAACAGAAAAAAATAATTCAAAGCTCTTGTTCTCAGGTAGCTTTAAATTAAGCTAGACATGTTCTTCAATCTGTAAGCACTGTCATGGCTTAGTTTCAGTTCAGAGAACACACTGAGGGGAAGATACATGTGGACACATAGCTGTGGTGGAACCAGTGGGGTTTCTTTGGTCACACAAGATACTCACAGTTTTTAAGTTAAAGGTGTTTTAAAATGAGAATGAGATTCTTTTGTTTTTAGGTTCATATATTTCTGTTGTACCTTTAAATGCAGTTTTAGACAAGGACATTTTTCCTGTGTTCAGAAGGTTTGAAATATATTTAATCCTTTTATGCTGATATCTTACGTTAGAACTACATATATGGTAGTTTTAGCAATAAAGGTTGCAGGAATTGTCTTCACAGTTAAAGTATTTTGTCCATTTTTAAGGATCAGTAAAATTGATAAAGAAGATCGAAACCATCCAGTTTTTGAAATATTTCAACACTTTCTGAGAGCTAGAAGACATGGTGGCAATGAAATATGTAAATCTAACAGTAGTCTAGTTCTTTCATTTTAAGGCTATGCACCTAATTTTGGCAGAAAACTGGTAAATAATCATAGTTAAGAATTAACGAAGATTAATTGATAGCTACTAAGCCATTAACCCTTTACTTAAGAAGGATGTGCAGAATTTGATAGGAGGAAGCAGTTTATGTGAGTAGAGTTCAGATCTGGCAAACTGTTACGCTTAGATTCAGACTTGTGTGTCCATCTGTCCAGAGGAGAAACGAGACCTCACACCTAAGGCTCAGCTTTCCAAAGCGGTTTAGAGCGAACAGTTCCTGCCATCATCATTCCTTCTATCCAGAGATGACTGTATCAGTGTGAAACTTTGTGACACATAAGATGAAAACTAGTAGGTGATGTACTATGTCACATCCTCTGTCTTCTGACATTACAAAGCAGACGGCAAGATGGAGGAGGGACGTTTCTGGAGGGGTGCTCAAAATAAGTTGAGTAAAAGCATGTGAGCAGTGTGAGCCTAATCCCATTGTCATTATGTGAAAGCTCCTAGCAGTAATATTAGATCTGCTAATCAATATTCAGCATTTTTTTCATTTATTTATTTAAATGTTGAATCTTAGCTATTCATTTTGCATTCCGCTTATCTTTCTGTATCTTAAATTCACACTGCTGTGGCAGGTGAGAGGCAGGAAAAGACAAGTTTGATTCAATGTGTAAAACAATGGGAGGAAAAAAAAGATAAAAGAGAACTTGATGTCTCCTCTCCTAAAGCTTGATTTATGCAGCAGCTCATTTTTTTGCTATTTTCTGGTTTAAAATAAAAAGTAAAAAGCCAACTCTTTACCCACAAAAAAAAAAAAAAAAAAAAAAAAAAAAGCCACCAACACATGGCATTTATTGTTTGATTAATAGTTCATTCTGATGTTAGGAGATGCCTAATTATGCATCAGTGTTTGCCTCATTATTTAGAGGAGCATCATCATAGCACATTAGTCCATGAACAGAGAATGCTTTCCTTTTTCATAATTAATTCTCATACTTCAAAATATGTAACCCAAACAGCAATCTAGTTCTTTCAGTACAAGACTAATCCACCTAATTTTTGAAAGAAATTGTTGCAAAATACTATTAATCATTTTTCTAAAAAAGAAGACTGCCTGACTTGATCTTAGAAACATGACTCAAGCAGATTGCCATTCTTTGCCAATGAGGAATCAGAGAATTCCCACAGAGTGCAGCCTTCTTGAAAGGTCCTCAAAAACTCCATTTTCTTTCTCTGAGCGTCATGACATAGTAATGACCTCAAAGGTTATAATAAGAACATAGCTAACATTTGAAAATAAATGAGTGAAACACTGAGAACTACTATTCTAGCTCCATAAAGACTAAGAAGTATCAAAGTACCAGAAGGGATGTATTGCCACAGTAGACAAAGCTCAGAAATAGAAAACTCTTAAAGTAACAGACGAGAAAGTGTTTGGATGATGGAATGCAGTAATCCAGAGAAGGAGCTGAATGCTTGCATCGACAAATAATTAGAAGCATGACTCACTAAAGCCTGTAATGACCTGCGTTCCGGCCATAAAGAAATGTCTGCTTATGCTAGATGCTATGTTGTAGCAAATAAGGAAATAAAATAGATAGTTAAAAGTTAATGGCTACGAATTTATTTCTAGCATTAGAAACATTAAGAATTTAGTATCTTCCTGTACAGCAAGGAAGTCTTCTTGAGTGTTGTCATCCTGTACCTTGCTGAACAATGCAAATCTTATGTCAGTTCACCACTTCATAGTAAAACTTGTGGTACTATGGACCTCCAGTTCCTACATCAGAGAGGGCATTTTCTGAAAGACAAATTTTGATATGTAGTCAGATATAATATTAAATTTCAAGAATAGTAAAGTATTGCCTAAACTTGGTTTTGTATTTTGAAATCTCCATCTTAAAGCATATTTCATTTCTTGTTTCCAAGAACAAAACTATGTGCTAGGAAAAAGCACATACTGAATTATTGAGGAAAAGGAGTAATTCCAAACTGAGAATAGGAACCTGAAGGTTGGACCCTGAGTGATAGTACAGAGTGGACAAGAATTAGAGAAATGTAGGAGATGGCCATATTCCAGTATCCTTATGCTAGTCGAGCCTAAGTCTCACAACAAGTTGCAATAGCATCAGTAGAATTACTCTGGGAAATGAAAGTGCTTTGTGTAGGGGGCTGTGTCAGGGTCTGATGCTACTTAAAAAGTAATTACCTTAGTTGTGACTTCAATTTCTGCCCTTCCCAAGGGCTCTGCAAATGTAAGGTCAGTGCCATCCTCACAGCAGTGTTTCAACAGTTCTCTGGTTAAATCTATCCTTGGCATTTGAGAGGTTAAGAAGCGATATGAGAGAAAACAGCCCTCTGACAACAGCATCTCCTGTAAAAGCCAGTTATATATTTTGGAGGAAGAACTAAAAATATGTCAAAGATAGTTTCAGGCAAAACAGAAAATGTCAGTGTAATGACAGGTCTGAAAATCTGCTAGACTGTTTGCAGTGTTATGAAAATGTTAAAAACCAAAGTTTTGCCTGACGGGTTATTGTTTACAATTATTAACAATTAATGTTGCCAGAATGCAGTAGTGTGATTCTGAAAATAAGAGGCTGGCTTCTCTGAGTAGTTTATTGATCTCAGAGAAAATTACACTTCCCTGGATTCACTTCAAAATAACCTTCTTCTAATTGGCTGGCCTTGCAATGTGGAAGAAACTTCACAACATGCTTTCCTTGGGGACAAGTTACTGTATATAAATACCTGCCTAGTAAACAGACTTGGTAAAAGGAATTGAATTTTAATGCAGCAAGGTCACCTTTTTTGACAGTTTTATACTATCTAATTGTGTCCAGAGAATGATCTGAAAAGGCTGCCATACAGTCCTTTGTTTTCTTACCCTATACTTAAGCTGTCTAGAATCTTGCATGAGCTGTAGGTCGAATTGCATTTGTTGTATATGTGTAAGAAAGTGCCATTGCAACTGCAGCAATCCATGGTAGTCAGGAAGGGAAAGGGAAGGAAGTTGCAAATAAGATAAAGCTTTTGCAACCTCTTCTGTGTCCTGCCTCTTCACCTGAGAGAGAAGTGTGTCTGTAAACATGCTCATACATGTCATGTTGGGTCTACCAAAGTTCTGCTGGGAGCAACTTCCTTCTGGTTGGATTCCATGAGCTGTGCAGCTGGTGCCAGTGAAGCTCTCCCAGGGAGTGAAATGTACTGCAAAGTGGCATTCAGGGTCTGAGTCCGAGTTGTGTGGTTTCTTTCTACCTCTAATTTCAGGCTGTGTGCTTTTCATGCTCACCGCCCATACAGTTTGCAGGAGGACAAGCAGAAAGAAACGTGTGTTTCAGTTCTTCTTTATCTACCATCTCCAATTCAGTCATTAATTGGGTTCTGTTTCTTGCTCACTTTCAGGTGTTTTTTTTTCATTTACATTGCAGCAAAAATAATGTCATGATAATTTACCTTGACTTCCCATTTAATACTGCTTTGTTGTACAATCTTAGCCAACTTTCCTCATGCAGGATAAGGCAGTTGCATTATATAATGTGTCTTTCCTCTAGTAAATAAAATTATTCCTCCATAGATCAAAGCTGACAAGCGCAAAAACAGAGCTGAAAAGATAATATATTTCCTCACTTTTTTCCCAAAAATTTTTAATACAGGACATACAGATTGAGAAAACATTCAGAAATACATGCAGGCAAATGTATAAACAACTGTGAAGTAGGCCTTCTTCAGACATCTCCAAATGCCTTTTCTGAAGATGGACACTAAAGGGCTGTGAAAAGCCTTAATACATAAGAGATAATTGCTTTAAAATTAGACACAAATGTAAGAAACAGCAAATCTCATTATTTCAAGTATTTTAGTTTACAAGAGCTTTTCCTTTTGGGGGAATATATTTAATTTTCATGTCTGCAAGTACAGCCAAAAAACAGTTTATTGTGGAGTAGAATAAGCATTTGTGTTCTTGTTCCCTCTATTTTAATCCTATAATACATTGGGCATTGATTAATTCCTAGAGGTGTTTAACTTTGATGTGTAAAAGAGGATGTTTGGTAGTTTTGCTGCTGTGGAGGCTTTCAGGCCATTAGAAACAGCTATATCGTTTAGTCTTTGAATAAGATATCCCTAACTTTCTCTGAGCTGTGCTGATACAAACGCAGCAAATGAGGGAGTCTGTTGTCAGCTGTGGAAAAGATGTCTAGTGCTCAAATGATATTGCTATTAGCTAATTGCTATTATACCAAACAGTTTTAAATTTTGCTTTCATTTATCAGTTTTTGTTAGGCTTACCATATCCAACAGTTCTCAGGGGATCTGTCTGGTTCTGGAGCTTCTTTTATATGGCTATGGATCACACAGAGAAATCTATCTGTCAGAAATCTCCGCATGTAGAAAGCCAACGTTATCCTGGGCTGCATCAAAAGAGAGGTGGCAGCAGGGAGAGGGAAGTGATTGTCCCCTTCTATTTTGCCCTCGTGAGGCCCCAGCTGGAGTACTGTGTCCAGGCCTGGGGCCCCTAGCAGAAAAAAGATGTGTAGCCTTTACTAAGTTTTAGTCCTTGCAATAAAAAACGCAGTTTACACATAAAGTAGCACAGTGTCTGTCCAGGACTATAGGACTGAGCAAAATAAATATTATGAGATTCTGTACTTGGATGAATAAATCCATGTTCCAGTAGTGCTGGGAGCTGGCTAACTGTGCTGCAAAGGACTTGCAAAGGTCATAGTGGATAGTAAGTTAATAGGACCAAGAGGAGGATCAACAGGAAAGCAAGCAAGTCTGAGCTACAGCGAGCAGATTAGGCGAAACTGTAATCCCTTTTGATGTTGATGCTCTGTGCATCTGGGATTCTGCATCCACTTCTGAGCTCTACAGTTCAAGTAGCACAACAAAAGCTAGGGTCAGTTCACTAGTAGAGGGCTTGCAATGCAATCATAGGCCAAAAGTATGTGACCGTGAGAAGAGACTGAGGAATATGTGCTTGTTTAGTCTGACAGAAAAACAACCTAGTGGTGATCTAATAGTTGCCTACAACAGCTTGAACGAGAATTACTTAGATAGCAGAACCAAATTCTTCCCAGTTCTGGCAGGTGATAAAATAAGAGACAACAGTCCCAAGGGCAGCCTTGGGAGTTGCAGTTTGAATACTGGGAAAAAGTTATTCACCAGAAGGGTAGGTGACAGTGGATTTGCTTACCCAGAAATGTAACCAGTGGAATTGTTCATCTTCAGGACTTGGCTGGAAAACCACGGCAACTGACTTGGTATATTATAGACAACAGTTCTGCAGCCAGATGGCATTTTCAGCTAACTCTCATAAGGAACAAACTCAAAGGGAAACTTTGAAAAGAAAGATGGTGCACCCAAATTCACATGCTCACCTCATATGCTCACATGCTCACCTCATACCTCTGTGTAAGCTGAATTGGGTTTATTCTAGTGTATACAGAGTCAGTGAAACTAAAAAGAATGACAAGGTACTGAAGGAAACTGTTTTGGAGAGCAGAAAACAAAATAATAATAGGTCTCTACATTTCCTTTTTGTATTTTATGTCAAGCTAGACAGAAGCATTTCAGTCATCAAAAGATTAAGGGGATGTATTTCAAGAAAATATGTGTGCTCAGAGCCTCAGAAGAGGAATGGAGGGCATGCCTGCTAACTTTATCTGTGAACATATTCCCATTTCAAGAGGACGTACGGTGACAGAGATCCTTTTCACATTGGGAGCTATGTTGCTTAAATGTACTTACAGGTTTTGCTGTTCATATCGGGGACAAAGCTTTCTGCTGCTGGCCAGAGAGTAAGTTGAGAAAAAAACCTTTTGAACTGGCCTCATTATCACTGCATGTAAAAACAGCTATTTGACTGCTTTAATTTTCATCAACAGAAATAATCACTTGATTATTTTACTGACCTAAGATTACTGACTACTATGTTATTGGCCACATGGCTTCCTTCCAAATGCCTGTGCTGAGGTAATGGGAGAGGACAGCATACATTTTCCAGCATTGTAAGTTACTCTTGTGTTTAACTTATACTGTTCATGTTGGAGATGGTAGAACAGTTCAAAATATATCATTAAGTTAAAAAGGAACAGATTTAATTAAGATTGTTTATCAGATCATTTAGCAGTTCTGTAGGCTCTTGGCTGATCTTAATTAAGTGGATTGTCCCTGAACTTCTAAGAGGGGGTCAAAGGAGCAGTGTTACTCTGAGTACTCTGAGTACGCAGAGCAAGTCTGAGACCACTTCATGAGAGTGAATGTGTGCAAGTCTACGGGACCAGTTGACATGCATACCACTGTTCTGAGGGAACTGCCTGATGTGGTTGCTAAGCTACTCTCCATCATACTTGAAAACTCATAGCTGTCAGGTGAAATCCCCGTTGACTGGAAAAAGGTAAACATCAGTTTCATATTCAAAAAAGGGAGAAAGGAAGACCTGAATAACTTAAAGGAAGGTGAGCCTCACATTTGTGCCTGGGAAGATCATGAAGTAGATCCTCCTGGAAAGAGTTGTTAAGGCATATGTGAGATGTGGAGGCAATCCAAGGCAGTCAGCATGGCTTCACCAAGGGCAGATCATGTCTGACCAATCTGGTGTCCTTCTGTGAAGGAGTGAAGGCATCAGTGAACAAAGGAAGGGCAGCTGATATTGTCTACATGGACTTGTACATTTGACATACTTCCACACCACATCCTTATTACTAAATTGGACAGATATGAATCTGAAGGCTTGACATTTCAACAAATAAATAATTGACTGGGTGATCATAGCCAGAAAGTTGTTGTCAGTGACTCTATGTCCAGGTGGAGGCTGGCCACAAGTGATGCCCCCCAGAGGTTTGTCTTGGGACTGGTGCTCTTCAACATTTTGATCAATGACATAGACAGTGGGACTAAGTTCACCCTCTGCAAATTTGCTGATGGAATCAACCTGAGTGGTGCAGTTGACACAGTAGAAGGGAGGTACACCATCCACAGGGTTCTTCACATGCTCAAAAAGTGAGCACACCAGAATCGCAGTGAGTAACAAGGCCTACTGCAAGGTCTTGCAATCCCAATTATGAGTACAGACTTGGAGAATTTCTAGAGAGCAGCCCTGCAGAGAAGGACTTGGGGGTTCTGATGGATGCAAAACTAGATGTGAACCAGCAGTGTGCTGTTGGCTAACAGTATCCTGGGCTGCATCAGTGTGGCCAGCAGGGAGAGGGAGGTGATTGTCCCTCTCTATTCTGCCCTTGTGAGTCCCCACCTGGAGTTCTGTGTCTCAACATAGGGCCTTCAGTATAAGAATGATGTGGATTTGTTGGAGTGGGTGTGGAGGAAGGCCGTGAAGATAGCAAAAGGTTTGGAGCACCTCTTTTAAGAAGAAAGATTGAGGGAGTTGGGATTGTTCAGCCTGGAGGAAAGAAAGCCCCCTCCAACTTGAGCCATTCTGTGCTTCTATGATCCTATGAACATAATTAATTGATAACTTAGGACCATACTATAACAAATTGACTGAACTTTTGGGCAGAAATAGAAGGTACAACGAAGGTGAGAATTAGCTGTGTTACAGGTGTGGATCTGATTGGAACTACCGGACTGTCCAGAAGAGGGTACATAAGGAAAGACTTTTTCTTTGTATTTCTTTTTTCTTTCATGATCCTTACTGCAGTCAAGAAAGCCCTGAAAAACAGCTTCAGTTTTCACATCATCTTTTAAGTCTCTGTTCCCATCTTCTCAATAACTTTGAAGGAACATTGCTTGTCACACAGCACATGTTGCCAAGGGGTACTGGTGTGATGATGAAATGTTCCTTGTATACAGCACAACAGGAGAGAAGAATTACATTTGTACTTTTTATTGCTATGATTTTTTTTCCTGACAAAGGCAGAACTTTAATTTCTAATATATCTTTGGGCACCAAATTAAGTAACTCAGTGCTCTGCTTGAGTTTCAGTTACTTTGATCAGGCAATTCTGACTCTGATACTCATTGAGAAAATTTTCTCCAGAGTTTAAATGAAGACAGAGTAGATCCACACAAAGTAATTACAATGGAGAATCTGTTTACAGATTATTACTGGAGGAGACCTAATGTTGCCCTTTATCATCACTTGTCATAGCAGTGACGGCCTGTAAACCTCCTGCCTGTGCATTATTCTTCATTTGTCACCGCCTGTGCCAACTCTTGGCCTGGCAGGTGCCTGGCATGTGTCAAACATATGATTCATGGGTACATTTGATCAACACTGTGAAGAAGAAGTGTGATGTATTTTCCTTTAAATTACAAATTAGACATTTATACCCCACATCTAGTGACAGGAGTTTTGGCTTCTTTATATCCAAAGTGCATCATTTATAGCACACTGTAGAATTTAAATACTGGCTTCTCTCTTATGCCTAACTCTGAAAGTGAAATTTATGTAATATTACAGCATATAAATGAAACCATCCTACCTCCTTGTTTTATTATCATGGTAAGCTTTCCTGAACTGATTCCTTTGGTAGTAAATGGGCTTAATGTGTTGTCTTCTGAAGATTTAAAGGCCATTTTATTTCATGCCTCTTAATTTCATGCACTTTATTATAACTTCTTTCAGAAGATTTCTTCAGAATTATAGTTTTGCTCTGACATTGATTGATGCACGTTTATTTGGGCACCTGAGATTATTTGCTTCTAAATGTGTGTACAATGCATAGGTTTTGTGTGTGAGATGCTTCTTCTGGAGATAATATTAGCAAAACAGTATGATCAGAAAAAAAAAAAAAGAATACTTTTTTTTTTTTCTTCTAAGAAGGAAATCTTTGGAGTGCTGTGAAAGGGGACAGTTTATTTTGTTATTTTGGGGATAAAAATGAGTTTAATCAACATTTGTACATCATGATAAATACTGTCAAAATAATTTGTTAGTCAAATTTATTGTCATACAGAGAATTATAAAGTCTTCTCTGATCTGTTTTAAATAATACTTGAACTGTGAGATTGCCAGGTATTGTATTCACTGAAGCATCCCTGGCTCTTCTAGTAGGTAGCTGACTCTTAAGCCAGCTGCTGACTGCTACATGACCATTAAATAGAGTTTCATGTAAATTGAGCAATGCAGGAGTAACTGGTGAATAACTGAACATGAAGGATATGTTTTAAAAATTTCTCTACACAAAATAAAATGCCACTTTTTTTTTTTTATGGCTGATTACTACTAGGGGTCAGGACTGACACCAATGCTCTTTAATGTCTTTATCAGTGACATCAACAGTGGGATGAAGTACGCCCTCAGGAAGTTCACAGATGACACCCATCTGTGTGCTGTGGCCACAGGGGATGTCATCCAGAGAGACCTAGACAGGCTGAGCAGTGGGCCCAGGAGAACCTCATGCAACAAAGCCAAGTGCAAGGTCTTGCACCTGGGTGGTGGCAATCCCTACTGTCAGTGCAAGCCGAGGGATGAAAGGATAGATTACAGCCCTGCCAGAAAGGATCTGGTGTACTGGTAGATAGCAAGCTGGGCATGAGCCAGCAGTGTGCTGGCCAGAAAGCCAACTGTATCCTGGGCTGCATCAAAAGAAGCATGGACAGCAGGTTGAGAGAGGTGATCCTGCCCCTCTACTCTGTGCTGATACCTCACCTGGAGAACTGCATCCAGATGCTTCAAGGAGACCTAAGAGTGGTATTTCAGTATCTGAAGGGGGGCTGTAGAGAAAAAAAAGGACAGGCTCTTGAGCAGGTTCTTTGGTGACAGAGCAAGGGGAAATGGTTTCAAATTAAAAGAAGAGAGATTTAGGCTGGACATAAGGAAAAGCCTTTTACAGTGAGGGTGGTGAGGCAGTGGCACAGGTTTCTCAGTGATGTGTTGAAAGTCCCCATCCCTGGAGACGTTCAAGGTCAGGCTGAATGAGGCTCTGGAGCTGCAGGGGAGTTGGACTAAATGACCTTTAAGTGTCCCTTCCAACCCTAAGGATTCTGTGGTTCTACTCGCCTACTGCTACTGGCTGTTATTCTGTGTTTGTTTATGGTATCAGAGACTGGTAAGATTAGAACTAGATAGTGACACAATACATTGCAAGGGAAAATACAGTGTGAGAGTTCTTTCATATTAGGTTTAAAAATATATTTATCATTACTTGTATGTCCAAAAGGGACATTTTTTCTCCACTATGTGTTCATTCTCGGAACAGAGAATGTTACTGTTGGCTATTGAACTTAAATACTTCATATTTTTCCAAAATAACTTTCCCAAATTTCCTTCTTGAACAAATCTCATAGCTAAAAATAGATAAGATACTGTAATAGGCATATCTTTCTGTTGTGATTTATTGTTAGAATATTATTAGCATCATTGTTTTAACACATGCAGATACTTTATCTAGGTCTTACCTCTAATAATGTATATACTTCCCTTTGTGCATAGACATGATCTTTTTTTCAAGGTCACTTGTCTATGCTTTATCAAAACTAACTCTTCGTTTTGTTTTTGTCCTGATTACTTCCAAATATGTCTAAATGAGAATGTATTTAAAATTCAGCATGAATAAGATATGAATTTTTGTTTTTATACTTCAGCTAATTTATGGGTTTTTCTTTGAACCATAATACAAAAAAAAAAATCAGTTATGGGACTGAGTAGATGAAAACAAAGTTGGTACGTGTGATTTTGATTTCAGAAGATGTGCTAGGTGTTTTAATGCCATTCTTCACAAACCAAATGGCGTTCTGTCTGAAATGTGTGAATAGATATTTGAAGGAAAGGAAGGAAGATGGTGTTTGCTGTACAGAATTTTGACTATTATTTCAGCAAAGTAGAAAATAAAAAAATAAAAATAATAAAAGCGTGGGAGGCCACTTTTCCAGAGTTTGCAAGGAATCAGTGAAGGAAGATTATGAACGATCATTGATTTCATGGAGTTTGTCACTAGTTGTGTCTGAGCTCAACCAAATCATATTACAAATCAAATTTATATTATTAGTCTCTATTCTGTTTATATAGCTGAATAACTAATTTTGCATGATATAGCAGTGTGGATGAAACTTCAGACTTGTGGATGGAAAAGATCAGAGGGGAGGGTTTACATGACCTTAGGTACTACAGAAATTAGCACGGTGTCTCAGGAGTAAAAGAAGACATGGTATCTAAGAGATGAGATTTGATCTTTGGAAATATGTAATATCCTGTCAATTTAAAACTGTTTTATTTTTCATGGCCATAAAACGATGCAATTAAGAACAAGTTGGATGTGGCTTTGGGCAGTCTGGTCTGATGGTTGGTGAGCCTGCGCGTAGCACGGGGGTTGAAACTCGACCCAGGCCATTCTGTGATTCTATGATTGACAGCCCTAACAGTCTATCTTGTATTTCCTGTAAGGACTCTTTGTATCTTTGTTTTTAAGGTCTATTTCCCTTCTTCTGTATTCCTGCACTATGGGAATAGCCTCAGTGGAGCTCATAAAAACAGGAAAACAGGTCAATAAATACACGCTTTAGGCAATCCTGTACACGGGCACAAAATGATCTAAAACCTGATTTAACCTCAGGCCAGTCATGATACTGAATAGCTGGTACCTATAACGAGTCTGAGTGGCATGCAGCCCTTGTCATGTAGATGTGGTTGGGCAGATAGAGATTATCATTCAAAGACACAGTACAACTCTTGTCATCATTACTGCTGCAGGATTGTGTTGGCTTTTATTGAGAAATGTAGGTAGCAAATTGGGATGAAAAAAAGGGATACCTCTTTTCAAAATGAAAACCTGGGAATTCTCCTTTCAGCCATACTGTAGGAGTCAAAACCATTTGATTTTTATTTGAATGTCATTCCTTATTTTTTGTCTAATACCTGGCCTCATCATATTTCTCAGTTTTTTTCACAGTGACCCCAGGAGATCTACCACACTTCTGTTTACTGCTTGATCTAATACTTCTCATGGGAACCACTGTCATGACTTGCAGGCCTCCAAAGCCTTTCCAAAGTTGAGTTTCTCCCTTCCAATGCCCCAACCGTCTGTAATCCTTGCAAGCTGCTTTTGTCAAATCTCAGACCTCTCCCTCATCAGTGTCAGAGTGCAACGAGATTAATCCATTAAGAAATATTCTATGCAATGCTGCCCTACTAAACACATGTAAATTGTCTGTGCTGCTTCAGGTTTGCTAGCAATTCATTGACAATTCAATGTTTTCTACTACTTCTTATTCCACAGGTACATTTAGAAAGTCTTGCATGTTGATCAGCTAGGAAGTAAGGGGCGGAGACAAAAGGAGGTGCATGTGCAGGAAGCTGTTTCTGTGGAGCTTAATTTTATTTGAACACAATATCCTGTATTCTCTGAGCTGTGTCTTGTTTGCTTGTTTCCTTTAAATCTATGCATACATACACTTGAGGGCATTGCTAAAGTACTTTCTAGTAGTCTGTAACAAACTTATTGCAATCAGTTGTGATGTAAGGTCTGGATCAAGGCTTGTACTGACCATACAAGTCCAAAGAATAGAGAGCTGATACAAGAGGCAATCGTAACGTAGCAAAATTGTATCAGTGAGATTTAGCTTACAACTCCTAGTATCACTTACTGTGGCATCTTGCCATGTTATTGATAATGGAGACCAACCTTTTTTCTCCCTCTTTCCTTGCCAAGAGAAGTTATCAAATTCTTGCAAAGCAATGAATCTGAGAAGCTGAGGTGTTGCATCAAAGGCAAAAGATCAGTGTATCTGTTGCAGATGCATTTAGGAAGAGCTAAAAATTTAAGGTCTGATTTCTTTGGTGATAGTTGGTTTTGGTTTTTGTGGTTTCAGTGTGTGTTTTCACTTAGAATAGAGAAGGTTCCCTAAAGTGCTGTTTTGTGACACAAGCAAAGCCAGATTATGCAGATAAGAAATATATCGACTGCTGTACATTTGGAGCCTAATTTTATTAGCTGCCCATTTACTTCATGCAGGTATCCACCTTTTAAGATCTGCATGTCTGGTTCCCTCCCCATTAATAAAGCAGTCTAATTGTGCTAGTTTAATGCTTACTTTTTAAAAATTGATTTCTATGTTCATTTCTTGATAATAGTACTTAGTTGATAATAGCAAGTCCACTTGGAACAGACACTTTCTGTAAAACAGTATGCCAGAATTTTTGTGTGGCCTTGGGCTGTGGGAACCAGAGGATGCATGAATATCCTGCAGTTGTTTTGGTCATGAATATATAGCAGATGGCAGGTTGCCAGTAGCAACTGCAGCAAAAGGTCCAGAGAGTCAGTGTCTTCCTCTGGGTGATAAAACACAGCATTTGCACTTTCTGAACCGTCTCAGAGAGGATTTGTGGCAGATTTTGGAGGTCTTGAAAAGACAAGAGATGGAAATGGATAAGCTTGCAGGTTGTATGCCAACCTGTCCTTCTGTTGGCTCCTCCAGTCTTGGCACAACTGACGCTTTTTTTGCCCTTCTTTCTAGAACATTTAAAAGAGAAGCTGGAGGAATACATGGTCCGTTTTGCCAAAGTGAGGATTGTACGTACCAAGAAACGAGAAGGGCTCATTCGGACCAGACTGTTAGGAGCCTCGCTGGCTAGAGGAGAAGTCTTGACATTTCTGGATTCCCATTGCGAAGTCAACGTGAATTGGCTGCCTCCCCTGCTTAGTAAGTGTCTGAGTTTTCATCAGCCGTTAAAAGTAGAGCGTATAGCACAGTTTAAGCAATCCAGGCCACAGCTCACCATAAGGACATAAAATGTATAGAAGCATTTGGAGCTGCACTGCAGTGTCTGAAGAAGCAATATGAGAGACAACTCAGAGAAACCCGAGCAGCTCCAATTTATGTTTTGGTTTTTTTTTTTGCAACCAAAGAACTAGTGAGATTTAGAAGTGACACTTTGGCCTATCAGAGTTACATTAGAGTTACATTTTATTGTGTTATTACTACTACTAAATAGACTACTAAATCTAGTATTGTGCTATGCCTTTACCATACACCTGAAAACTTTTGTTATGCATTTTTCATACTCCTTCCTAGGCTTCTACATTCCATTAAAATAGCTTTCACTGCAAATGTATCTAGGACTTCAGAGTTAAATCCAATAACAACACATTCACAATAGAAAGCTCAGAGAGAATGATTAGCTATTGACTGCTTTGCTGGATTCCAGCTGCACCCAGCAAAGCTCCATTAGTCAAAGAAATGGAAAGAATCAATTGTTGTAGTCTAGGATTTCACTTAGGAAACAATGTCCACTCTTCTGCCCTCCTGATTACATGCAAAGTTTATGAAAATGAGTGCTTTCTGCTAGCAAAGCTAAATAAAACTTCTGAATTTGTTATTAAGGAAATTTATATTAATTACAAGAATACGTCATAATGGTATGACAGGAAAGCGTTTCATCACCTAGTGGTCATTGTTTCTTGAATCTTGTTTGTAGCCCATATGATAAGCCAATAAACATTTACAGCCAAGGGGAGGCATTGTTCTGCTAATGAACAATCACTTGAGACCAAAAAACAGAAATATTAACTGTTTTTCTTCAGATCAGTAGAAGGATAATTACAAAATTCCAAATTTACATCATTTCTAGCTTCCATATCAATTTATACTCTCTCCGTTTGTTACCATACCGCCCGTAGTCACAAGATCAGCGTTTCTAGCAGTAACTTCGCTGTCTTCATGCAAAGCCCAAATGGTATAAAGGAGCAGAGAGAAATGTGAGTTTCAATGCTCCTTCCACAGGCAGCCCTGACAGATAGCCGTTCAACACCCTGCAGTGCACATATGCTTCCTTTACCTTCTGATTTTTCCCCAAAGTGCACAGTACATCACTATTAATGTAAAAAAAAATCAGGAAGATTGTCGCTCTTGTCTGCTGAAATCTTTTGCTAAGTTGTTGCAGATGATATTTAACCCTTGTATTTTGCTAGCTTAGATGTGGGAAAATTGCAAATTGCAAAAACAGTTCCTTTTCCTGTTTTCTTGTGTAAAGCAAAGATACACCTAGCTGGGTTTCACCAAATAAATGATGCTAAACAGAATGGCCACAAAGAATTCATAATAGCAACTAGGTTCACAGGGATGTTGCACTGATGATCTCAATCCTCAACCTTGAGATAGAAAAGTGAAAAGATGATAGAAGGGGACCAAGACCCTGTTCTATCCAATTCTCAAGTGCAACAGCATCTTTCTCAGTCTGCTTTCAGGGGAAATACCCTTAGCAAACCAGACAGAGGATCTGGGAAGTAATCTAGTGGAACACAGGAGCCCATGTGCAGTAGGCTTGATTTTGAAGAAAAGAATACAAGCTTTACATGAGGGAGGGCAAATAGTGAATGAACACTCAATGTAAGAACACCTTATACCCTCTTTCCCCAAAGGGAAGAGGAGATTTTCTCAGAACCATTAGATGGTTAAGATCTAATAATAGTAAAGCTGATAAATATAGATAGATATTTGCAAGTGTTTACCTAAAGATTTGTGTTGTGATTCATACAGCACTGCATTTGAATTCATGTTGTTCAAGGAAACCAAAACAGAAGCTGCCCTATTTTAACTGTAATTTTCATCCATTGAGCATAGTGGAAAGTCCTCAAAAAGAGCCCATTTCAATTCCATGCTGGAGTGAAGATTGCCAGTCTTCACTGAGAGAGGCAATAACTTGTACTGCTCCACAGTAGTGGCAGTTCTTCTCAAAGTCAGTCCTTGCATGATAAAAGACAGAAGGAAAAAGAAAAAAAAAAAATCACTTAAAGACAGTTCTCAAAGTTATTTAGGCGTCTGGCTTACATTTTTAGAATTGACTATCACTTTTTAGACCATAGGAAGACTGAGTTGCTTCAGTACTTGTAAGATATCAAAATAACTCAATGATAGGTATTTTCTGTGGGGAAAAAAATACATTCATTTCAGTTACAGCCCTTATTTTTTTTCTTAAAATGGCGGCAAAATGGCTTTTCTTTACTTTTCTAAGCTTTATTTAGTTTATTTGGCTAGCTTAAATGGCATTCTAAACTGAGATCAGCCACTCCAAGACTGAGATCGCAGGGAGTTTTGCCTGCTGGTCACTAAGCAGGCAGCTGTAGCCATGTAAAAATGTTGGCAAACACAGCTGGTTGGTATCACTTCTCAGTAGTGTGAAGTCAGCTGAAGGAGAACTGTAATTTGGACTCCAGCTGCTGTAGTTGAGTCCAGTGTAGTGCAAAAATCAGTTGTCATGGGCTTGAAGTAAGAAACTGAGGGGCAAACCAGCTGGAAGAAGCAAGCATGTCTTACGTTAGGAGTAGTTGGGATAGAGAGCAGTTGGTGGCAAAGGCAGCAGCATGTTCACATCTGTAAAGCTATGATACCAGTACTCTCAGGGAACATAAGCTTGCCCCTACAGCACTTTTATCTGTGTCCTGAATTCATATTAAGGCTACGTTTAAGCCTTTAAAGCCTGTATGTAAAATTCATTATTTCAGGCATACTGGAAGAAACACTAACGCTGAAAGTTTGATTACTTTGCCTTTTGGTGTGCACTGATATGTAATTTAACATCCTACTTTCCTCAAATGTCCAGATTTTGCTGTGGTTCCTCATTGATCAGGCATGTTAGCACCATCCTACTTGCAAAAGTCTTGCAGACCTGTAGGGAGAAAGATGGGGTTTGAATTGGAGCACTGCTCAAACAGTTGTATCACTGGCTGTCTTTGCTTGTTTCCAATCCTTCAACCTATTTAAAGGCAGCAACTCTTAAAGGGAAAAAGATGTGTATGCATTATGATCTACCTTTGAGCCACACCAGCCAAATCAACCCTGTTTAATTTCTCAATTCCAATCTGTTCACAAAGCAAGGATCAGAGATAGATTATCATAAGCCCTGTAATTATTGACAGGACCATCACAGGAAAGAGATCATATAAAAATGACCTTACATGATGATTACAGATAGCACTACATAGTATATCAGTGAATGTAATTATATTTGGCAGTTGCAACAGTAATGCAGCCATTATCTCTCAGAAAAGTTTCCTAGAATATTGTGAGAGCTGCACTTTAAATTTATTTTGCTGTTCAAGATTTAGGATGTAAATCTCCCAGGTATAGCAATTTCTCACTAGCAGTCAGTGTTGTTTCCCCATTTGGACAGTCTCTTAATAATAATTGAGAATAAATATAAAAGCAACAAAAGTTTTGGTAAAACATACATATATATATATATATATATATATATATATATAAAATTTTCATTTCAGTCCTTCATAAACAGGGAAAGAAGGTCCACATTGGTAATAATCATGCTAATATTTCTTGCCTTAATATCTAAGTGTTCGTTATACATTCCTCCCTCTGATATTTGGGGGCTTTTCTAGGATATTTCCAAGCACTAGTGAAATCTAATTCTTATTAAAAAAAATCACGTAGGCTTAGAAAATGTATTACATTTTGTAGAGAATCTAGGATATCATTTGGAGAAAAAGCTTTACTACAGTTACAATGTTGAGACCTTGTTTTTTCAAGGTTTCATGGATAATTTTTCTGCTGTTCTTTAATTCAAGTGCAGCTACAAAGTTTTCGTGTACTTCCTCACTTCAAAACATGATTCTTCTGCCTAATTCTTGCAGTTGGCATATCTTCTTTCCTTTTATTTCTTTTCTGGGAAGCTCTAAGGGATTAAGCAGTAGGATTCTCCAAAGGCAGACTCAGGCCCACACTGCTTTTATATTAGAGACGGGAATTTGATTTAGTCTCAAAGCTTCATTTTTATTTTTTTTTTTTAAGTCAACTGAAACCCCCTTCTTTATAAAACAGGTGAGTAAGAATAATGCTCTAAGGCTTTCTCTGTACTGCCAAGAAAGGCACAAAAAGGACGGCAGCCCTATTTTGTTCCTTGTGTTGGAATTTGCCTTTAATTTTAGCTTTTGATCTCGGAGCTGATGTTCACCAGTGCTACAGAGCAGGGGCTGAATGGTTGCAAAGTCTGAGATTTGCATTTGGGAACATGAATCTCTTTCACAGGAGCCTGCCATATACACTCCCCGCAGCTGAAGGAGTATTTTTACATTTTGCTCGCTGGCTTGTTGCATAGCTGACAGATTGGGGACAGCTTAGAGTAGCAAAGTGACAGAGATACAGATGACTGGACTCCTGTGGGTCTCTGAGGGATATGCCTCCCTTTAAAGAACTGTAAATGCTTCTAATCATTGCCCAACTGCATTAAGTCCTCTTAGACAAAGGCTTGATACAGATTTGAAAAATGAAATGTTTTGGGGGCCACAGGAAACGAAGCAACCGATCTTCAAACATCAAAAAACCTGTGGGATTCGCTTTGCAGTAATATGACAGATGGCTTGACTAGACATGCCATTTCCTATTTTCTACTTTCATTTTTCAGACCAGATTGCACTAAACCACAAAACCATCGTGTGTCCTATGATCGATGTCATTGACCACAATCATTTTGGCTACGAGGCACAGGCAGGGGATGCCATGCGAGGAGCTTTTGACTGGGAAATGTACTACAAAAGAATCCCGATTCCTCCTGAGCTCCAGAGAGCTGATCCCAGCGACCCCTTTGAGTAAGTAGCAATAAAGGGGAGAGTGGGAAAATGAAGCAAAACTAGCAAAGAAGGTGGCTGCAATAAAAGAAGCCAGGCCCAGGAATTTCCATGCAGGCTGCATCGTAGTAATTAAAGGTAGTAGAAGCAAGCAGCTATGAACTTCAAACTGGCAAAAAGATCAGGGCAACAAGTTGTCAAATTCACAAGCTGTGCTCAGTAACACTTCCTGATCTTTTCTGGCCTGGTGGCTGTGTGAAAAAGAAACAGACACATAGTTAAGAGAAAGTATTGGCATTGGGAAAGCAAAGAACGTGACTACAGCAATTCTCTCTACTCCGCAGACTGCTTTCTGAACAAATTTTACTTGTGTTTTCTTTGCTGAGGGTTGTTACAGTACATGCGTTAATCACTGTGTCCACATTTGTGGCAGCAAATGCTTTGTTTATGATTGGTAATACTGCTATTGTGTGTGTGTTGCTGTAATTTTAACACAGGACTGTCAAACCTGAACAGTGTCAAGCTGATTTGTATATAATTCTTGATAAGACAGCCTCTAATACCATATTACATAGATCCGCTCATTCAAAGGAATGACTGTCTGCTCTTCATAAAATTGTATTTTTAAATTTTTTTTTTCTTTTTATTCTCATGTAAGGTTCAGCTGGGGTCAATCCTCACCAGCAAAGAGAGGTCAGGCAGCCAGACATGGTTCAGTGTGATAGAGTCCCCAAGTCTCTTATTCAGCATGCATCTCAGCAGGGCTGGCAGGCAGACTTGCTGTGATTCTCATTCCTGTCTGAAATGCCACACTGCAGATTTTGACAGGTTAGAAAGTCAGCATTTTCCCCTTCTCAGCACAAAACCTGGAAGCAATAGCAACAGAAAATCAGTGTCTCTGGCCCAGACTCTGCACTATTTGAAATGAAAGGATGTGATTCTTGCAGAGCATGACCCTTGTATCCAGGGGTTGACCAGAACGTTGAAAAGAAGTAGGTAATTGCAGCATTCTATGGCTTATTTTCATTGTTCTCCTTGTTACTTTTTACCTAGCAGCCCCCCATCCAGGCACATCAGTCTTCATCTTGCATTGGTTTAAGTGCTGATAAAGTACTTTCCTTCTCCTGGCAGTGTGGCAACTCTTCAACACAGATGCAGCAAATGCAATCACAGAGTGATTCAGAGCTGCTAGACGCCCCACTGCTCTTCCACAGGTCTTCCTGGTCCTCTGACCAGCTGTGATTTCTTGCTGCTTACTGAAAGTCACCTCATATATCCTATAATTTGGTTCAGCATTTGAAGTTTGTGTATAAGTAGAACTTAGCTGTTGCAACTAGAGAGTTGTTTATCAGCAGTTTCGCATGCTTACAGTTTGTCATATTCATCTCTCAAAAATGAGAGGGCTGAAGAGGAGATTCTTGAAAGAAGCTTTATAGAGCAGACAAGGCTTCACATGCACTGCAGAGCAGATGAGGCTATTTTGCATGAAGTGTTGTTGCTAGCATGGCAGCAGTCAGTGCCCACCTTGCCCTGCCTCCATATGTAACACACAAAGATAATGGCTTCGCAAAGAATATTTGATGTGTAAATCTCTTGTAATTTGAGTCACTGCCTCCCCCCAAAAAGCACATCTTCCTCATTTCTAAATAAATCAAGGATTGCCTTCCTTTGTTTTCCCTATCACAGAATCCACATCAGAGGTGTGCAGGATGAAAAGCAGTCAGGCACAGGGACCCATTGTGTCCACCCCACATGTGGGAACAGGATTGAAGACCAGCTGAGCTAGGACAATCTGTTTGCTCAGACGTATGCATTGCCAAGAATGGCAAGGGTAGAAGTGTTTCTAATGATCAATATTTTTGCTTAGTTAAGAAATTGTTTTCTAATTGAAAGTCAGTGCTTTTCTCCTAGGGCCTTCTCTGTTGACACCTCGAGCATTTAATACTTTCCTTACGACAAATAACATAAATGCTGCAGAAGTCACACTTAAATATCAGTAACTTAATTGACTGAGGCAGCTTATACAGAATTAAAGAGGCAGAACTGTTTTCCTTTAGGTGCATACTCTAAAGCTAGAAATGGCTTCAGCAAGAACTGTAATTATTATGTTACTATTTTGTAAGCAGTACGGGTGTGTATATATATATATATTTAAGTTAAATATTGTTCTATTGGTATTCTAGTAGCTCTGTTTTTTGCTAACAGCATCAGACCTTAGTTGATCCTTAACGAAGTGGAAAATTGCCAAAGTTTTTAGTAAAATACCAGCAAATAATGGGTATGAGATCCAAAAATTGTGAGGCTCAGTTTTTCCCCTCACTTGAAATGCCAGCCTATGTTCAGCAGAAAAGGTCGCATCAGCCTTAACGTACATAAAAACAGATCAAACTGCAGAAGACCCAAAATTAGTCATTGCATCACCTCTATGATGTACTTTTTTTCCATCTGCATGTAATCAATATACTGCTTTAGTGGAGTTCAGCAGTGTTTGCAATTGGCCCAACAAACTGAAGTGTGTTCACGTAGGCCTTGCTGTGACAGTGTGGAGCTGACTGAATTCCAATACTAGCTGAGGTAGCATTTCTGGAAATAATTTTTTCCTTTAAATATATGTATCTTTTTCTATCCAGAGTCTCTGAACTCCTTGTTGATTTCCCTTTGTTGTATGTCGCGGAAGCAATGGACATTTTGTATAGCATTCAACTGCCTTATTGCACTTACAGCCCATCACAGTTGACTGTAGTGATTTTTTCTCTTTTGATGCACGTACAGATCTATGATACATTCTGAAGGGGACTTCATGTTGTTTCTCTCTGATGTATTTAGGGCTAGGGACAGAGCAAATTGATTCTGCTGTATTGTGGGAAGCGGTCTTTGTAAGATAAATGTGAAATCATCACCATACCATGATGATGCTCGGTGACTTGATCCCAAGGTCCCTGATTGTTCAGCAAAACTTGAGATAACTTGTAAAATATTCTTTATGGCAAAGTTCATCGTGGCTTGTGATCTTCCATTGACTTGTTTCTCTGCCATGGTAGAGATTGGGGCATAGCTCACAAGCTCTGGTGTTGCTGTTTCTCTTTCTGTGGTGCAAAACACTTACTGTCCTCTGGAGGAGTTTTCCCAACTCAAGCAGTTGCCACTTAAAATAATAGGGTAATCTTTTTACCATAATGGACTGCGATATAGAGCATGTTAGTGTATGTGATCTACTAGCCTGTCTGAGCTAAAAGCTCTGTGGAAGTTTAAAGTAGGACTTTGCTCAAGCCTGTTGGGGGTGACTGATCCTTATTTCCTGGCAGCACTTACGTAACATCAATTTACATTATCATGTATCCTGTCTGAAAGCAGGCATCAGTGTCCTTTGGTGCCATCAGCAACTGGACGAGAAATCATCAAAAATTCAGCTCAAAAATCTGTTTCAATAAAATCACGTAATGGAGATGACCAGTATAGGTTAGGATGGGAAAGGCTGCGCAGCTCCTCAGAGCAGTTTTGGTTGAGGTGTATCTTCACAATACAGTCTGGAGGGAGAGGTGTGAGCAAGACCTGACAACATTGCTATGGAACTGCAGCTTAGAATGGAAATGAGAGGAGTGTTCTGCCACTTGCTGAATACCAAAACTTCCAGCATCTGGAAAACTCCAAGCATGGAGTTTTGTTGTATGAATACTACTTGCTCTTGAATGGTTCCTTTCTGTAATTCCCTGTTTGCATTCTGATGTAGAGGTGTCACCTCCGAACCTCCCAAAAGACAGAGCTGGAGAGTCATATAATTCTAGCTAAGGACCAGAAGAATAGTTTGGAAAATAGTCTTCTAGCTGGTGAGTTAGAAGAATTTTTGTAACCTTTTCTGAGAGTTGTGCTCTTTGTACTCTGTTTCCCTTCTATGAAATAGAAATAGAAAAGCCTCACTATGCCAAGGCTGCATTTGGTACAAGTGCAGCCAAGGCTGTAGGACTGAGGTTTCACAGTACTGTGTGGCATTCATTTAGTATGAATATACTTCTGCCATAAGATAGGCTGCCCAGAGAGTTTATGAAGTCTCCTCCTTATACTCTTTCCTGTGCAACCTACTATAGGAAACCTGCCATAGCAGGGGACTGGTGGGCTTGGTGATCCCCAGAGGTTCCTTCCAAGCCTTACAGTTCTGTGATTCTAGTAAAATTTTGGATCTGCTCAGTGAATTAAAATAGGTAATTAGTGTATTGTTCTCTTGCCTCAGCCTTCAATATAAAACATGACTTTAATATGATCAGTTATGCGTTAGATTGCCTGGCACTTTCTGTTGATTTGCATTTTTACAATCATATTATTACTATGTAAGCTGTTGTCAGGCTGCTCTTTTATTTGGATTTATTATACTCTAGCTTAGAAATGTTCATTTTTCTGCAGTTCCTTACTTTCAGTATTTATACATATTTTTAACAGCGTGATGGTACAAAGAAACTCTTTGCAAAGGCTGCATTTCAAATCTGACAAGTACTTTTACAATTTTATGATCGTTTTCTGAAATTTAGAAAGAGCTACGGATGAAGATTGCTGTTCTGTAGCTCCCAGTGCTTTATAGTCTGTGTCTTTTATGGCTGATTTCTGCCTGTAAACTTATTCACAAAACCTCTCAAAACCAGAAACAATCGTCTTTTTTTCCGTTTCTTTTTTTTGTTTTTTTTGAGTATAATCTACTGTTTTGAACTGTGCTTCAGGAATATTTGATGCAAAGGCATTATTTTACAGGAAAGCAGTTGCCAGCCAGTATGTGTTTGTGCAATTTAGGGTCTTGATTTATTGTTTTGACAAGCAATGGTTTATAGAAGAAATGGTAGTGGAGATAACAATAGCTTTTACAAACTGCTGTCCAACTGTGAGCCCATGAAAATTTCAGAATTCTCTATCAATGAAAAATGCTAACACTGACGCACAGCATTTATGAGTGAAGATATGAATATTCCATTGTTTTCTCCTGCCTTTGATACATTTTTTTTGTAGAGATTCTGTACAAGCAGTACATTTTCTCTGAAGGCCAGCCCAGAAGAGAGAGCTTTACAAAGAGCACGATCTTTTAGATTTAAAAAAAAATAAATCAAGTATAAAATCTGCTGCTGGGATGATTTTTCCAACCTCATAGGAGTCATTTGGGCAAATAGTTGATTCCTGCGTACTAACTGAATTGAGTACATTCACATTGGATGCACAACTTTTCACTTGAATGTTACTGGTGGCTCTTACCTCCCTAGATAAAAGGAACCAGATCTTGTCCATAAACTTGTTGTTGCTATGCCAAAGTAGCTACACTTTTTCTACTTCTGTGAAAACTTATATTTCCAATTTTCTTTTATAATTGGATTTCATAATTAGTATAAAAGCATAAACATCTTGAATGCAATGTTTCTAGAGCTGTTAGCCTGCTACTTCCCACAAGTATTACCTTCAGAGCTTGATAGTCGATATGCCCATATGCTAGGGCAGATTCGCAGAGTGGGTCATCAAAACTACCAGTAATTGGACAACTAAGTGGTTTCTGGACATGAATTTAATATTTCTGTACATAAAAAAAGACTGGGACGGTGGCCAAGAAAATGGTAGAGATACGTTGCTTAATGCATCTAGGTGAGCCATTTAAAGCTATCAATATGCTATTGATAGAGATGATTTGGTTTTCAAAATTATAAAATCATGTCTGAACAATTTTCAGTGATGAAAAAGAAGTCACCATTCTGAAATAGTTACTTGTATTTATAATTGCGCATTTTCAAGCCTTTTTCTCTACAACTTTCATTCAGAATTAGATGACACACATTTTTACTAATAGACAGAAAAACATCCTTCTCTTCCATTTTGTAGTGTGTTGGGATTGACTTCTGCATCCACTGCCATTTCAACTTGTTTGAGCTTGTTGGTTGTTGCTTTTTTAAAGAATGACTGTTGCTGTTTAGTTTATGTCCATGCTTCATCTGCTCCCAGAATGAGACTGAAACCAATTACTTTTTGTTAGACCCTTCTCTGTGCCAAACATCTTCCAAATTTGTACTTAACGTGAGTTCTGTATTTGTTCACTGGCTTAAATTTACTACTAATGTCCAGCGTGGGCAGTTGGTGGGAGTTATTTCCCTCTTCTGCAAGATCTGCCAGGTGCTCCACAGTGTCATAGTACGTAGAGGTGGTTGAGTCACCGTCCCTGGATGTGTTTAAAGACCTTTTGGATGCGGTGCTCAGGGGCATGGTTTAGCAGAGGGTTGTTAGTTAGGGTAGGATGGTTAGGGTGTGGTTGGACTCTGATCTATAAGGTCTTTCCCAACCTGAGCAATTCTATGATTCTACTTTCCCCTGCAATGCCCATGGTTCTTTTTCACAGTCCACAGTGAATAAAGTCTGGTATAGAAACATATTTACGTGCATATACACCTGATTCTTTGTCTGTAGTGAATAATTCTCCCTGTCTAGCTGTCTTGGCATTGGATCCCCTTAGCCCTGGGGATGAAGACACTTTTTTGTGTCCACTTTGAAGAACCTCAGCTGCTAATGCGTTATATGCTGGAAGCATGAGAAGAAGGAATTAGGAAGAATTGTCAGGAATCTCCTATCTCATCCCCTCAGCCTCACCCATCTTTTCATAATATTTATCTTAGAGTAGCCTGGTCTTAAATCTCCAGCAATGCAGAGTCACACAATTTATTATAGAGCCAGTGCTTCAGTACTCTTCTTATCCATAATAGCTAACCTTGTCACAGCTTTAACCCTCTTCTGTTTTATTTTCAACAGTTCACACTGGGAGAACAACTTTTAAGTACTTGAGAACTGGTGTCAGATCAGTTGACTGTTCATTGTCAAGTAAAATATTTTTTCAGTCTCTCTTAATAAGTCATATTTTCTAGATTGCTGAGGATTATCTTTGCCTTTCTATGGACTCTTTCCATGTAGCCTGGGAGCAATACTGACAGCACATACTGCAACAGCCAAAGCCTTATCGTTTTCTAGTAGTGCAGATGAGCAACTTTATCTGTCTCAGAGGTTGCATTCCTATTTTTGTTTCCTTGATGTTGTTAATTCATACCAGGCTTATTTTCTGGTATAATCTCTGCACATTTTTTTGGCAGAAACTGGTATGTAGCCAAGTTTTCATCCGTCTTTTTTGTTGTTGTTGTTAATTCAAATTTTACCTGTTTGAAGGCAAGACATCAATTGTCATATCTGATTCAAGTGCCATGGCCAAAAAAGCGATGTGTCTTTGTTATCTGTAGTTCAGTGTGATACTTGGTACTTAAGTGTGTTTCTTTACTTCTCCAGCTTGCCAGGTGTTTCAATTCTGGTTAATCTTCAAATTAGTTTAAAACCTACTGTAGTGTTATTTGTGCTTTATTTGAAGTTCATGCAACTGACAAACTCCATTCTAAATTCAGATTGTAAGAATGAGAGGATTCAAGATATAGGATGTGTTTAGCTTTTGGTAGTGCATCCAGAGTTCTTCCATTTCCTCAGACAAAATTGAGCATGTATCAGTTCTGTGACTCTGGAAAACTTGTTCAACTCAGAAGCCATGCTTTGTGCTGGGTAAACTTTTATAAATCTTCTTGATATTCTGGTAAAAATTAGTGATCTTTATACATATGTCTTAAAACTCAGATCCTCTGAGCGCCAGGTGTTTCATGTACACTCCTCTGAAAGCTCTAGATGGTATGAATTTACAACACAGTTTCAGCTTGCTCTTCTGCTTTCTTTGCAGACCAGAGACCAGCATCTAGAACCTCGTGGTCACAAATTCCAAACAAGTACAGTTAGACAAAAAGCCCCATATAAGTTTGCTGAGTAGGTTTGCTGAATGCAAGTTTTTAATGAAACATTGAACTGCATCATATGCAAGGCAATCTTTTGCAGTTATACTCAGAATAATTTCCTCTTTGATATTGGGTTATAGGTGATTGAATTTTACTTATGGCTATTGGCTGTTTTTGTATCTCTCTGACAGCCATTATGTCTAGTATACATTGCTGTCATTTTTAACTCTACCAGTTATCTGTGAATTGATCATTTATTTAACATTCAACTGAGAAAAAGAGAGTTAATGCAAATTTTGAATAAATATCATGAAAGGTCAGTACAGGTATTGACATAATGAGGATCTTACAAATAAAACAAGCAAGATCACATTCTGAATCATCCCCAGACATTCTAGCATTTGTTTTCTGTTCATTTAAGTAACCAAAATATGTTTTTCTTCTATCTGTAAGATCACATTTGCCAAGAGGCAAAAGCATATGCCTCCAGCAGCCTATGAGACAAAAATTATGATAAGCACCCTAAGTTTTGACGTGGTAGTTTATTTATTAAATGCTGTGCATTTCTGTTGAGAGACAAGGAATAAATAAGGCTCAAAAGAATTGGCATTTGTTGTTCCATAAACCAGGAGCTAGCACCTAAGACCTCATGGGCACAAGTTCCAGAAAGTTGTTTGGAGCTGTATTTTCAATGCACTGTCTACAAATCAAGAGGTTTTCAAGAGGCGCCAATAGCTTTTACAGAAGACACCAAAGGAAAAGTGAAGTTACTGAGTTCTCACTCCACAGGAAATATTTTAGGTTCCTGGATTGCTTCTTTGCAGTATGTTTTACTGCTTAGCCCATTTTGTGGTGATTCCTTTTGAAAGAATAATGATTTAAGTAGCAAAACTTTTCAAAGCATAACCTTTGTTTGTTCCTGACTTGTTCAAAAGGCATTCAGGTAAGAACAGTCTTTTGATATAACTTGCCTATGTACAGTGTACATAATTACAATATGCAATTGATTTCAGAGTCATAATTAAGTTGATGTAGGTAAATCATATGGGCCCTATTATTTCAGTATTGGTTTATATGACCTTATATCAAGCAGCATAAATAAAAGCAAAGAAATTACTTTGAATTTTCAACAACATTGCCCTAAATTTTATGCTTTGTCTTACAGTACTCTAGTTGTTCAAATTTCTATTTCTACTAAATAGGGATATTGTTGTTATTCTGTGACAGAGAGTTGGTAGGAGACATTATTGCAGTTTTGTGGTTTTTTTTTTTAATCACAAAATATTATTGCTATCCAAGATGATTTCCAATATGGGTTTCTATAATAATTTCATAGATTCATAATTTTTTTAATGGCAAAGCAGAATATTGTGATTGTCTTGACGGAGTGCATTAAGGACATTCCTATATCTGCTGGAACATAATCAAGTTTATAATTTCTGTAGGAATGAAAAGACTCAAAATTTGTCAAAATAGGGTATTTGGATGACCGGCTTTGCATATCTTTTCATAGAATTATACAATGGCTTGGATTGGAAGGGACCTGAAGAGTCATCAAGTTCCAACCCCCTCTCCACAGAAAGGGGTGCGAGCCGCTAGGTCAAGTACTAGATCAGATTGCCCAGAGCCCCATTCAGCCTGGCCTGAACACCTTCAGGGATGCAGCATCCACAGCCTCTCTGGGCAGCCTGTGCCAGCACCTCACTACTCTCTCAGTAAAATAATTCCCCTGATATCCAATCTTAATCTCCCTTCCTTTTGTTTAAAACCATTCCCTCTTGTTTTATCATTATGTACGTGGGTAGAAAGTTGATTTCCCTCACGTTTATAAACTCTTCAAATACTGGAAGGTCGCAATAAGGTCTCCTTGCAGCCCTCTCTTTTCCATGCTGAACAAGTCCAGTTCCTTCTGCTTATCTTCATAGGAGAAGCCTTTGAATCATCTTCATGGCCATCCTCTGGACCTTCTCCAAAAGCCCCGCATCTTTCCCATGTTGTGGTACTGCAGATGGGGCCTCACAAGGTCAGAACAGAGGGGGACAGTCACCTCCCTTGCCCTGCTGGCCATTCCTCCTCCTGATCCAAGAATATTGTTGGCCTTCCAGGTTTCAAGCACACAGTGCTGTGTCCCATTAAGATTTTCACAAACTGGAACCCCTAAGTTCTCTCATCAGGGCTGTTCTCAAGGAGTACTTCTCCCAGTTTGTGTACATATACTGTTATGGATTTTTTTGTGTTGTGCAGTAGAATACTGATTAAGGTTGTTTTCAGTTGCTTGACAGCACATGGTCTAGTATTAGAAAATGTTGGATGATTACATGCTTAACTCCCTTCCTTTTGTTAGCATTTTCTTGAACATTAAATTTGCCTAAGCACTGTGGACGCAGCTGACCATTGGCTGTAAGAATATCTTTGGCAAGGAAGGCTGATAGATGAGTCTTAACTACAGACAGATTTAATCTGTCTCATCTAATGCTTATTAAGAAATTTAACCTCGGTTAAATTGCATTATACAAAACTTCAATTGTATCAAGGACTGCCAAATAGCTGGTTACTGCAGTAATTATTGGACTTAGATCTCCACCTGCTGGCCAGTTGGCAAATTCCAATTCCAACGTTGGTTTAAATCACATCCAAGCTGTTTTTAATATTGTAACATTTTTTATAGGCAAATTGCTTACAGCCACAGTTTTAAGGTGAAGCTTCTTCAAGGCTTTATAGTTAAGCAGATGATGTTAAACTCGTTGACCTATGCATATTAGCCTTGGTCCTAATAAAGAGTGTATGACACAGTTTTAAGTGAGAAAAAAATTTAAAATGTGTTTAACCCACCTACCACATCCTTTCTGTTGGAACTTGTCAGCACATCCAAGAGCCAAGAGTGTGCAGTAAACCTTTGGAACTTATTTCCATATAACCTAATAAAGCTTAACAGATTAATAAGAATGATTAGTGGGCTATAAGAGGAATGATTTAAGAAAAATCTATTCTAACAAAGCACTCAGCAGCGGACTCATGGGTTAATTATCAGTTTTGGCATGCAAAAGATAATAATAATAAATTTTTTTTAAAAGCCACATACAGAAATCTTCCTAATTGCAGTTCAGGCACTAGCAAAGAGAAAAGGCTATGAAACTCAATAACAAAAAGGGCAAAGTCAAAGTGATAATGAGAATTTCTTTGGAGTAGATTTCATCTGTTGGTAACTAAAGGAGGAGAAATACTGTTTGTTAAATCTGCTCTTAGCAGCAACTCTCCAGTATGATAACAGCTGTGGAAATGGCAAATGCAATCCTGAAGCTTGTTTTGGCATAGTTCATGGCCCTTCATGATTACAGAATATTTCAGAACCTCAGCTAGGCCCTACTCCTGTTCCTCACAAGTTAGGGGATAATTTAATTTCAGCATAAAATGGGATGTCGTTCTTCTATTGCCTTTAGGTACAGAAGCTTTTTCCTCATTTCCCCTGGGGAGAAGGGTAGAACAGAGAATAAAGAGACACAGAATTACAACTTAGGATATTTCTTTATACTTCAATATTCTCCAAAGGCTTTGCTGTCTCTTCCTTCACGATGGTACATTCATCTGTGAGAGTGGATGTCAAATCCTTGCTAGCTGCTCGTTGAACTTTTCTGACTGACATTTCTACTGAATTGACTTAATTTCTACTTAATTAGTGAATTTCTGGCCTCGGGAATCTTCCTGTTAAGGAAGATACATTTGTAATTTCAGCAACTATGAGGAATATTGAGAGCACAGTCTCTCTGGTATTCATATAAAGAATAATTACAGTAGAGTGCATGGAGAAACTGGAAATGTGATGCTTGGACTGAGTAACACTAGCCTTCTTGTGCACACACACAATTCATTTTACGGAGACTTAGCCTGGGTGCGCCCTATTAGGTGCATCCACAGAAAAGTCACGCGAGCCATTTAGAATTAAGTATGTTTTTTTACTCATGTTAAGCAATGCTAGAATTGAGACACTAAATGAAGTAGGTTTCTTCTAAATGTTTTGCTCTGAGCATTTGCTTCACAATTGTTACAGAAATAAAACAAAATAGAAGCGTGCCCTGAATGGAAATACAGCTATAACCAGCTGGAAAACAAATTTTCCAGAAATGTGGAAGATAACTGAAAGAAGCTTAAAACGCACTTTGCTCTATATCTGTAAATAACAGAAAAATTAATTACTGGCAGAAATATTAATTACCTAGTAAGACAATAACTGTAGTTCTCAAGATAGCTTATTTTTGATTGGGCCGAGTAATTCTGAAACTTTAAATGAATTGGAAAATTTCTGTATGTTTTGACATTCTAGACATAGAATCCAAAGTACCCTAAGAGCTGAAATGAAGCAGAAATACATGGAGTTCAACCCATTAAGCGAGACTGTTGAGCTTCCTGTTACTTGACAACATCAGAATTGATGCCTCAAAAATCTCTGAAGATGTTTGTCCTTCTGCAAATGGATTGTACACAGCTAAGTAGCCAGGTTGTTTAAATGTATGTGATCCATCAGATAATTCCTAGTCTGTCTCTAAAGAGAAATCAGCCTTCAGTCTGATGCACTTCTTCAGCCTCTTCTCATCTACTCTCAGATTCATAACTCCTCTATTTTGGCACAGCTGAGTTAAGTTTCATTTCTCCTTTTTCTGAAAAGAGCTGGCTGGATTTGTATGTGTTCTCATACTGCATGCTATCTTCATCAGTGCTATTGATCTGTATCTGTAGCTGAAAAGATGTCCACTGATAGATCTTAAAGTTGCATTTGCCCTTTCCAGAGCTAATCCGATACTCGTTTCACCCATTCCTGAACTCTCTGACCTACATATCTCAGTTATTTGGAATGGCTATTACTGCAGAATATCAACTGACCCACTCGTAGTTCCTATGAGATAATGGGCAGAAGATGTACAGAAGAGCACCAAGATGAGATGTATCTGAAAGGCTCCCTTTGATGTTTCTCCTCCAATACTTGAGTCCATTTTCATTCAATAAGTGCTGATGGTTTTTTACTTTCTCTAATGAAGCTTGAAATTAACATAGCTTTTTGTTTATTTTCTTATTTGCAGCAACATCATTGATAGCAATAGCATAGCACTGGGAATAGTTCTTGTAAAGCTGGAGGACAGAAGTGAGACGTATTTTGGATTGGCCGTATATCTACATAGCTAATATTTAATATATCTGCATTTACACTGCTGTTTGTCTGGGGAAAGTCAATTCATTGCAATCTAAGATGCAAACTATTTTGACTCTCAACACATATGCAGTTTTATGAAAAAGCTCAAGTAGACACAAATTCTTTAATTTTCTTACTGTGATTTGCATAGCATGGAAAAATACTCAGTAAAATGGAAGAATTCCAGTAGTTCATGAATCTGAAAGTTTTGAGAAATATATGAGAACTTACTCTACTGATGAGCAAGGTGTTAGTGAGTAGATTTTACCAGCTGTAAGTCTGACAAGAGATGACTAGCATTTTGATAATGATAATACATTCTGAAAATTGTATATCTGGTATCTATTTGGATAAACTTGGTGTTCACTGTAAGGTCAGAGTCTGTTATGTTAATATTTACTTTGGAAAATTCTATCTTTCTGAACCTTTTTTTGACTTTTTTTTTTTTTTTTTTTAATCCCTGTAAGAATAAATTTAACAGTCTACCTTACATAGATAGAGTAGTGGAAAAATATTCTTAGGTACCTATAATCCATTTTTCAGAGTTAAGTATTTCAACATGAAAAATATACTGGTTTGGAGATTCTCTTGTTGGGGCTGAATAAAGAGGCAAAAAATCTGTAGGTGAGAACAATAGGTAGAGCAGCAGTAGCTCATAGCAGTGTCAGAGCAGAACTGGTATCTAAAATGCTGTCAGATTTGTTAGCTAAAATAGACCACTAGGGATTTTCATGACAGCTTTCCTTTCTACACATTTGATGTTCCGTATTTTTGAATTATTCAGCATTGCTCCTGCTAAGTCAGATAGTGTCTCTGGAGCGTAATTATCTTAGCAGTGGTAAAAAAAAAAAAACAGGAAAAAAAGAAATATCCCAATTATATATTCATTGTGTTTTGAACACTTGGAACAGGAGTTTAAGATACCAGCTGTAGTTCACAGGGATTCTCCCATGCCCTGCCTAGAGGTTCAGTGACATGTGAGAGATGTGGGAAGTCTGACTGCCCATGAAGACTGAGGAAGTCAGGTGTCTGCTAGAAGGAAATGGCATTTCAGGATGGGGAACTTTGAGAGCATTTGATTGGATATCTAGATGTTTCGATCTTAGTCTCATGGCATGTCAGAATATTCCACGTTAGATAGGCTTGTTTAGCTAAAAAGCATTGTTCTTTTTGGCAGTCATAATGCAACTCTGACCTATGGCAAAATGTACTCTCAGAGGTGCAGACTGCGTAACCTCTGTATTTGCTGTGAATTATATACCTGGGAAAAAAAGGCTTTGCTGCTGGTCCCCTGTACTGTGAGCTCACATTTTTTGTCTGTTTATAAAAAAGATTCACCAGTGTTTGTGTCAGATGAAGTGAACTCTTGAGGTATTCTCTGCAAGACTGTGGGCCTCCTTCAGTATGTTTTTTTCTCCAGCTTGAAAGGAAGTTTTAAGAAATAAAATGAGAAATCTATTTTGTTAATTCCTTGAACGCTTTGTGAAAAGAAATTACTTTTTGTTTGCTTGACCTTTTACTGGGAGTTTTTAAAGTTGATCTTTCCTGAAAGGTTTCATTTGCATCTCAGGATTTAGTGAATATTTCATCAAAGCGTCCAACCGAAGAAGACAGAGAGTGAATTTAAGAGAGAAAGCTAAGAACAAGCTGTTTACTAGAGATGCATGTGTTAAAGCCAGGAACAGGATAGAATTCAGTATAATAATTGCAGGTCAGTCAGTCCTGTCCAGATGGAAGTCTTAGACATTCTGGATTTGAGGTCATTTTTATATTTTGAAGTGTTATTACCTGAGGAACTGAAGAAGGAGGTAGTGCTTTGCCTTGGTAATACGGGACATAAAAGGGCTGTGCTCTTTCTTATTGCTGGTTGTCATTGGCAGTGCATGTGCTTTTTGAAGCTCTTTGCATTTGAGTTTATCTTGAATTTATCAACCATACAATTCTCTATAAAGTATCACACATTAAACTCAATATGCTATGGTGCTAAAGTGTTAAATTCAAACAGAAATGTCCACCAATTTTTGTTCTTACCTTTTACACCATCTTCCCCCATTTTTTTCAGTTATCTTTCTCTCTTAAGATTAACTAATCTAAATAAATTCATTAATCAACTCTTTGAAAAAAAGAATTAACATTTCCTAAAATATTTTTAGTCATTTAGCTGTTGTGCATAAATGTAAGGAAACAATACAAAAACAAATACCCTTAAAAATAAATAGTATTTAATGTCAGCTGCAATATTCCCCATTTCCATTTAGGTTGATGCATACACAGCTTCATTATCTCAAAAATGCATAGAAGTTACAGTTCTATTTTCTGTACACAGGCCTTATTAGAAAGCAAGTGAGCAGCTGTATATTTATGCTGATGCAAGGAGAGCTACTAATATTGTGCTGGGTGATTTGGTTGGATGGGCACAACAAACACAGCTCAGTATTTGGAACTTTTGACCCATGCAGATATACTTCAAAATATTATTAACTGAATGATTTTAAGTGACAAGGATACGCAGAGAAATATGCTTTCAAGTACTTCATGAGCCTAAACAGAAGCTTACTTCAACTGGTAAAATTTTTAATACAAATGCTGATATTATGAAAACAAATGGGAACAATCAGAGAAGTTAGTATAACCTCAAATGTTTTGTCAGAACCTTTGTGTTTTATCACAACCAGAAGTAAGCTTGATTACTGAGTAGAACATCCTGGAGGTTGAAAGCCAAATGAACCATCTGGCCCTATTTGTTGCCTGCGTGAGTGATGTCAGAGTTGGCTTCAGGGCCAATCCACTGTTCTCCAAGGGAAGTGCTCAATGCCATCATTCTGAGTACTCCTTGAGGCCTTGCTTTCCTGCCCTGAAGACAGGATTAGCACTCTGATAGTAGCAATGACAAGCAGAAGACATGTGCCAGGGAAAAGTTCTCTGAGATGGAGGTTGAGTAGCTGCAGCTTCCTGACCTCCTTCCTGAACTGGAGAGATTCACAGAAGCATAGAGTTGTTTGAGTTGGAAGGGACCCTTACAGATCATCTAATCTTAATTCCCTTGCAGTGAACAGGGACACCCACAACTCAGTCAGGTTGCTCAGTGCCCTGTCCAGCCTGATCTTGAATGTGTCACCAAGGATGGGGCATCCACCGCCTCTCTGGGCAACCTGTGTCAGTGCATCAACAACCTCTCTGCAAAAAACTTCTTCTTTATATCCAGTCTAAAGCAAATAAGACACTCTTTGAACATGGATCGAAAATCAGAAGAATTACTAAATAGTCCACTACAATCCAATGCTACAGTTGTAGTATTATTGCTAATGTATATTCACAGTAGTTGGCATCAAGCAAAGGCATTGTGTGAAGCAGTCAGTTCACTTCTACACTGTCAGAAACATTTGTTTCTTCAACACTTAATGTTTTAAGAAGTGCTGTATAAAATTAAAGGAGTGGTGGTTTAAGTTATAGGAGTAGCCTGAAAAAAGTTTGATGTGCTGGCATATACGTAAAGTGGCCATAATGCCCTCACCTGTAGAAGTTTAAATACTGCTCTGAGAGAATGGTTTATTTAACAGCAAAAACGATTCTCCTGCACAATTGTTTGTTTTGATACAAAAGCTGCATTTTCCTGGAAGAGGAGTGGTTAGTGGTTTACTGACCATCATCACTGAGCTGAATTTAGTAACTGTGACATAGGGAGAAGCATTCTTAATTCATTGAAGTACTTCATTTATGTGTTTGTGAAGAATATAAATAACATAATAATGGAAACTTGCAAGGCTTTAAATAACAGGAAGTGTTGAACTTTTAAAAGTGCTATTTTAAATATATAGTGTTACATACTGAAAAGTAATTTGAGCAAAAATTCAGAGTATATTCAAACCTGAGGCACGTGTGAAATCGTATTTCAAGGGATATTTTAAATATAACTCTCTGCATAGTAGCCTGGAAAGCATTTTGTTTGGTATCTTTTACAAACAATGCTTCTTAAAATAAGGTGTTCTCAGCAATTAACTAGGCCAGTGTGAATCTAGGATGCCTCATTGCATTGATGCTGTAGGAGGAGGACCCAGGTAGAAGTGTAGTGGCTGAGGAAAGACCTCCACAGGTATCAATTTCTAAAAAAAATACCTTTGGAAGAATTGTTTTTTAAATGATGATTTGTACCGCAGACAAGCCATGGACTTTCTGAGAATGGATTATTCTCCTTTTTTGTTACTTCAGCAGTAAATTGTGTGATGACTTCTTGTAAGAAAATATATTAAAATGATCTTACATTAATCTCCTCTTAGAGTGCAAATTAGTTATGCTTCATCAATGAAACTCTGTAGTTACAAAACTAAAATGAAAGTTCTACGTGCAAAAAACAGTTCTTGACTATAATATTCCTTTCTGTGAAGGAAGAGCTTTTTATTACTTCACACTCTGTCAATGTGGTACATATTTCTTTCTGAATATATGGTTGTTGTCTTTTGTCTTGATAATGAAATATGCTTGCACATTGAATGGATCTTGACAGTGGAGCGAGCTTCATTATTCCTCAGAGATATGAAAATCTACTGTAGGAATATAGGCTTGGTTGCATCGTATTTATCATGTGGACACCATTGCTTATGTCAACAGGAATCTGTGGATGCTGATATTAGTCACTTGGAGTTTTACATCTTTATTCTTAGTGCACAGTGAATAATGTGTTGATCTTGAGGAGCTACCAGGACTGTGTATGTGGATCTTTGGCTGGCGTCTTCTTTGTACTTCCAGAGTTCGTTATGTTACAGAACCAAAAATAGGAAAATTCACCAATTCATAATTTTCTTCACAGCTGTTACTGCAGATGGCACCTGTGTGGATCTGTGTTCTACTGCAATCTCCTTTAAAAATTGAGCACCAAAAAGGCAGTACCCCTCTTGCCTTGATGCTTTTTGATTTTGTACATTCCTCAGGAAGTGAAATCAAGTCTCAAGGTGAATTTCTTTTCTGTAAGATCGTTTTGCATAGGAAGATGGACTACACTGTGCTTTCCCCTTGGAAATGCAGATGTATGTACAACCCCTAGATTAATGGAATGGTATCTAAAGGTTGTCAGTACAGAATGATGCATGAGGAAAGAAAACCACTAATCCAGTGCATGCTGTGCCAGGTTTGCTTGAAGCTGCTGCCTGCACTCCAAAAAGAGAGGCAACATAGGCAGAATGCTGACCTCTGCAAAACTCTTTTTTTTTTTTTTTCTGAGGAAATGTACTCAGTCTTTCTTTCTTACTATTACTCATTATCAAGAAATTGTATCTTCCAAACAGATCAGGTCTTGGCCTCCATGAATAGTTACATCCACAAGTGATTGAAGGATGCTGTCAGAACTCCACCTGACCCCAAAACACAGCTTAGTTTTGACTGTATTGCTTTTCTTTTTCCACTGAGGCATTAGGCTTCATCAGTAAACACAATTGTGAATGAAGGGAGTTCTTTTAACAATACATGGAAGCAGATTTTTTCCCTTTGGCTTGTTTGCTTTCCCACTCACTCCTAATATTATTTGTTAATGGAATAGCAGCTTCTGTAATTACAGGGGAGGCATAATTCTGCTTTTAAAGTGTAGTCATGAGGGGAAAATATTTGCGGTGTTCTGTTTCATTTTATCTTTATTTATTGAACAGCATCCTGCATATAGCTTCAGAAGGAAAGCTGTAAAAGAGATTCTGTCAACGTTAGTAATTTCAGTCTTTGACCTGCAATTCCATGTTTTATAATACTTGTGCTGCAATTTGTATTTAATTGTGTCTGAGAAGCCTCATGCATAATGTTTTTCCTTTAAATCTTTCATTAGTTTTATTTTCTTGCCAACAGAATGGTTGAATGCTACAGCAGCTGCTTTGCAACTATAATTCTTCTCTCTTGTTACTGATAATGACAGCCAACAATTTACTGTGCGTATGAAGTTTGGTTATGAGTTGTTGTATAAAGTTTTCAGAAAAACATTTTCTCAAGAGTAGGAAAACAAATGTTAGGCAGACCTAATTACTGTTCTTCCCCACACCTCCCATAGGCTCTTCTCTTCTGCTAGCTTAGCTGGAGATGAGTTGTTTGAAAATGTACTCATTGGCAAAGTACTCAGATCATCCCAATTCCCATTTCTGTTTAGCTGGCAGTTGGTGAATATTTTTGCTCTAGAAAGCAAAGGAAGGACTGCCTTATGTGGAGGGAATGTAATCTGGTGCTGAGATTGAGAGCCTGAAAAGAAAGGAAGTTATAATGACAGCGTGGGCACAAACATCACTTGCATCCTTTGGAAACATACAGCTTTATTTAGTTCATATAATCAGCATTGACCCTGGCTATTTTCATTGAATCTCTCACTGTAATCTCAAAGTTCAGAAGCAGACTGCTGAGCAGTACAGACTAAGGTGATTTAAGTGCCTGCAGGGTTAAAGTGAACTCCTGTGTTGAAAAGTTCCTGGTCAGATTAAGCAGTTTGACTCTAGAGGAAATAGACAATGTGAAGTGTGAAGCCCATCTGTATGTTGGCGCTGGGGTGGGTTATAAAATCACTTTTGTCTACCATGATTCAGTTCACACTTTCAAGAGCAGCTTTGTTATTTGGGAACATGAAGCTGGCGAACAGTGAAACTATTCATTGTGAACTGAGGGCCTTCAAGTAACAATAGCAGCCCTCTTTCAATCTGCTTTTGAAGTATTTCCATGCAGAGCTAAAAACTTGTTGGATGAGATGTTCTGAACACTCTTTGTGTAGTCTGTAAAATAATCACAGTATTACCAACTCCATCCTTTGAATATCATCTGTCCAGCGAGACTACCTGTCAGTAACCATCCAGACAGCGCAGAGACAACTGTCTATCTCGGTGTGCTGTGATGGAGGAGATGAGATGAAACTACAGCTTCCCTGGTGCTGGTAACTGCCATAGGTAACAAGAGATTAATCTGATTACTTTGTTATTAAGGATTTGCTTTTTCTGTTTTTCTGTTTTCTTTTTTCTGTGAAGTCTTGACACTAGAGCCTTTGTAGGTTAGTTGCAAGAGTCATCACTACTGTCCAGCTTGTCCTGTTGCCAGTTCAGGATTTGTTATGACTTTTGTTTAACTTAAATTAGAAAATTTAAGTCTGAAATGATAGGTCTTGCACATGAAGATTTTTGGAAATGAGTCAGAATGACTGATCACCTCAACTTTTTCCAACTGTACAAGTGTTTCTTAAAAAAAAACATGTAACTTATTTTATCCCTGAATGTACATCACTCCAAAAGTAATGCCTCCTATTTATTCCCATGGAAACAACAACATATACAAACACAATAACGCTGTTTGATAAAGCAAATTCTCATCTACAAAACACTCTTTTTCTTCATGGTAATTAGTTATACATTTTCACCAGCAATGAATAAGAGCTACGTGTGTAAAAATCTGCATGGCCATCCTGAACGTGACTTTTCTTTCACATCATTGTCACCAGAGCTAAAACACACCACCCACCACATCACTGTGCTTATATCCACTGTTTGGTCTCCATAAACACTGAGCAAGCATCAGTGAATGTTGGGTGCCATTTTTTCCACATGGAGGAATTCAGTGACACACCTTTGCTTCATACGCACTTCCATGTCTGATGCCATCCTGTCAGGCTGCCCCTCTGCTGACATCTGTCACATGGCAACAACATGAAACGAGGTATTGGTGGGAAGGTTCAACCTCTACTGCTGTGCCAACAGAATAAACTAGGAAGAATTATTTTTGGAGGTGCTCTTGTGTTTGTACATCAGAATTCCCATTTCTAGCCCCGAGACCAATGTGCTTTGGTAAGAATGGTTTGCACCAGAGCCTGTACAAATTATCATAGCTCTGTGGAACATTCATTATCTGCCTTCAGGGTTAGAGCTCATGCACCGCAGCATAATTTCACTGGTAGTATGTTGTACAAGCACTTAAACCATCCAAAGAGCCAACTGCAGATATACAAGACATTGCTTGGAAGCTGAATCATGTACTCAGTGGTAGAGATTTCTAGTTGCTCACCTATAGATGTGACCATTTATCAGTAAATAGGGTAATAATTGTACTTGTGGCACATACGTATTTATTTATAGGAAAAGAAAAATATGATATTTTGAGAATATTTTCCTCTTAGCTGTATATTAAAATGTTCACATAGCTGAAAGAGTTTCTAACAGAGGTGAGCATTTACAGTACCAATCAACAACTCTCACCATCAGAATATTTTACTAGCAGTTAATGAAAACTGTCTGTACTCTAACATTACTTTTGAGAACAACCAATTAATATCCAAATCCTGAAAGCAAAACACTAGATATCACTCTCTGTGAGGAAACAGAGAAGCTATTGGTTGTCTTCTGTAATTCCTAACCGTTGAAGACCTCAAAAATATTAATCTCCTTTAGATTACAGTGTAGATATTCTCTCTGTCTCTTTGTTGCTAGGCACATTTCCGTGCACTTTTAATATAGAGTGAATGAGCTTATGCAAGTGTGGAGAGCTTTCCCTAGACAAGACTTTCATTTTATTATCAAATAGAGATTTTTTTTTTTATTGTGATTTATTATGCTGATAACACAGGAAGATTCATTTCCCTGAGTTTCTACAGCCCTACCTGTCCATCATTACAACATCAAATTAAAGCATATGCTGTTGGGGGACAGTGAAGTGCTTAACCTCATCAGCTTTCAGTTCCTCCATCCTTTACTGTGAAGTGGCTTCCAGTGTTTTTCTGAAAAACTTTCACTTTTTCATGGATTTTACAAGAGAATATTGTTGTGTCTCTGGTGCAGACAGAGAAAAATACAACTTAGTTAAATCCCCATGCATCCCCATTACCTTCCCTGGTAGTGTAACATAGCAAATTACGGATCCTTAATAATTAACAAGGACGCATTTTGGAATCCATTTCCAGAATCTCAGCATTTCTTTGGCTGCATACTTGCCTCTTCAGGCATTTGATTTTAGGTGGTTGTTTTTGATGCCTTCTTGTAGCATAATGAGAATGTTCTTGAAGATGTTGACCAGTAGCAAATTTGTGGCCTACTTTCAAAGCAATGGCATGAGGCTGCGCGTGCTCCTGTCTTCTTTTGTAACACTGTGCAATCGTTTCAGGCTTCTGCATTAACCACTAAAGATATAAATGAAGTGTTACAACTGCCTTTTGTCCCCATTCCCTGCCTGAGTTTGAAGCAGTGTGCATGTGCAAGGGTAGAGTAGGGCAGTTGCTGACAGTACTTCTGAAGGGCTGAATCAAAGCAATAATATTTAGCCACATACCCTGTTCTGTAGCGGATCACAGGCCAAATCATAACTGTGTATCTCATCCTCTTAGCAAAGTGTGAGGGCTCTGTCTGCTTGTGTCAGGATGATCATGAGCAGTTTGTGGAACCCTGGAGAACAGCTGGTTCCATCCATGTGGGAATCAGAGGTACCTTAAAAATTTTGCCAAGGAATTGGGGTGGGTTATTGGAACTATGCTTCTTTGCAACTTAGAAATATTCTCACTAATTGGACCCTCACTAATTGTTTGGTGTATTCTGGTATAGGAGCAGGGGGGTGAACAAAAAAAGGTAATGCACTGAAACCTTTGTTGCCATTGCCTTGTAGCACTTTAGTAATTCCTTATGTGCCCATCTGAAGCATTTCATTGTCAAAACTTCAGCCTGAATTACTGCAGGAAAGCCATTAAAAAAAAAGGCTTCTTTTTCATTTGCAATTTAGGAAAATTTGTCTGCCTTTTTTGTCTTTTTCAAAGTTTTCCAAGTGTTGTGAATTGCTATACGGTGGCATCTATCATTGTCAATAGAGTTAACTCTTTTTCTCACTTTCCGACCATAAAAAGTCCGAAGCAGCTGTAGATGGCAGAGTAGATGGCAGTAGATGGCAGGGAAGGTGTCATAGGCCAGATGGGCACAGCCCTGATGGTCCTGCCTACAGAGCGGATGCTGCTGTGAGCAGTGCTGCTGGCACCCTGCATTGCCCAGATGTCCTAGTCTGCTTTTGAGTTTGTTCTGGAAGGTGGGGAAAGTGCAAAAAGAACAGTTTGTAATCCCCAGCTGTGAAGTCAATTTTATTCATTGTATGCAAAACTAGCTTTGCAAGCTGCGGCGTCTTTCAATTTTCTTTAATGTGGAATAGAAACAGAATTTTTTAGAGTTATAGAAATTGGAGCCATAGGGATACAGTAAACAGAAAAGCTTAATCAAATCATCTCTAACGTTTAAAAGCAGAGTGCTAACCAGTGAGATTTGTTATCATTATTTAGCTAGAAATGTCTGTAGGGAAGACATAGGAAGAAGAGGTCTGAATTCAAGTGCTATTTTGGAAATTAAAAAAAAGTATCAGAGAACCTACATTTGGGCCAGTGGATATGTTTTAAAGAGAAATCATTTTTAATAAAGTTAAAAATTTCCCCCTGAATTTTGCTTATGATGCTATACGGCAGTATGTAAATAAATAAAGCAGAAGTAAGCCTGGTAAAGGAAGGTAGTTTTTTGGCTTATACCTCTACATTTAAAGAGAAAAGGATAGCATTGTAATTGGATAGTAATTCCATTGAGCTACTGCCCCCATATATTCTGAGAGAACATCCTTGAAGGTAGCGATGGAATTTAATGAACTGTTGTTATTGCTAATGTTTGGGAGGCAGTGATGGAGCTGCTGTACAACTGGGAGAGATGACCCACAGATATGCTGCTGGCTTTGTTCTTTTCCTTGAAAACAGAAGTTTTGTCTCAAATGAGGTGTTAGTTTACCTGAATATTCCCTTCCTTAGACACAGATTTCTTTGTTAGCATGTACAGTTTTTTCCTGTTTAGATGTACAGCCAGTTTGGAATAGTGGTATTGGCGTTAAAATACCAACCTCGCATTTCATAATGATGTAAAAGAAAATAGATGTTAGTAGGAGATTCACTGTGCCTTCAGCTGAATGGCATGGGCCTTTGTAATCGAAACAAATGAATTTTCACAAAAACCAGGAGCAGGGTGACTTCCTACACTTGCAAATTTGTTAGGCTGTGCAAAACACTACTTATCTGTTTGAATTTTGACATCGAATTAACTTTAAATGCAGAATGTTGTGTACTGGCTTTTTGTACTGGCAAACTGAGAAGGAATATATTCTTTAAAAGATACATATATATATATATATGTATCTTTTTAGACATAGCTCAAACCTGAATTTTACAAAAAGCCAAGAGGGCTAATGTAAGTCCATATTTTAGGGACAGCTGGTAATATTTTCCCTTAGGTGTACCTTTATGTTTACATTTAATGGTTTTTGCTGCAGTTTAGCTGCATGTGTCCAGGATCTCTGTCCCTTCGTGACAAGAACACGGCTCAGCAGAGGTACTGCTCTCAGCTCTCCTTCCCGAAATGTTGTATGTTTGTGCACTGGACTCATTTCTTCAGTACAGCTTGAAGCAAAGTATTCCAAGTCTTCTTTTCCTTGTCAGTTTTATCCTTCTGATCACCTTTGACTGTAGACTATTTCCAGAACCCTTCATTTTCATGTTGCAGCATGATAATTTTTGCAGGCCAACCTCCTTAGTTTGATTACTGTAGCAATAATTCAGATAGATTTCCTTTGGATTATGAGAGGTAATTATGAGAGAGGGGGAATTCTTCTGAGTCTTCCATCTCTACTGAACTGTCCCAGCTCTTCCACAGCTTCATTAATTTTCTAGATATGGGAAGGAAGGCTAAATGGACCTCAGCATCATTACCCATATGAAGGTTCATCACTCTTTTACAATATGATTTGTCAATGAAGTTTAGCAATATGCTAAGTAAAATATGCAAAATATTCAAAGGAGCTATGTGATTAAATCACATTGCAAACTTTTATAAACTGAGCTTCAAGTGCTTTTAGAACTTTGTGGCTGAATTTCTACAGCTGACTTTTTTACTATTTCTTGGAGAAGAATGGGGCTTTATCTCAATATAAACCTCCCTCAAAATGACTACCTGAAAAATGTAATTGCATAGGATCTGGTGAGTTAATTTTAAGTAATACAGATTGGCTGTTACGCATTTCAGGTCAATTATATTTTTGAATACAGCTTGAGGTGATAGGTTATATAAAAACAAAGTCTGGTGCCTTTTTTTTTTTCTTACTTGTAAAAATATTTGATTAAATATCTGAACATTTTTTATATTTTTAAGCTTAAAGTGAATGAAGTGGATGTGGCATTGAGGGACATGATTAGTGGGCACAGTGGTTGGACTGGATGATCTTTGTGGTCTCTTCCAACATTCATGATTTTATGAAGTGACTGTAATGCCACTTTAAAAAGTTACATGTAATGAAACTGCTTGATGATTGGGTAACACTTTCATAATCTCCAACAAAATTCACTACATGAGAATGAATGTTTTTAACAATTTTTTCAATTCATGGTCATAGGAAATTTGCAGCATTTGGCCTCGGAAAGAAGCCTTTGTTGCACTTTTTTTGTACCAACTGTTGGTTATGTGGGGATGCAGGCTACAAAAGTATGAGTCAAACTAAATTAGTCTTAATCTCCATTCTGTACAATATAGTTCTTTCCTGGAATCACAGAACAGTTGAAGTTGGCAAGATCTTTGGGTGACACTGCTCCAACCTCTGCTCCAGCAGGGCCACCCAGAGTAGTTGGTCCAGGCCTATGTCTACGTGGCTTTGGAAGATCTCTCATTTGTAAGACATCTGTCTTATAAATGAATTATCACCTGTAAAGTAGTTTATGGGGTGTCACTGAGTAGATAGGTATGAAACAGACATACATACATGCAGGTATTCATTGTAGGTAAGATGGGACAGTTTGCACTTGTGTTAACTCTATCATTATATGATAGATTTGGAAAGATATAGGGGAAGGAAAATTGTCATGATATTCAATCTACTTAATAGTGGCAATGGGATTACACAATAGTGTCTGCACAGCTGAATACAGCAACACAAATGCTATCCTCCATTTATTCTGTGAAATTGTTGTCATATCTTACCATAAATATTCAGGACTTCAGACTTCCATACATCATAAGAAAAAGAACAGCTGGTAGCTTGCAGTGTACTGTGATGACAGCTTTGAATATGCAATGAATAAACTGCTGAGGCAGTATTTCTGGGGAGCAAGTCAACTGAAAGACATACCCCTTCTGTAGACAATTGGCCTGCCACATATTTTAAGATACTGTTCCTAGACACTCAAAAATATGCCATGGGCACTGGAGATACAGTATTTTGCAAAACCTATGTGATCATGTTAGAGGTTGGGCACAAAGTCATCAAATTAGGGGAGAAGTTTCATAACTGCCTTGTTAAAATAGATGTCAATAAAACATAAGGAGACAGTGATGTACAGAAATATTCAATGTAAAAAACTCAGTGTATTTTAAAATCATTTAAAAATCATTTTAACATATTTATTTAAACAGTTAAGTATATAAAAGTTCCTCCTTTTAAATTCTTTCTTGAAAAATTTAGTGATGTCAGTCTTACCTGCATTCATCCCAGTTACATCATGTTTCTCTATTCACAATATAAAAATTGTCTTTCAGTTTGTCAGCTGAAGCAGCCTTTCAGCTCACACTTTGTCATTTGTTTTATTAACCTCTCTCACTTTGTAGCCTTTTGATCAACTCCTCTTCTTCATTTTTTATGCATCCACTTTATTTCTCATTAGTGTCCATATCTCTGTCTCTTACTTCACACATATATAAGATTTTAATTTTCAGTTGTTTGGGACCTTTTTATTACTTAGAAGTAGTGTCGCATCTGTGGCTCCACAAGGTCTGCACCGATGCCTGATACCAGCTGACATGTATCTAGGCTTTTCTGTTCAGTAGTGCAACAATCTTTAATAAGTCTGGATTGTATAAGAGATGTGCAGTGTAATACCCTGTTGTTCGGGTGCAATACTATCCCTGATCAAACTTCAGCAGTTCCAGGTAGGTAACTTCTCTTAGTCCTTTTCAAAGTGCCCCAGAACACAGCAGCATCTCAACTAAGCAATGATCAATACACAGTATAAAGTTTTCTGTATGTTGAGTAGTGGATGATGCAAAACTGTGTTCACCTACTGACATTTGACACAAAATATGTGTCATATATTGGTCACCTTCTAGTCTGAGTGTCAGCATACCAACTGGAATGCTTCATCTAGTACAGGTGGTTTCCAGGTGCATTCATTTCTTGTCAAAGCTCCTGTTCCTTTTCACATTAGTGAATTATTTAGGTTCACTGTATATATCACTCTAGCAATGTAATGATTCCAAGCCTTCTCATGCGGTTCATTCATTTATTTGCAATATACTACATTTGTTTCTAATGCAAATTCTTGCTCCTTTCAAGTCCGTGTTGTTTTTCCTCTTACCTTGAAAATTCATGGATGAATCTCTTTTCTTCCTCTGCGTGTAAATTTTGAGACATCAGAAAATTCTTCACTGACTACAGCTAAGCTACTGTAGTGATTTTTCTAGTATGCTTTTTAAATCCGTATGCTATCTTTTCATATTAAGCATTTGGCTGACTTCTCAGTGTATTTTCTTTTTGTGATAAATAACTTGGTGTTTTTTTTGTGCAAAGAAAAATCAAACTCAATTTTTGCCCAAGCACACCCATCGGTGCTGAGAAAATAGACGTATCTTGGGCCATTTTTGGATCAGCTGACTACTACTTGCAGTACTGTTCATCCCGTGAGTTTGTGAGTACTTCTCCTGTGGAGGGTTTTTACAGCTATTTGAAAATTTAACAGCCTTAGCCTTTACAGCTTTTTTGATGTTTTGGGAGTCCTTGTCCCTTGAAGTCTTTGACTAGAATTCTTTTACAGCTCCCCAGCATAATTATTCACATAATATTATGCTACAGTAGCTCAAGTCTGATTATTTAAGTGGCTGAGTAGGATGTTTCATGAAAAATGTCTTCTATAAGCATAGCTTTGTACTTGACATTTCTGCTCATATATAAAAGCCATTAAACAAGACAGTAATTCTTCTCTTCAGGCTCAGTGCAGTTATCATCTGTGTGAGTCCTATTGACTACATAAGGACTTTCCATATCTGTCAAGATTGTAGGACTGGATTCCTGTCTTCCTATTTTGGAGACAATTTAAGCCCTGTTCAGCAGTAGCTGCTTGTGTCACGGAGCAGAATACATATCCTGTGCTAAGTGGTGAGGTCCACACAGCTTATTGCTCATCCCTCTCCACTGAAAACCAGAAACCCATCCTGTTTTGTCCTCCTCATCACTTTTCCTGCAAATCAATGAATGTCAGAACATACTGTGAATAAGAATTAATAGAACAACACAATGTGATATATATTTTTTTTAAGTGAATGCAAGAAATATGAGTTTGCTGCTATTCCACTTGCTTGGTTGTTTCACTAGCTGTAATAAAGGTTCAGAACTGTAGTGAACTATTATGTAAGTAACAGGGAGCTTCTTTACTTGGTATTACCCTTGGAAAATCTATAGATTAGTTTTAAAGTATCATTTGTAAGTATCTGCCAATTGTCTTGCTATTTGAAGTCTCTGGGCTTTTTTTTGGTCTTCAGTCTGATTCACCTGAGGGGACTGCCATCTCTGTAAGCCATTCACTGTGTCAAGAGAAATGCTCGTGGAAGTTAATAAATGTAAGAGAATTAGAGAAAACCTGCATTTCCCCTGTGATTTCTGGGACTTCATTTCTTCTGCCCGTAAAGATTAAGGTTTTAGTATTTACCATGCAAGTCCATCTTTATAAAAGAACATCTTGTTTTGATTATTTAGAACCTGGAGTCACAAAGGCTACCTTGTAATTAGATATATGTTGGTAGAAATGGAAAATGTATTGTAGTAGTCAGAATCTCCAGGGGAAGGTTTCTTATAAAAAGTCTATTGAATTTATTCATATGTGAAAAGAACAGTCAATATCTGAGATATGCAATGTCAATAAAAGTGAAATGTATTAACATACAGTCTATGTTACAGAGCATGGCCCTGCCAGTTAGAATATTTCAGCTTTGTTTCACAAAGCTACTGTGTGCTTTTAAAAACATAATCTCTAAAGGAAAATACAATTGATCTCTTAAAAACAGAACTCCCAGTCATAAGAATGAATAGTTTAATAAAAGGTGTAAGATAAGGTTTATATATATATATGTTTTAGATTGCATATTAGAAATGAAAGGTGAAATATGTGTAATGTTTTTCATCACTGTGAATGTGGATGAGAGGATTGTTTTATGACATTCATGCTTGTGGGGATTCTCTGTCATCCCAATAGTGGCAAAATCTACCCAGCTGTCTGTTTGCTATTTTGGTTTGGATAAAAGATAGCATTTTAAAAAGTGATAAGGTAGAAAAAATATGGCAGAGCATTATTCCATTAACTCGATACCCTGTTAATAAACATCTAGCTTACTGAAGTACTTATCTGCACTAGCTTACTACCAAATCCTAGATCAGTGGCAAATAGTGGAATTTTTATTTGCCAGTTCTTCAGGGTTTGTATTATCTGCTTCTATTGCCACTAATAAACCACCAATAATAATTCAGAAAGAAAATGCCTCCTGGGGAGATACGTATCCCTTAGGGGCTGTAGTGCTACACATAGCATAATATCCAGTTTCATGTCTATTCTCTGATGAGAAAGTTCTACCAGAAGCTTTCTACTTGCTGACAACACGTTAGTAGAAACGTGTTCCTTTCATTGCCTAGCTCTAAAACTTCCAAGTCATGTATTGACACAAATTGGTGGAACAGTTGGATTGAATTTTCTTCAGTTTGTTACCTCCTTCCTATTCAGTGTAGATCTGTTTGTATTCCTGTTCAAGGAATCAGTGAACAACATCAAAATCCCAAGTGCTGTCAATGTGTTTACTTCATTAGAAATATCACTGTCTCATAGTGAAAAAAATCACGCTTATAAATTTTAAATGCGCCTTCTATGAATATTTGCTAACACTAACTTTAAACATCTCACTTGTTTTCTATACTGTTTGTGGAAAAGGATGAGTTAAAGTAATTCAAGTGAGTTTGAAATGTTTATTCATAGAATGATGGTAAATTACCGCTATGAGCCAAATTTTAGGAGTTTCAGATGCTCCTGTGGAAAAAAGCAGATGTTTAACTCCCAGCAGTAGCTCTGTAGCTATTTACTTTTGTCTTTTTCTACCCTGCACCTGTGAGACTGAAATGAATTGAAGAGTTTTGCTCACATTCAAATGCGAGTTGTTTCACATTTTGTACAAGGACTTCATTAAACACATTTGCAAAGTCTCTTTCTTTCGCTGTGGATCTATTTAGTGATTAACAGAATTTGTTTATAGAAAGGGAATTTTTAGAAGGCTGTCTACCACGCTTTACATAGCTGTTCCTATCACACTGCCTGTTTCTCAAAGAGGGTCAATAAAGGTACATGTTGTTTGCAATAAAGGTAACTGTGAATGCGCCTGCGTTCACTTGCGCACGCACACAGTCCTAATATCTTCATTATTGTTTTTCCATGTACATTGCCAATCTTTCCCATTTTTCAAGCACAGCATGATGATTCCTGTCATCCTCTGTTTGTTTCACTTGCTCTTCAGGTCTCCTGTGATGGCTGGAGGTCTATTTGCCGTTAACCGGAAGTGGTTTTGGGAGCTGGGAGGCTACGATCCAGGATTAGAAATATGGGGAGGAGAGCAGTATGAAATCTCCTTTAAGGTAAGACATCATGTCTTATGTAATACTTACGTACTACGTAATACTTCTTTACTTGTTAGGTTTTGTGCCTCTGGATTTTCATTTCTTCATGCTTTATGGTCCTGGTAAGTTCACTAATACTTAATTTTGTGTTTTAACTACAAAGAATTTAGTACGGTTCTTTTTCTTTAGGAATTTCTCCAAATTTCAAACAGAACTATGCCATAAACGTGTGCTTCAAAAACTATACAAAAATCACTGAGTGCAGTTTTCTCCAAGTGGTAGAAGTTTACCACCATCGTGAAGCTTTACTTTGTCCCTTGTATCAAGTCTTCTCTACTTACCTTCCATCAGACGTTGCACCTACTGAACTCCATCATGTTGAAGGTAGGCCCTTATAGGGTCAGCTCATGGAAAGAAAAAAAGAAAGTCATAGGAAGGAGAACCCTTTTCAACACAATCACTAGATCACCTTAGTTCTTATGAGCTGTTATTGGCAGGCTGGGTTTTCAAAATCAGTTGATTTTTTTAACTGTGTTTGGATAGTTAAATTGATAAAATTGTAATGTCAGAGAGTTTTCAAGTGCTGAGGTTATGTACAATCAGCAATCTTACATCCTCTATGTGGACATGTGTATTCAAATCAGTTGTTTGGCTTTTACATGCTGAGTTCAAAGTCACTACCTTTTGTTACCTTTTACATGTCAGACAGGTATTTCCATTAGTTTAATGAGGTCTACATGCATAATTTTGAAAATTCATTTTCTTTTGTTCCAGTTTACCCAAAATTAAGAACTTTACCTAATGCAAATGTTTTCAATTAGCTAATACAATTTCATTATATAAATGAATTGAGTCAAACATGTATGGATAAAGTTTGGATTTTTAATCAGAATTTACATTAAGCTTCAGGATCTTTCCATCCTGCTTCCAAACTCCTACAGCGTAAAGCTCAGTAAATAAATTTAGTATGTCAATCATACTAAAGCATATCGTACATATTGCTTCATCTGAATTTCTGCAGTGATTAAAACAACAGAGCTACTGCCATTCTATTGAATGAAACATACACCATGATCCTACACTGGACTCCCAGACTGTCTTTATTATGAGAGTTATCAAAACTAGAAAAATTGTTTGTATTAACTGAACTACTCTCTAAATCATTTTTACACACAGCAAAATAAAATTGGAAGGCAAGGGAAATCCAATAGTTAGAAATCATGTTTAGAATATATCAATTTACATTCTATCCAGATAAGTCATTTCAAAGTCAAATGTAAGTATTCATTTGCAGCTGTAACAAGAGTTTCTGACAGGTCACCTAAGATTTTATTATCCTATTCCATATATTCTTTATATTTGTCATCACAAAGAATAAAATTGTAATGCAGTCCACTCTTTGTATAGAAACCATGGTAACAGCACTAGAAACTGAGATACTGGAGTACCCCAGTATGTTTTGCTTAAGCAATAGATTTTTTCTGTAGCCAGCTGTGTCACACTGGGTCTCATTTCAGTCAGATCTTCTGAGTCATCCCATTAGTACACACTAACCTTAACGTCCCTGTCTTTTTAATTAATATTAAAAAAGAAGAAAGAGAGGGATTGCCTAATAGAAACAGCTTTATACTGGAAGAACTCAACCTATGCAAGCTTCAGAAAGAAAGACTTGTTTTGTTTGGAATGACAGAAAATGGAAGAAAAATCAATGAGACAGGAGAGAGAGACGGGACAGACTTTTTTGTTAGACCAGAATCATCAGTATCAGCTTGATTTGGTGCATCAACAATTTCTACATCAAGAGCTACAAATTCAGTCATCTTGAAACATTTTGAAGTGACAACAAATTATTCAGTTTAATTTAGTATTCTATTTACAAACTTGAGAGATTGATGGACTAGCCATCTCTGTTATTCATAAAGTCAGTGAAGAAAACAGATTACCAGCCTGTGTGAGACCTTTACTTGAGTGCGTGGGAAACTATATCTTAGAGTCCTTAGGACAACCAGTGGTATGGTTTGTGGAAGTGTTGTATCGTGAGTGCTTTGCGTCCATACTATTATTTAGTATTAATGCTATTTTGTTTGGCAAATAATTATTTGGAGCACAGTGCTGCAATAAACTCTCTCCATAATATCTATAAACACCAGTTCCCAGTCATTTCTTCAATTCAATTAGATCTTAAGTATTCTGTGAAAATATGTTTTTTCCATTAAAAGCTGCAGAAAGAAGCCAACTAGAATGTCCCATAACTATACAAAGTTCATCTTCAAAGGACTATTTCAGGCTGGTCTTTAAACTCAGTGATGGACTTGGTGTTCCTTTCATGTTCTTCACATCATCTTGTTTTTAACTATCAGATTATTTTTTATGAAAGTTGCTACATAACTGTAAACAAGCAAATGACCCAGCTACTATAAATGGATACCTTACGTGATAATATGACCTTCCCTGTGTCAGACTTGGGATCCTTTTGATTAATTCAAATACAGTGACATAATTATGAGAGAGAGCATGACAGAGAGAGCTGTCACAGACTCTCTAGAAGGAAGCAGTGTCTGGTTCACACTGAACTAACAGCCTATGCCAGCTTCATGAAGTTCAACACAGACAAGTGCAAGGTCCACAAGGATCAGGGCCATCCCAAGCACAAATACAGGCTAGGTGGAGAATTGAGAGCAGCCCTGTGGAGAAGGATTTGAGGGTATCAGTTGATGAAAGACTCAACATGAGCCAGCAATGTGCTCTTGCATCCTAGAAGGCCAACCGTATCCTGAGTTACATCAAGAGAAACATGACTAACCAGTCGGGGGATTCTGTCCCTCTATTCAGATCTTGTGAGACCCCAGCTGGAGTACTGCATCCAGTTTTGGAGCCTCCGACATAAGAAGGACATCAAGCTGTTGGAGAGGGTCCAGAGGAGGGCCACAAAGATGATCAGAGGGATGGAGCACCTACACTCTAAGGATGGGCTGAGAGAGCTGGAGCTTTTCAGCCTGGAGAAGTAAAGGCTTCAGGGGGATCTTATAGCAGCCTTTCAGTACTTAAAGAGGGCCTACAAGAAAGCTGTGGAGGGGCTTTTTAGAAGGGCGTGTAGCAACAGGATGAGGAGAAATCGATTTAAACTTGAAGAGAGTAGATTTACCCTAGATATAAGGAAGAAATTATTTACTTGAGGGTGTTGAGACATTGGAACAAGTTGCCCAGAGTTGTTGTGGTTGCCCCCTCTCTGGAAGTATTCAAGACCAGGCTGGATGGGGCTTTGAGCAACCTGATCTAGTGGGAGGTGTCTTTGCCTATAGCAGGGTGTAAACCCACATACCAAAGGGAAAAGATTACTTGATATTAAGATCATATTCAGAAAAGGCATCTTCGCACCCAAAGATCTCTGTGTTACTGTACCATGGTTATCCAAAGTCACCCCACAGTCTAAATGAGAGAAGTGTTGGCTACAAAGCAGGTGTGTAGCTGTGAGCGCAGAGTATGGGCTTGGACAGCTGGAGAAGTTGGATGTTTGAGAAATGCATAATGGCTACATCAGTGCTAGTATCAGGACTCAGTTAAATAGTCCTCAAATGGCCTCAAGTCCTTCAATCTAAGGCTTCATCCACTTCTTCATCGCGATCTTACTATCAGCTACTCTGCTATGTGAATTGAAGGCTGGTGCAAGAGTCATCAGGCACATGCTAACGCCAGCAAACCATATGGCTTTATGAATTTAAGATGCTAAGGCAGAGATTGAAGACTGGTTAAAAAAACCGTACAGTAAAATTATAACAGGACAAGTGGTTGAACGGGGAGTCAGACTGCAGTTCATGACACAGAGAGGTTGAAACACATTTAGGAAAGGTTCTCCCTCTTGGAGGGACAGTGTCTGTTTTGATGTTTCTTACTGGCTGTTTCATTAGATTTGACCTGGGATAAGGCACGAGGATTCGATGCAGAGCAGTCCTAACCAAAAGTCTTTTTCTGTGGGGGAAGTTGCGTTATCTCACTACACATGGACAGAAGGTTGAGCAAAAATTTGGTTTTGTGTGTTCTCTAAAAGAACAAAAGATTCTACACAGAGTGGATCTACACTGAAGCTAAATTTACAGCACAGCAATTCATTAAGTTTCTCCAAAATACAGTAAGCCTCCTAATGTTTCTGTGATATTTGAATCTATGCAGTAGCATGAAAGGAAACTTCCCCAAACTTCAAACAAACTTCTATTCCAGGTGCTGAGTTGTTAAGAGCACAGCTTTCTGTTTTGTTCTGCTTAACAAAAAGGCTGCTTATTAAGTTTGCCTGACCTTTATTTCCTCAGGGAAACCAATGTATTTCTGTCTTGCTCTTGCCTAGTAACATTACTGTGGAGGACAGTAGCAATTGTAGAACTGGGTGCTGCACTGATGGACTGCTGTTTCCAAATCAGAGCATTCATGCACAAATCCATGGATGGTGAAGCAGTCACAACCTGTGTCTCAAAATATGACCCCTTCATTAAAAAGTTTCTTAGATTAATTTTTGCAAAAGAAATAATGTGCAGTATTTTAATTTTTTTTTGGCAGCATAACCTCAGGATCAATTTTTTAATTAAAAAGATGTATGGTGTCTTGCTGATGATACTGTTCAGGGTATGCTTAACTTGAGAAAACTGTCAAAGCACTGGAACTGACCTGATGAATAGTTTCCTTTCTCATTAACCAGGGAAGTCACTATTTAGGAAATCCTAAATTTAAATCTGTTAGAAAGGCACAGTTTATGTAGTAATTTCCAAAATATATTGAGTGGTGAAAGATATTCATTTCCTGTGTTTGCTGAAGATCCTTTATGCTAGACATTCCTTAGGCATACACATAAATCATACCTTAACAGAAATGCTCATGCTGATACCCTTACCTCTTTGAAGCCAGTCACCTATCTCTAAGGTTTTATCCTTATGCATGCTGACGTATCCTCCAGATTCTATTTATCCCTTTTTTTTTTTTTTTCCAACACACACCTCCAAGTTTATTAATCCCTTTCTTTACTATCATTGCTGTTACTTCCCTTCACTGCTGACAACCTTGGGGGGAGGCAGGAAGTAGGGCAGCATTACCACTTGTCAATGCAGTTATAACCAATACAGACTCAGTATTCAAAAGGTGCTGGTGATGGCTGTTGAAATATCCATGGTCATCAGTTTCCAATGTACACAGTACTGTTTCAATATCACTGGCATGAAATCCCACTGCACCGCAAGTAAATGGTTTTGCTGTTTCTGACCTTGCTGGCCACACATCTGAAGTCATTGTTCCCATTTTTCAATCTTTTCTTGCATTTAGTTGGACATTCTTGTTACATTGAAAAATTCATAATAAAATATTCTTCCTTCTCCTTTTCTACTGCTGCCAAATCTCATTGTATTTATATAATGAGGCTTATAGTAGGGAGGCTTATATTTCAGGAAGAATGTCTGCAACATCCCATAATGTTTTGTATTCTTATTTTCTACACCTTTTTCAGCCTCCCTGTGGTAGTACATTTCTCCTGGTCTTAGTCTCTCTTGCTCAGTGCTCATAGCACCAAGCTGACAGCATTGCACGGCATGCTTTATATTCCTCTTCCACCAGTTTACTGTTTTGTGTTTTTTTTTCCTATAATTTCAGTGTCTCTTGTCATTGTCTGTCTTATTACTGACTCTCAGCAGCAGCAGTATATTTCTCAATTAGTTTTGAAGCCTGATCCAAAACCCATTCAGTCCCTCCTCAATCTTTTACTTAATTTGTTATATGTTTACGTTCCTCTTCCCAGCAAATACATCCTCCACTGCTCCAATATCATGAGTCTCTTACTGCGGTAATTATGATTACAGCATAGCATATGGATTGAAATCTTGTTCTCTTGTGCACTGTATTTACATTTTACAGATAGTCTCTCAAGCTGGATAGATAAGGCAAAGAGGGAGAGAGCAGGCAGCATTCTTTATGAGGATGAAGTAATATGAAAAAGGGTGATTCACCCCAAAGTCCTGTAACAGCTGTATAATGGAACCAGAAAAATGTTGTGGCAATACCTAAGCTGCAGTCGGGACCTAAACCACACAACCATAACTTAATCTCTTTAAAAAGCTTTGCATTAATTCTTGCCTCTTGCTTTCAACCATCCCCATAAAGTGTTTTGCAACATTCTCTGGGAAAGAGCTACATAAAGACAAATCGTGAGATAGTATATAGATGACACATAAACTACTCTTATTTTGATCTTTCCAAGCTGAAATTGCACTGTTTTGGTTTCATCTTTGTTTTTTATACCTCAGACACGGAGCAGATTCATTGCTTTTGTAAGGAGGAGGCATTAGCAATCTTGAGAGTTTCATTGCTTACTTCTTAGATAAACAGAGGCATCAGTGTTGTGATATCATTTTACCAAATGTCCCACACCACCTGAATTCCTTTCATGGTACACTGAAGAACTGCAATATTTAATACAGAAACCATTCTCCGATTTCCTGTATTCAGTGCAGGTGACATAAAAATGCACATTTTAAAGACAGGGTTGCCAGAATTGATCTTCCCAAGAAAATATAAAAAACGCCTTTAAAACCATTCTGAAGCTGAAAGATAAACAGGAACAGCTGCTAAATGTCCTTCAAGGCAGCCGAGGATTCATTTCAATTACCCTACACAGAGCACCTCAGGTGCAGCACAGCATTTTCAAGTTTTATGTCTATCAAATATAAACCTAACACAAAGTGTTTTTTCCTCCCACTTGTTATTGCCTCAGCATACCTGACAGGGCTTTTTTCTGAATCTTTTTCTTCTTTTCCTTTTTTATTTTGTCTTTTTTTTTATTTTTTTTTTTTTTTATTTTTTGCTTTAACTGATACCCAATGCAGTGCATGTCTACCTCTGCTCTCACTGGCCAAGTTAAATTAACATTGGCCTACATATGTATATGTGTGTATATATATACTACTTTATACTACTCTCTTGGGTGTTTTTTTTTTTTGCATTTGTTCTTTGTTCTGTGGCTGACCTCCCTCTGAGTCAAACTTCTGTGCTGTCTCCTCTTCAGTGACTTAGAAACCTTGCTTAATAACTTCAGTGTCTTGTCTAGCCTTCAAAATAATGTTTTCATTTAAAAAAACAGCAATGAATAGTCAGTATATGCCTGCACTTTCATCAGTGCATTGGTTTATTTCAAGACAGCCACAGAGATTTCCACCAGAAGATCCCAAAGGAAATAATGTACAAATGAAGTATTGACAGAAAGATGAATAATGTATTTTTTAATAATTGGCATTACCCACCTGATTTTAACATTCTCATGTTTATAATTTTTAATATGAGCATTGTGAGGTAGGTGACATGGGCTTAGGCGGATGAAGATTTGACGATTTCAGTGTTTTCTTTATGAAGTATGTTTTACAAAATACTTTCAAAAAACAAAAGGTCGTGTCAACATGGCATAGCAAGGCTGCTCTGGGCTGCAACGAGTTCTTCTGGCACAGATGCAGGGCATTTCTTTGGGTCTCCATTTCCAACCCATCAGAAGAACTGTGCTCACGCTTAATTCCATCAACATACATGTTTCCATTTGACAGAGTGATAATCCAGTACAGCTGCCTGTATAACCCTGTGCTGCCAATCTGCACAATGTGTCTGCCCATCTGACATGCTGCCATGCACCAGAAGCAGCAGCATGGCACTCCTTGCCCTGGAAGGACAGGCTGCTGGGAGCTGTTAAGCTCCCAGGTAACTCACAGCTGTACCCAACTGCACAGTGAGGTCTCTGGATCTGCAGGGCAAGCCCAGGATCTTCCCCCACCTCTACCAGTTTCAAGCCTTCCTTACTTCCTCCCCTAGCGTACTTAAGTTTGTCCAGCAGTCTGCTGCAAAGCGTCAAATGATTACCAGGTCTCAGCTGGATGTCAGGGCTGCCAGCTGACAGACTACAAGGGCCAATACCCAAATGACCCATAAGATGTAGCTTCCTAAAATGCTTTGCAGCTCAAGCCCTCATGCTAAAATCCCTGCTTTTTCCATTCACAGCATGAGTAGCACAGTCAGTCTCAGGAGCTGAATTCCCAATTGCTACTTTCGGCAATTGCTTTCAGTTACACTCAAGCACCAAGTTATTCCATAGTGCAGTGCTTAGCATATGCGTGTTCAGATTACTAAAATTTCATTATAAGCTTACGACCACACAGCCAGGACCGCACAAATGTAGTGCAGGCAAGCACAGTGAAAGAGGCCAAACTCCTGTCCGTTTTTGCTGTTGCTTTAAGTGAATGAAATTAATCATTTATTTTTTCCTGTGATTTCAGTAAGCCAGCAGCTACAGCCAGTTAGCAGGCAGGGAGGAGAGGGAGGGTATAGAATGTAAGGTTAAAAAGTATAGATGTACATTGTCCTCTTCAGGCCTCACAGAAAACATCAAACATTCATAATCATAATATCTGACACCTTTTGTTAGGGATCTGATCACTGTTGTTTTAATGGGAAGCGTATCAACTTCCTGATGAATTCCTTACTGCATGTAAGTCATTCACTGGTAAGATATGCTGTCATCTGTCTGTTGTGCTTTAGCCTAGGTCATAAATTTGCTTCATCTCACTCCAGAATGCTTCGAATACAGATAAAATCATATCTAATACATGGACCTGAATTCTCATCTCAACGAATGCAAATGTTTCATGACACATCTTTACATGCACCTACATAAAGAAGCACTTAAAGGACAAGCGTTTTCTCTCTCAGCTTCTATGTGGTTTTCTTTTAAACAGGGTGGGAAGGGGCTCGTGGAATTTTTGTTTCCAGTGTGCTCCCCTGAAGTTCAGGGTCCTGATGCTGCTTTTTTCTCCAGATCACAAATTCCACCAGGCCACAATCACAAAAGCCCAGGCTGCCTTCAATCTTAACGTCGTTAATGGTCTCCTCTGCATTGGTGAGCATGAGATCCAGTAGGACTTCAGCTTGGGTTGATCTGTCTAATACCTGGAGCAGGAATTTATCCTCAACAGACTCCAGGAATGTCCTGGATAAATAACATCAAATAACTCTTGATAAGGACAAGCCAACCGGGGACCAACAGTTGCAAGCCCTTGCATGGACAGAGGGCCAAGGCTTGCAGCTGGTTTGATTGTTCTGCAAGGAGGAGAAAATCCCCCAGAGACAGTCCTGGGTTTTGACATCCCTCGGGAGGAACCTGGGGGTCTCAGAGAGCTGGCCAGCAGAGTTGGAGAGTGTGGGGAAAGCCTGTAGGACTTCCTCCTGCAGCCTAAGAATGATGGAGTCATAGAATCATTAAGGTTGGAAAAGACCTCTGAGATCATCAAGTCCTACTATCAGAGAGAAGCATGAACTTTTATTGAATAAATCTTCTTGCTGTACATGCCTGGGGCTGCATGCCATGGCCAGAGTAACCTGATGGGGCCCATGGGAAGATGTGGCCAAGGCCCTGGTGACTGGTGCGAAACACCGATGCCAAGCACATGAGATGCAAAGAATGGAATGGGCAGTGACACTGGGAAAAGCCCAGAAACTTGTGAAACTAGTGCTGGTGCTGGAGTACGTGCTGCAGGTGAGGACGGCTCATTGTGATGAGCCAACAATGGACTGTGACATTGCTGTGGGATGGGCAGTGATGCCCCCAAGAGAAGGTCGAATAAAGGTGACGCCCAGCAGCTTGGCCAAGCTGTGGTTTGAGACATCTCCAGGCAACGGATTGTGACTCCATAGTCCACAGATGCTTTAATGTGGGCGTAGCAGCTCAGCCCAGCAGTTCTTGCCTGACCTCCAACCGAGCGTGTGTGCGAGGACTGGAGTGTGGACAGGGCGAACTTTGGTGCTGGTACGTGCTCTGGGTGCTGCTAGCGCAGCTCTCAGAAGCCGTTTCAGAGCCACTTTTTCTTTACCCCGACCCTGCTGGGAGCAGGCGGACAGGACATCCCAGAGAGGCGCGTGCAGCAGCATAGGTAGGCGGCACAGGGACTGGCATCGAGGGGGGTGAATTCTGAGAGATCCTTGCCAGGCCGATATGTGACTAATGTCTCTTGTCCTCTTCCAGTGTGACACCTGCTGCTGTAGCGTCAGTGCTGGGGAGTGTGTTACCACCTTCTGCTCCCCCGAGCCCACCGTAACTGGTGGAAGCATGGAGGCAGCATTAGACACCCGCTGCCCCGTGTGCCTGGAGAACTGGGACAGTGCGGCGTACACCATGCCGTGCTGCCACCAGTTTTGCTTCCCCTGCATACAGCGGTGGACAAGCACCAGGCCTCAGTGTCCGCTTTGCAAACAGGACGTGCAATCCATCATCCACTCTGTGCAAGCAGACAACGACTATGAGGAGCTGGTGCTCAGACCAGCTGCAGTGGCAGCCACTGCCAGACGGAGTCCCGCAGGACGCCGCGCAGCCCGGCCATGGCCTGCAGTGCCCACGCGTCCTGTGGGTGGCCTGTCCCCCGCCACCTGGGCTTCCATCTTCCAGGAGCACCCGGTCCTGCTGCGACCCCTGCACTCCTGGCTGCGATGGAAGCTGCGCCGCATCCTGGGCACCGAGGGGCCACATGCAAATACAGTGGCATACAGTGTCATCTGGGCTGTGCTCCTTGTCGGCTTGGCAGAAGAGATCCTGGTAGAAATGCTGGAACCCGACCTGCAGGGCCACGCAGTGATCTTTGTAAGGTACTTCATCGCCTTCGCTGTGCAGAGGTGCGCCAGGGAGGCTCATCACTTGCTGGGCCTCAACATCGCTCCAGCTGCTGGGGCACAGGCCGTTGCATCAGAGCCCAGAGCTGCCCCAGGAGAGGAGGCTCCTGTCCCTAGCCCAGCATCCTCCAGCAGCCCTGCCAGCTCCGGCTCCAACGGGGACGAAATGCTGGGCAGGACAGGAGAACAGCTCAGTGGGCGTCCCAGCCGCCCACATTCCAATCCTGTGAATGTCACCATGGAACAGGCAGTGCCCCGTGAGGAGCCAGAAGAGGTTGCAGGGCCCTCTGGCACCAGCCCACCTGAGGGGACCCGGCGAGCCCCAAAGAGGAAGGCCAGCAACTCCCAGCCTTCGGCATCACCAAAGAAGAGGCCACCTCGCCGGCAGGATTAGAGCAGTGATGAAGCTGAAGAGACTGGGGCCGGGCAGCAGCTGGGACGTACACCGGCCCCAATGGACCCTTGCCATCAGTGTCCAATTCCACCATTGAAATAAAGTAGAACAAAAGTCTGCAAAAAAAAACAAAAAAAAAGTGTTAGTATTGCTAATAGCAAAGCACGGCGGTTGTTGCTTCCCCATCCTTGACAGTTTCTTCCCTTTTTCCTACTGCCATGCCACTGGTGCATTCCAGGCAGGAACCCCACGGGCTTGAGAGAGGGAAAGTGCAAATTTCTGCACCTGGGGAGAGGCACCCCCAGAGCACGCTACAGCTGGGTTAGCCAACTGCAGCAGAGCTAGGAGTCCGGCTGGACACCAAGCTGAACCAGCAAGGAGCCCAGGTTGCCTTGGTGAATGGTGTCCTGGGCTGCATGAGGCCGGATGCTGCCAGCAGGTGAAGGGTGGTTATCATGCCCCTCTGCTCAGCTCTGAGGAGACCACAGCTGGAGCTTTGGGCCCAGAACTGGGCTCCCCATCACAAGGGAGACCAGGTGTTGTTCATTTTGCATGTTCGTAGCCCTGGGAGTACAAACTGTCCCTATCCCGCCTTGATGGGCTTGATGGGCTTGGTGGAATGTGGTGTAATTGGAGGGCTGGAGGGCTCGGTAGGGGAGCAGGGCTTGTCCCCAGCCTTGGGGAGGAGCCCATCCTCCACCCACATGTGACATGCCCTCCATCATGTGCATCACAGGCTGCACACAGCCTCCGCATTATTGTATGGGGTGTTTTTAAATCAAAATGCAACACTTCCCCTGTGACATGGGTCATCCATTCTTGACTGCTGGGAGTTTCAGGACCATGCTGTGGTCGGGGCATTCCCAGACCCTGGGCAGGGTGAGGATTTGTGGGTCAGTTTCTGGGAGTCGTGCAAGGCTGGAGATGTTTCCTCAGCCCCTCCAGGTACCAAAATCCCCGAGTTCCATGGTACTGTGACTCTCATGCCCAATCACCTTGTACCATGCCCTGTTCCAGCTTTGCATGGATTCTGCTCCACCCCTGCTGAGTGCTAGGAACCACTTCTGAGGGCTGAGTTCACCAGGGACCGGTGCAGAGTCCTCCCCTCCTCCTCCACTGAGAAGGTACAGTGCCAGCACCAAGACAGCTTGGTAGCACTCAGCTGGGTAGCCACTTCCTGGAAATGGAACTGGGCTTCTGGTGGACATAGAGATGGCAGCAGTGTGCTTAAGGCCATCTCCAGGTTGCCAGCTCAGGGTGGGTTTTGTACAGTCTCCACTGTAGCAAAGGCCGTGCCTGGCCTGGCAAGCCTCTGCTTTGCAGCACGTCTTTGGCTCTAGAAGACAGATTCTGAATTTCTGCCTCCCTTGCTCTCCCTTAAGACATTGCAGATCATAGAATAATGGAATCACAGAATGGCCTGGGTTGAAAAGGCCCTCGTATACTTGGTTAAATAATCACGCTAGGTGAAGTTTTGTGAAGGATTCTTTGCTCGCTGCCCCTCAGCACGCAAATAAGTTTTTGTGTTGTGAAGAACTTGCAGCTCCCATCATTTTTGTGGGTTTGTGGGTTTTGTGCTTGCTCTAACCTGAAGCATCACACATATCCTCCAGATGACCCCATTTATTTCTGCGTTAAATGTATTAATTACAAAACGAAGTGACATGCTCTTCTTTCTCTTTCTGCATGATCTTGATCATACGTTAATTGGTTTTGTTTATTTTTCCTTACAAATTGGAGAACACCTTAACAATGGAGCTTTATGTTCACTGTTCAATATGAAAGATGGGTATTTTGTTATTTTCTTCTTCTGATTGATGGCTTGTTTGAACTTTCTTGTCCTCCTTTTGAAATTTTTGTCCTGTATGTTTTAAACAGCTGACTTAATAATATCCTGCTGGTTTTTCAGGAGGATCATTGATATAGTAAATGTTTTATACTTTTATTTTGAACATACTCTGCTTTTGTGAGGTGAGATACCAGGTACCAAAGAACCTTATTATCTAATCCCAGCATTGGGCATGCAAATAAGGCCACCACTATGAGTACAGGAAAAGTCAGTACAGAATGATGTGTAGTTTTCACATATCCCATGAATTAAAATGCCATGTTTTGCTCCATGTGTCTTCTAGGTGTGGATGTGTGGAGGTGGCATGTTCGATGTTCCATGTTCTAGAGTTGGGCATATCTACAGGAAGTATGTCCCTTATAAAGTTCCTTCTGGCACCAGCCTAGCACGTGTGAGTAATTGGGTTTTGCTGTTTTTCATTTTCATTTATAATCGCTTTCTTCATTTCCTGTGAACTGGTTTCCACACCTAACAGTAAGCCATTAAAATGTGAAACGTATGTTGCTTTATTTTTCTGAAATGAGATGTGCAATTGCTGCAGTTATGCTGCCTTGCAGAGATAAAATTGCAAAGAGCAAAATGAAAGCTTAAAATTGTAGGGCTGGACATTTCAGCGCAGAAGTGTGTTTCATAGCAATTCAAAAGAACCTAAGAATAACCTGAGGCTTTTGCTTCTTGAATAGCACAGTGTTGTCAGGCATAGCAGGACCAATTTGAAAGCACGTTTTCTTATCTGTCAGCAGAACAGGCAGAATCTTGCATAAGGAATATTTTCTGAGGGAAAAGAACTGAGCAACAATGATTTGAGCGACTGTCTAATTATTGTGTAAAACCTGGTTATGGGATGCTGCCAGCTTGGAGCCATGTGAGTAAGAAATTAGGAGACCTCTAGATATTTTTCAGACTACCATCCATATCCATGGAGAACTTTTTGCTCAAGAGAAAATGTTCTGTAACTTTCTGGAGATGTTCACAGGATGTCAAAAGATGGGAGACAAAGGCCACAGATGTAGCTTCCAGGAAGATACTAGTATTTATTCATGCTTAAATTTAATCTTTTCTATTTTAGAGGATTTTTTTTTAAATGGCATTAATATTAAAGTCTGTATATTGCCATAGGATAATATTTTATGAATCCTTTTTTTCTTAATAATGAAAATGTGGTAAAAATAAAAGAATATATTTCTTTTAAAGGGGAGATATTCTTAGTTTCAGCAGTATGGAACAAGTCTGGCTGTGATAACTCTGGAGACAGGAATGAGGCCTTCTGTACTCCCTGCCTGACAGCTGCCTAGAGAGAGAAAAAATTGCCTGAAAAGAATGCCCATGTAAATAGCAAGGCACAGTAATGGGATTAGTGGTTGTGGCAGTGTTGGTGACAAGGGGATTGATTAAGTTGAGAGGTTCAGATCTTCCCCTAAGCTAAGCACGTGTATTCTCAAAGTGTCCTTATTCAGATTTCTACACTGGTTGATATAAACTGCTTTGTTATTGTATCCCCTGGTGAAATCACACTTAACTTGATATTAGAAGTCCAAGTTTCATTCTTTCTTTTCCCCTGCTACAGAACAAAGTATCTCATAAGAGAATATGCTGTCTTGTGCATTACCTGTAGCAGTCAAATTCAGTCATTTCTGTTTGTACTTACTAGCATCTCATACAGTTCAACGTTACCTTTCTTGGTGGCACTGTGCGTACTTGCAGCCAACGGGTAGCCACAGCCTGCAGTCTCCCTTTTTTTCTGTTCATATGCATGTGTGTGTATGTATACGCATGTAATGTATTTATATTTTTATACCATATATTTATTTTCACATTCTAATGAAACATCCGTGAAATACTGACACCCAAAAATACCAGATATAAAATTAAATACCTGCACATGCTCTGCCCTGTCTTGTGAGAAGAGATGTAGTAGCATGTTGATGAGATGGACCTTATCCATCCCATTCAAGAAATAGTTGCATCTGTGTTAGAATCTGAAATATGATGATGCTGAGGTAAATTTCTGGCATATGTTAAAATTTGAAAGAAAATTTGAATTTCCAGGTTTTTAATTTTTTTCTGGTACAGTATTCTAAATCAAAATATGACTGTTAAGATACATTGTATCAAGGTTGCCAACAGTACATGATCTTCTGTACGTTTTAGTGTTTGGGGCTATCTTAATAACTAGCCAAGGAAGAAAGGACCCTGAACCATAACGTTGTGTTTAAGCCCAAAAATGTTCTCCTTCTGTCATCCAATCCAGAAAATCAAAAGCAAGTACATACTCATCCTTCATATGTCAATCCCTTTGAAACAGGCCATTTGTGGTTTTGAATAAACTGCTCCAAACAGAGCTGTTAGCCAAAATAATGCTATGGCATATTGCCTAGATTTTTCATCAATCATTACCTTATTCTCCAAATATCATGATGTTCTCCAAAGAATGTAGTTTGCCTGTAAAAATATTTTATCTGAAACTTCCCTCCAGTTCAATAATATAATGGATAGTATAGCAAAGAATACCTAGAAGTATTATCTCTGCAACATTTTCAGTACTTAGTTGCTTCCATAAAACATTTCGCTAAATCCTTTTCCATCTTCTGGTGTGTAAAGAAGGATGCTGGAGGTGCAGTTCACAAGGGAATAAGCCATAGGAAGCCCAGCTGAGATTGTGTAAATGATTGCAGTAGCCCCTTCACTTGTCAAGAGAGAGCTTTCTGTTGTGCAGATACTGCTTTAAAGAAGCATGGATGTCCTCATCCTGTCCCTCAACACCAGCACAAGTGACAAAGGGACAAGTTAGAAAGATGGAGCTTCTAGACATGCCATGGATCTATTTTCAAGCTGTTTCAGCCTATGTTTGCCCATTTTACCTTCTCTTCTCGTAGAATTTCACCTGTTTACATCTTTTAGTAGCAAGTTTCAACATGCAATTTCAGCTAGCTATGTAATATCTGACCAGCTTAGGTATATTTTTAAAAAGCTATGATCTGCCATGAGGATAACTTGATTTATAAAATGAAAGACTTGTCAAAAACCGTGTTCTGCCTTCCCCATCAGTAAATAACCATTAGTGTACCACACACAATAGCAGGTGTCATTACATCAATTTTCTATATCCTTATTATTGTATTTCTTTCCTTCTTTTCTGTCATTCTAGACCTGACAGGCCTACACATACCTTATGCGTTGAAAAAAATCCACCTATGTCTGCAAAACATTTGCTGTACAGAAGTAAAGCAAACTGTAAACATGCGTAGTAGATTTATAAAACAGGTCGTTACAGAATCACAGAATGGCCCGGATTGGAAGGGACCTCAAAGATCATGAATCTTCAACCCCCCACCACCACAGGCTCGGCCACCAACCAACACATTTAATACTAGACCAACACTAGTCACAAACAAATGCAAAAGCTTTTTTAACAAAGCTTTTTCTGGAGATGTCTCAGGATGTCACTGCTTGCCAGGGGCCCAATTTACAGGTAATTGCACATAAAATGAGATTAATGAGCATGCAGATGACAGAAGTGATTCCTCATTGTAGTGTGGAAGTACCATGTAATTATTCATTCATTCATTTGTTCAGTCACCCTCTGTACAACATTGCAGCGACTAGTAGTTGCTTTTATTTGTTTGTTTTACATAAAGTATAGCAAACTAGGCCTCAAATCTTAGAACCCCACACAAGTCATTGTCCTGTTAAGAACTTCTGAATTCTTTGACTGGGCTGCTTTAGTTGCTTTATGACATTCTTCCCTGTTCCTATTTTTTTTTAAGAGTTACCTATGAAGTTAGACCTTAAAATTCAATTAGTGATTTCTTTTAGATGTATCCCAGAAAATTATTTATTTTATTTTGCTTCTTGTTGGGGCGGGGGGATTTTTCTATTCATGATTCTGTCAGAGCTATCAGAAAATTGTTAATAAGCAGTCACTTTCAATAGGATATACAGAGATGAACTCAGAATTTCAAAATATATCCAGAGAATTTTTTTTCATTTACAGGTATCTTACACAGCATTTTAGCCTTAACTCAGAACATTAGAGCATTAGGCCTTGCTGAAGGGAAGGGCAATCCCACTGAAGTTCACGTTTGGATGCTAACCCAACAGCATGGTGAATCCTAATCTTAAACTGAATTCCTCCCTGCACTCCAGGACATGGGATCCCAGAGCACAGTGATTCTCTGACCCAACAGACACAAGCCCGATGACATTTGCCTCATTACACAGTGTTGCTGAATTGGGACTTGCAAGAGTTTGTTTCAGGAATTCAGCTGCTAAAGATGGGTTCAGATTCCCACCTGAACCATTCTCTCAGCCTTTTTCAGTGGCTTTGAAAAGATAATTTCTTTAAATAAAGAAATGTAGCTAAACCATCTGGTGCTGTGACAACATTTGCATTTTTTGGCAGAGCTTCTTTTAATATTATGATCACTTATTTTAATATTTTTTTTTTCCAGCTGCAGATAGTGTTTGGGCATTTTCTTAAAGCAGCCCTTCAACATTTTCTTTTGTTTCCAGACAAAGTAAAGGACAGAGGAGAAACAGTTAGGTAAAGAGAGCTCATAGGGCTGTTTTCTTGTGACTGTAGTACAAACCAATAGATGTGGCATGCTGCTTAGGGGCAGTGCTGGTACTTTCACAGTGACCTCCTTAGTGCTTAGCACACTTTCTAGTGTTTGTTCAACAGCCTGGCACTGGAAGCCACGTCGTGTAGCTGAAGAAATGTGTCTGGAAACAAACTACTGAACTCTCTTCTAGGATTATCAGCAAAGGTGGACTGTAGGCTACCAAGTATGAGTCTGCAAAGTGGGCATCACAGTAGCAAGCAGATGTTACACCATTGTTTTGCTTCCTGTAGAGGAGCAGGCATCAGTAAATAAAGTTTGTATTTATACCTTTCTGAAACATTTATCTCTAGAGTGGCTGAGAGGATGATGTGCTCTACTTTCTCTACTCTCTCTCTCCCCACAGCTGCCTTACAAACAGGCTGAAGAGACATGCAGGCAGAGCTTGAGGCAGGGAGCGTCCTGGCAATGCACCATGTGTGCATACAGAGCTTGCTGCCCACTGAACCCCACAGTCCAGCCTCAAGTGAGCAGAGATGTGTCCTTTAGTGACAGCTGGCTTTTTCCAGCCACCTCTTCCCTTTTTTCAAAGTGTAGATTTAACTTTGGGTTGTTTTTTTTTTTCCTCGCCCTCTTGTCGGGGGGGGGGGGGGGGGATAGAGATACAAACATTGCTAAAAAGAATGAAATTCTGGCTGTTTTCACGTGACATCTCTACAATTTCAGTTTTAGGTATTCACAGTATACAGGCTGAAAACAGTCTCTTGCTTCTCTGCCAGCTGTGCTGTGCTAACTCCCACGAGAGTTATTTATATACACCACCAGCTTTGTCACCTAGTTAGTGCGCTGTCTTCCATCAAGAAGCTTTTATTTTACACCTGCAGGCATCTCTTTATTTGCTTGCTTTTTTACACGAATGCAAACCATTACTGGAATGAAAGCTAATTAAGTTTTAAACATGATTATATACAAAGGACCAAAACAAGATGTCGGAGAGAAAGAAAGAGAAAGAAAAGGCTGCCAAACAGTAGCACTGCCTAATGCCAAAGAAAAAAAAAAGGGAGTTAGGCAAGAAAAGGAATGGAAGAAAGCCCCCATTTGACCATAATCGATGTGGGCAGATATTGAGATCTGCACATCACAAAGTCGTACTTGGTGTCCAGGAACTACTTTATTATGCTTCCACTGTATAAATGTACAGAAAAGAGTAATGATTGTCACTGAAGGAGGAGCATTTGCGTGACATTCAGGTTTAGGGTACTGTTTTTCTCCTTGTGAGAGCTGTGAGGATTTGTATTCTGCTGCTTCTGTCATATTAATCCATACTTGTTGAATAGGTTCCTCCAGTCATGCTTTTTCTCCTTTTTCGCAGTGATTTATTGTTACTTTATATTACCCATTTGCCAGAAGAGCATAAAGTATAGTTCTCTTGGCTGGCTGGATCCCAGTGTGCTTTTTAAATACTTCTTATGTAAAACAAACTGTACATTATGTTATTTCTAGCCAAATGAAATGCAGCTGCTACCAAACATAAAAAAAGATATCTGTCCTGAAGCAACAACAACACTGTACTTCACAAAATAAACAATAAAGAGCATTTAAAATGGGAAGATGAAGTGGGTAGAAATAACATGTATGAATGTTATTAGGAAGAAATAGATTAATATGTTGGTTGTGGCAGAGATTGTCGCATTATTTTTAGCAAATAAACAGTTGTATCCCTCTTACATTTCATAGTTGAAGTTTCTAGGCATGCTACAGTGACTCATGTTTGACTGATGTAATTGAAAGTGATTTTTGATGTCCTTGCTGATGAGGGAAAAGACTGCTGTGACACATGAAACAACACCAGATGTGTGTGTGTCTGCTGGTGACATACAGCTTCCTGGAAAATGGCCGGGTTAAATGTAGGACAACAGGAATTCATTGCAGGATGCACCTGTTCCCATGGTAGTTGAATATTGACAAAAGCAAAGTCTGTGGATTTGGATTAGGGTTGGTTTCATTCCAAGAATGAGATAGTCACAGAATCAGAAGGAAACAGTTATGTAGGTGAAGTGAAACAAATAAGAGAACTGTAGCACTATTTTAGTGCCACTGGATAACAAAAACATACTTAGGAACATCTGGAGAAACTGAGAACAGAAATTGCATTTTAATGATAGCTTAACTGCTGCATCAAGAACATGAATTGGAAAAGATGTAACTGTTGGGATGGAGTTTTGCAGGTTTGCAGTGTGCAGTAGTATGTCTCTGGGTAACACTTTTGTTATGAAGTATGGAATTACCTCTCTCTTCTCAGGGACCACTCTAGTTTAACCTTGCTCGGAAAAAATATTTATGAATCTGTCCTTTGCTATGTGTCTCCCCCAGTCCAGTTTTCCAACCTGCTAACCAGTGCCCACCTTCTCACTGAATTTTGGTAATAACATGTCTCTTGAAAAAGGTGGACAATCTTGCATCCTTAAAAAGAAGGGGCTGTCATTTGATCAAAGAGATGCATGTTTCCCACTTACTGTGGAATGTGAACAGGACAAAACAGTACATTAAATATTTCTTTCTCTTTTCTCCAGTCAAGTAGTTTCAACTCTTTATTGAAGTCTGGATCTCAGTGACATTGTAACTTACCGTCTTGTTGTAGAACACTGCTGAAAGAAAATCTAACACAAAGTTCCAGTTTTGATTGTGTGATTTATATAAAAAATCAAGGAAAACTTGTTCAAATATAAGCCCAATAATAAAGGATTTATCAAAGAACAATGCTGTAGCAGCGCCTCAAAATGTAACCACTTCAAAAATGCATGCATGGACAACTGATGGCAGCTGATGAATGAGTCTTTCTGAGGCTGATATGACCCTTGCATGCATCACTCAGCTTCTAGATGGTACTGTCACAACCTTACATGTAGAAGTATGCATCTTCTCAAATATCTTTGGGCTTTACTTTTTATCATGGAGAAACTTTCCACTGACTATGATGAAAGAGAACAAGTCATCACTGATCTGTCGTGGATAGGTCTTGAGAAACTCCTCAAGTGTCTATCTACAATTCCAGTGACTTCCTTATATTGTGTATCTAATTCATGTAACTATTTAGTATTGAACTGCTCCACATTTAATTACTCCTGTTATTTTTTTTTATTATTTTTTTCCTCTTCAATTAAAACTCCAGCTTAACTAGGCTGATCATCTGTAGCCTTGCAATGAGTAGAAGTTTGCCAAGCAACAGCAGTTTTTCAGCTGTAGAAACATATTTCATTTATCCGCTCAGAATGCATTTATGTGAGGTGTTCAGATTGAGGTAAAAGAATCCAAGCACATATGATCTACCACATCATGAGAGATCCCCAAACTGATTATTCTTACTGATAAAAATAATTGAAAAGGCATTTTAGAATCTGGCATTTAAAAGACTTCTTTTCTGTAGAAGATTATGCAAATATTATCAAAGTTAGAAATTGAGAGATTCAAGCCAACTTTTGTTTATTTTAATTTCTTTGTAGATTAACCTTACTATGAGACTGGAGTGCTGTAAACATCTACAAAATGCCACCTGATCTCGTAGGCTTTTAAGTCTCATACATTACGAAGTTCTCCTAGTGTCAAATGGCTTGGCACCTGCTTTAATTCATATTCTGTCAAGATCTGTTCCCTCTCATTTATGGAGTTTAATAAGGGCACATGCTCCAGAATGTATCTAGCCTCATTTCAAGGCTCAGGCAAGGAGGACATGACACAGTCCTCCTTCCTCCACAATGTCTGTCACAGATAGTGGGAAAATCAGTTCTCGAAGAGACTTATAAAGGACTTGAAATCACTTCCTTGCAAGTATGTCACTTGACAAGTAAGCCTTAAAGTAAGATGACTTCTCTCATATTTCAGTTGTGAGCCTCTTCCTTTCTGTTGGTAAGGTCAGTAGGAAACTAGAATCTCATTGAAATGTGTGTGGAGAAGTTATGTTCCTAGGAGGTTTTTCTCATAGGGCAACTTCTCACAATATTAGACAGCCACAGAACTGCAATATTCAACTCAGCAGAGCTCATTCATCTCCAAGGACACGATAAGTTATTATAGTGTAAGTAGAAATGTGAATGATGTTTGCCTTTGGTTGTGTAAGGCTACTCTGGGCTAGCTTACAGAATTTGATCTACCTGACTTCATTCAATCTAAATATGGGGGTTAACTGTTATTTGATGATTCTGTTACTGGTCTGTACGTGTTTATGTTAAAGTGAAATGTTGTGATTACTGAGCTTCCGTAGTGAAAATAAAGATCAGAATCTCTTGTTAACTGAAGACTGCAAACCTCTTTAAAGTGTTTGGATACAGAATGCTTTCTTCTTGTAACAACCAACTTCAGAAAGAGCTTTCCACTACTTCAGGGGGAGGGCTGCTTACAGTCATGTTCCTAAATAGTCCAGAGGTTTAGAGCTAGCAAATAAGGAGTTTATATTTTTAAAAGGATACTTATTGAAATTCAAAGGGCTGCCTCATACAGGTTCAGCTAATGATGGTAATATATAAACATGCTAAGAACATATAGTTTCCTTATAGAATCTGCCAAGGTGTGGAAAATTTTTAGCATAGAAGAGAAGCATAGATTTTGGAAGAACTAAAGAACACAGTTTTAAATAGATTTAGATCCTGTCAGTCTCACTTCAGTGCTTGGTAAAATTATGGAGAAGATTACTCTGGGAGTTACTGAAAAGCACAATACAATCATTAATCAGGCAACATGTGTTGCCTGTTTATGAACTTTTTTTCCTTTTATGACAAGATTACCCACCAAATTGACCAAAGGAAGCAGTTGATACAATATTTTTGAATTTCAGCAAAGCTTTTGGCACTCTTTCTCACAATATCCTTCTGCATAAAATGTCCAACATGCAGCTAGACAAATGAAGATTGCAGTGGGTGAACAATTGGCTAATGGGTCAGGCTCAAAGGATTGTTTATAGTAGATGGAGGTACATCAGGCTGGTTGCTAGTCATTGGTGTGGAATGGTGTAGAGTTCCATTTTAGGGCCAGTTTTCTTCAACATTTTAATCAGTGAGCTGGCTGCAAGACTCAAAGGTGTATGTGAAAGCACACAAAGTGCGGTTGTGAATAACACTGTAGGGGAACTGCTGGATCATGGCCTGAACCTCTGATTGACCACCTGGATTGAGCACTGAGTCAGCTGTGAGAGCACAGGTGAAGGCAATTCACTTGTGTGATCAGAAGTGGTGGAGCCTGGCTCCACCTCTACTAGACCCCCGTTTATGGACTGACTGCCACTAAGGACAGGTCTCTCTTTCTGGATGTTGCTCCTTGTGGAGTTGATTGTAAGCCTACAAAACTGGTGAGCGCTTTCCATTTATTTTTTATTGTCTTTCTAACAGGATAATCTTACAAAACCTAACTTTTCTGTATGCTTATTGGTCATCCAATGCTTTATAATATTTATGATAAAGTATGCATACTGGTCTTACAAACACTGAAATAGAGGCAGCTATTTGTTGACTCCCTCAAAGGCAGAGAGGTCTTATAGAGAGATCTTGGTGTATTAGAGCAAACGCTGAATTCTGCATCTGGGATGGAGCAGCCCTTTATATATGTACAGACTAGGTGACAGAAGGCGGGAGATCAGCCCCCACAGAAAGGGATCTAGGGGTTCTGGTTAAAGACAAGTTGAATTTGAGTCAACACTGTGCCTTGGAGGCCAAAGGAGCCCAAGGGTGCACCAGACCCAGCACTGCTAGCCAGATGAGAGAAAGGATTGTCCCACTCTGCTTTGTACAGGTGTAGCCTCACTTTTGGCACTTTGTGCAGGTTTTGGCACTGGTGTGTGAGAAGAGCATGAAACTTAGCATCCAAAAGATAGCTACAAAGATAGTGAAGGGTATGGAGGGCAAGGCATATGCAGAGCGGCTGAGATCCCTTGGTTTTTTCAGCCTAGAGAAAAGGAGATGGAGGGGAGGTCTCATGGCAGCCTGTGGCTTCTTTACAAGGGGTGCAGAAGAGTAGTACTGAGCTCTGCTCTCTGGTGGCAGCACCAGGGCTTGAGTGAATGGCATGGAGCTGTGTCAGGGAAATGTTGGGCTGAGGATTATGGAAAGATTCTGCACCATGGAGCAGTGGGCATGGCATTGAGCTGCCAGAGTTTAAGGGGCGTTTGGATATCACTTTCAATTTTGGATTTGAAGCTTAGGTAGTAGGAACCCCTGTTGGTTCCTTCTAACTCAGGATATTCTATGATATATGGGTAAAGTAGCTTCCCTGATACTTGGGGAGTGGTGTGCAGAACTCTATTTTCCTCAAGTTTGATAAGTTCCCACCGTCACAGGAAAGAAAGGAAGGGAGAAAGAGGAAGGAAGGGTTTGTTGGAAAACAAAGAGATTTTAATGGGTGAATGGGAATTTTGAGCTAATAAGCAAGTATAATAATACGCAGCATGTCTGTTGACTCCTTTCTCATTCAGTTACAATCATCTAGGGAAGAATGCAGTTCTTTTAGATTAGCCAAATAACAGGAGAAAATTCCAGCAGTCTTCTATTAAAGCCGTGGGATACGTCTGAAGTTACTTTAAATTTTTTTTTCCTAAGAAATGTTTCTACTGTATGCTTTTTAATATGGAAATGACACTATGAGATAGAGAGATTACCAAAAAAGTAGTAAGATATTTTCTAGAATAGTCTTGAACTTTATTTGCATTATAATAAATGAAGCGTGCAGCATATACAAGTGGAAAACGTGCTAGAAGGATCACACTTGTTTTCCGGATTTTAGTTTTTGAGTTTAATATACTTAAGTATATTTTGGTCTTATCTACAAAGTCTCACATAGTACTTCTACTTGGAAGATTAATATGTTATGTGGTTTCTGCCAAAAGCATGGGATTGTTATTTATGTGGTGTTAAGTTTATTCTGACTTTCTTCGTCCAACCCAGTTCACATGTTCTTGAATTCAAATATCTTGTAAAGAAATGTAGGTTTTTATTCAATTACAATAAAAGGCAATCTTATGTGAGGTATGAGTCATTTCTGTGTAGGGATAGAAGTGATGTGATTTCTTAAACTTCTTTAATTGTGCTGGCTTTACCCCTGCAGGTTTTAATGTATTTTCTTCACAGAGACAAAACACCTAGGAACTTATCTTGCAATTTCAGCTAAAAGTTCATTCTGTATCTCGCTGTCTTTATATTCAGATCAGTCTTATTAATTCAAAGGCTTCTAGTTTGTGCAGGTTAATAAAATTCAAGAAAGGATCTTTCAAACTAATCTCAAGAGCAAATCAGAGTAAGAATCAGGCTAACTTATATGCAAAGGATGTTCTGAGAGGAAGCTTTACCTTATGTTGCTGATAATCAGATGCATATTGTCCTCCAGCTTATTACAGAGCAAATCTCAGCATTTTGCAGTTAGTGTTCTATAAAAAGAATATTACAAAATTTTATTATCTTGTTTTTACAAACAAAGCAATAAGAATACTTCAGCATGTCAGTGTCATCCTGCAAGATGTTGCTTTATTAGTGAGATAAGAGGTTATTGGGCTGCTGTGGAAATACAGAATAGACTAAATCTGTATTCCGCTTCAACATCTGCATATAAATTCATGTAGAAAAATAACATACAGAAATAGAGAAAATTCTCACCCTTATCCCACAGCTATTTAGACTCCATGATGCTAAACAAAATAAAACTTACTTCTTTCAGTCTTACCTGCCTGGGAGTTCTTGCAAGTCTTTTCTGTTTTATAATTTCAACAAGCTAATTTAATTACTTTGGCCAAATTCTTACACAAGAAAATTGGTAGTTTTCTTTCCTGTAAAGTGTCAACAAAAATAAACTTTGTGGGACATAAGCCAGAACTGGGATTCGTTTAAAAATGGCTCTTGATTATGTCTACAGGATGAGTGCAGAAAGCCCAGGATGCCTGTCCCTTAAGTTGCTTTGCCTCAACTCCTCTCCAGGATTATGGGCTATGCTTTTGCAGATCTACTGGTATAGTAGTACAGGAAAGCTTCTGGTCCAAAGCTCCAAACCAAAAAGGAGGTGGAGCACAATAAGGTTGTGACTGCTTGTCCTCAGGCATAAGCATGTAATTCATACCCAAAATGTGGGCATGAATTGAGATGTAATTTTGGGAAAGGGAACAGGGCAACTAGACCTCCACTCTAAGGGAATTTTCTAAAATCTCCCTAAAGAGAATTGAGGAGGCAACAGGGCATGCAGCTTGGTGAAGAGAAGTTAACCAAGACTGGGGAAATGTGAAAACAAGGCAAAGAAGCCATATGATGGCTAAGGTTTAGATGCCTTTGAGATGTGAAGTGAGATACAGAAGAAATAGTTTGAACTATTAATTCATTAGTACGTTGCAAGCTAACAGGAAAAGGCACAAATGCACATCTGAGCAGCTGAAAGAAAATCTGTTTAACATCCAGCATTAATCAAAGCCTGTGTGAAGATGCATAAAGAACAGGGAGTAAAATATATTCATCAGAGAAAAGACTTTATTTTACCAAGTCAGCAGGAAAACAGGATATTTAATATTATGTAGTGGCTACTCTGCACTTTAATGAAGGTAGCATATCTTTACTGGTATTCTTCTATATTTAAGAATGAAAAACTAGACTTGTTAAGCTTACAAGATATATAGGCTATTAATTTTTGTTTGTTTAATTATCCCCATCAGGGATATAATTTCAGTCAATGCATGAAAAAAATCAGTATTTGTGTTTTTTCTGCTGCACAGAACCTGAAGCGTGTGGCAGAGACATGGATGGATGAGTTTGCAGAGTACATCTACCAGCGACGGCCCGAGTACAGACATCTCTCGACTGGTGACATCTCTGCCCAGAAGGAACTTCGCAAGCACCTGAAATGTAAAGATTTCAAGTGGTTCATGGCTGCAGTGGCTTGGGATGTCCCCAAATATTACCCACCTGTGGAGCCTCCACCTGCTGCCTGGGGGGAGGTGAGGAATACAAATTAGAAGAAATTTAAATAAGCCTGACATTGTACATCACAGGAAATTAAAAGTATGAAATTATATTTAGCACCTTAGATAACTAGTGTTATTAAGGAGTTCATCCTGAAATTAGCTATTAAAACAAGGAACTGTCATGTCTTAGGGCTGTTGCTGTCCATTTTATAACTCATTACAATTTAGTGTGTACAGGCCATAAGATACATGCCCATTGAGAACAAGAACATGGAAAAGAATATATAGCACTTATTATTGCATATCACAACTTGATTTTAGAGTCTCATTAGCAAAAAGGAGGTCTGAAGTCAATACTGTATTTTTGCAAATCTGCTCATATGCCTCCTCCTAGGCTTACAGTTCACCAGGATCACTGTGCAGGTGCAGTTATGTTAGGTCTGTTTTGATCATATATGTGAATATGAAAAGTGGAGCCTTGCTGCATTTCTCTTAAAAAGACAAATTTTGCTGAACTTGTGGTCTGCATTTTGTAGATTCCACAAGCAGACAAATGGAATGCATCTTTTGGGGCAAAGGGAAGGGAAAGGAGAGGAAAGGGAAGCTAGCATCTGAGCATCCATTGAGCAGTGAGCAAACAAATAGCCTCATGGAACTCTCCAACCATACTCTAAGGTCTGCCTACAGACTTCTCTGAAGAGCAGAGACATGGCAAACCCTCTTTTGGCAGTTTGTTTTGTGTAGGTAAAATGAAAACACAAAGAGTGCAGGGGCAGGAAATGACTTCCATAGCTGTACTGGAAGTCTCAGTGGCCTTTTACTCCTAGAAGCTGCTGCTGATTCATTGCATCTTGAAGGTGATGCATATGCAGCTTTTTCCTCTTGATCTGTTAAGATTTATAAGAAGGACTTTCCTCCTGTATTTTGCTGCTGTTTAAACAGTGTAAGAATATCTGTGCTGAGTTCTTTCTCATTTTACTGGAGATGCTCAGTATAAGCCAGGCTTGATCAGAGTTGTCATTACTTCTATGTCCACTTTCATGGTCTTCCACATGCATACATGTGCATTCTTCAAGGACTGTGATCATGAGATCTATAACTTCTATAGACAGCCAAACAGTTCTTCTCTCAGTGACAGGATTTAAGTAGAAGAAATTGGGATTCAGATATTAATTCTGCTCACATCATTATTGATGCATTCCTTGCATAAAAGCATGAGTTCATGATAGTAAATTGTACATCATAGCAGTGGTAACTAATCTGTACCTTCAAAGTACTTACTGAGTTCTTAGTAAGGAAACGAAGACTGAAGGCTTTGTTTCCTCTCAAATATAGTTTCTCTCTGACGTAAAAGAGAAGTTCCAGTCCTACCACTCTATTTTTCCCTGGGACTATCACATTCCTGTGAAGCTTTAATTAATCTGTTGACTCTTGGTAAGAACTTAAACTTGGAGGTCAATGGCTGCCATAACTAGAAACAGTCAGAAACACAGACGTGTGTTACTGTTTTGTAAGAATCAAGCAGTTCTAGAAACCTTGCTGACTAAACACACTAGAAGTCTATGCCAAGGCTGACTGCCATTTAGTATTCTCTCTGCTTGTGCTTGGGAAGACTTTATATCAGTCTGAAGAAGAATAAACAAGACGTCTCAGGCATTCCTGTGCTCTAGTATTTTGATGCACAGATAGTAGAAGCTATGTGGTGTAAAGTCAGACATCTGGTAAACAACCTATGTGTAACTCCTCTCTTTCTGCAAACTCTCTTACTTAAAATCCGATACCTAAATCTCTCAAAACCTATTCACAACAGAGAAGAAGTAAATCTGAGAAAAAGAACTAGTTGTCTCCACTACCCTCAACACAACCTTATCTCTTGTTCTTGTTTGTGCCTTTTGTCCTTTGTAGTTGGCAGGGTGTATCTTTCATTTTATATTTTGCTCTGCCTTCTAACATCTGAAATATGTGCAGCATGGCAGTGCAATGATGAATCCAGACAGGTTAAGGTTAGTGATCATCAATTCTTTGGATAAGATTACTGTACTGTTTTCTCTCCCACCATGGGGAAAAACAAGGCAAATTTTAAATTAGATTTTGTTTCTTAAAAATATGTTGGAAAGTGTGCTACCAGCTGAAAAACAGTAATAACCATTCCATTCTCTTTCAAAGGTGCAATAATTTATTTGTAATGTGTATTGGAAATCCTGCTGAAGGAAGTTAAGAACAATAGCTGCATTAGGTGAGATTTGTACATTAAATGTTTTCTTAGGAAGTACTCCTAAATCTACAAGCCACTGCAAGTGTGTTGCACAGCTTCCAACAGTATCTTTGGAAACATATTTTACAGTAAATCAATCGTATACTGTCAGCCATTGTAATTTGTTTTAGACTTTACTAATCCTATTGTCAGGGTGATATGAAAAGATTGTTTTGTTTTACTGAGTCGAAAGGGAAATATTTAAGCTTGGTTTCATTTGTTGTTGCATAAACTTCTTATTTGATGATTTAATACAAAGCAAGTCAGTCACTGCAGCAGTTCAGTCACTGCAGCAGTTCTGAGCTATAGGACCTGAAAATACTCACTTTTTCAGTCCAGACCTCATGGATTTTATAGAATTGTTTTACAGCCATGGCTTGAAAATGTCATGCATGAAGTTAAATCAAATAGTATATTTGAAAAGGGTTTAAAATGTAAGAATGCACTAATCTCTGATTATTTTTGGTTTTAAAGTCTCACTTTCATAGTCTTAATGAGTCAGTACCAGTCCACCAAGTGTCACATGGGCATTGTACCAGCTATTCCCCCATCGCACACAGAACAAGTGCCACACAGCTGTGTTTCTCACAGTTCTTCTGTCAAGATCACTGTCATGCAGCACAGCTGAGTCCTACTTCTTCAGAGAGGTCTTTAGCAGTGCGTGACTTCTTTCAACTTCAGCTTTTCCTTTTTATGGCTCACACAAATGATAAATCCATTTAAAATTGCCATGTATCTGTTGGCAGGAAAGGTGGCTCATTTCTTCTCATTTGATCTGTAAACATTGATGGCCCTAGGGTTATCTGAGAATGTAAGCATGTACTAAAATCATCTTTAAGTGCTGCTCAGACAAATAAAGCAACTTAAATGGATGTTGTTAATGTCTTCCAAGAGCTGCAGATACTTTCTGATTTTCAGCATTGAGTCAGATACAAGAAAAGTGTTTATATGGGCTGATAACATCAAGGTTCCTCTCATGTTGTTGCATTGTACTGGGCACTGTGAGGATGGCCGCAGTTTCATCTCCTCCTTCATTATTTTAAGACAACTTTAGATTGCTCTGCTTCACCATTTTTGGTTTTGGTGCGTCTAGTTAGGGCACATTGAACACACAGCTGACCCTCATGCTACCAGGAGTGACTCAACCCCTGCCTTCCTCAAGGCTGAGGTGACGCAGGCTTACAGTGGGGCTGCAAGGCAGGCAGAGCGTCACCTGTACTCTCAAGGGCAAACCTTGCAGGAACTATTACATTCTTCAGTGTAAGAAGTCAGACCATCTTAATCTGCCTCTCTCATGGAGATGAAATCACGTAACTCCTGACTTTCTGCAAAACTCTAATGTCAATTTAGTGTAGGTCAAATGTTATGGTTTAATCTGGCTGGTGATTCAGCATGCATGCAGTCATTTGACATGCAGTCACTTGCTTGCTCTCCCCCCCCACTCCCAGTGAAATGGAGGAGAGAATCAAGAGGAAAAAAAAATATAGAACTCATGGGCTGAGATAAAACAATTTATTAAGATATAGAAAAGGATAACAGTTAGGACAATGTATATTTATATATGAATGTATATAGCAAGTTATGCATGAAGTGCAAGATGCAAGTCTATAGGAGTCAAAGCAAGAATGAGTTACCTGGGAGGTCTACAAAGAAGCTGGATAAAATCTAACCAGACATAAAGGAGAATGAGAAGAAATTATACAGATATAGCAGCAATAAAAAGAAGGCCAGGGAAGATGTGGGCTCTCTCCAGAAGGAGACTGGAGGCCTGGTCACAATGGATATGGAGAAAGCTGAGGTGCTCAATGATTTCTTTGCCTTGGCCTTCACTGGCAAGGGCTCTAGCCACACCACCCAAGCTACCGAATGCTAAGGTAAGAACTGGGAGAAGGAGGATGTGTCTGCTGTAAGTGAAGATCAGGTTCAAGACCGTCTAAAGAACCTGAAGCTGCACAAGTCCATGGGACCCAACAAGGTTCTTCCACGTGTTCTGAGGAAACTGGTGAATGAAGTTGCCAAGCTGCTATCCACCATATTTGTAAGGTCATGGCAATCTAGTGAAGTTCTCACTGACTGGAAAAGCGGAAGCATAATCCCCATTTTTCAAGAAGGGAAAAGAAGATGATCCAGGGACAGTGAGACAGGTCAGTCTCACTGCTGTGCCTGGCAAGATCGCACAGCAGATCTTCCTGAAGGCGTTACTAAAGCACATGAAAAATCAAATTGGGGTGATTAGTGGTTACCAACATAACTTCACCGGGGGCAAATTATGCCTAACAAACTTGGTGACCTTTTATGATGGAGTTACAGCATCAGTAGATAAAGGAAGAGCAACTGACATCACCTACCTAGACTTTTTTTTTTTTTTTTAAGTCATCCCACGTGATATCCTGATCACCAAATTGGAGAAAAATTGATTTGATGGATGGACCACTCACTGAATAAGGGATTGGCTGGATTGTCACACTCAGAGTTGCAGTCAATGGCTCTTTGTTCAAGTAGAGACTGGTGATGAGTGGCATTCCTTGGGGATAAGTGCCGAGACCAGTTCTGTCCTACGTCTTTGTAGGCAACATGGACAGTGTGATTGAGTGCAACCTCACAAGTTTGCAGATAAGACCAAGCTGAGTAGTGCACTTGTCTCGCAAGAGGGAAGATATGCTATCCAGAGGGACCTGGACAGGCTTGAGAGGTGGGCCCAGCCCATCCCAAGCACAAACACAGGCTGTGCAGAGAATGTCTTGAGAGCAACTCTGAGGAAAAGGATTTGAGGGCATCAGTTAATGAAAATCTCAGCATAAGCAATATGATTTTGCAGTCAGAAAGCCAACTGTATCTTGGGTTGCATCAAGAAAAGCGTAATGGTTGAGGAAGGTGATTCTGCCTTTCAAGTCTGCTCTTGTGAGACCCCAGCTAGAGTCCAGTTCTCAAGCCCCCAACACAAGAGAGACGTGGAGCTTTTGGAGCAGGTCCAGAGAAGAGCCATGAGGATGATGAGAGGGTTGGAGCACCTCCCCTACAAGGAGGGTGCAAGGCTGAGAGTTGGAGCTCTTCAGCCTGGAGAAGAGAAGGCTTCAGGGGGACCTTACAGCAGCTTTCCAGTACCTGGAGGGGGCCTACAGGAAAGCTGGGAAGAGACTTTTTATAAGGTCATGTAGCAATGAATGAAGAGAAATGGATTTAAACTGGAAGAGAATAGATTTACACTAAGTATAGGAAGGAAATTCTTTACTGTGGGGGCAGTGATGCACTGTAACAGGATGCCCAGAGAGATACTGGTTGCCCCCTCCCTGGAAGCACTCAAGGCCAGGCTGGATGGGGCTTTGAGCAACCTGGTCTAGAGGGAACTGTTCCTGCATACGTCAGAGGAGTTGGAACTAGATGATCTTAAGGGTCCCTTACAACCCAAACCATTCTATGATTTTATGAATTGCTCACTACTCCCCAGTCAATGCCCTGCTCCTGTCTCAAGCAGTGGAAGAGAGTGAGATGAACTCCCACCCCCTTCAAAACTCTCTTTCTGCTTGATGTCATATAGCATGGGATATCCCCTTGGCCAGTTTAAATCATCTGTCCTGATTCTGTCCCTTTGTATGGGAATTACTAAGTCACAGTCTGAGCCAATCATTGAGCAGCTAGTGAAGGGACAGAACCAGCCCTGGAAGCACAGGTGAAAGCATTTCACCAGGTTCCACCCCTCTCTAGGTTTCATTTAAGGGCTGGCTGTCACAAAGGAAGGGTCTCTATCTGGATATCTCTCATTTTGGAGTATTCAACAAGCCCTGTTCTTTGGGATGGGTAAGCAAATCTTTCTTTAACTATCACCCTTTTTTGGGTTATTTAGAACTGGTTGTTTGCTGTTGCTTTTCCTGATACTCCTCCCAGCCCTTCATTAATACAGGTTGAGAAACTGGAACAGCCTTTTTTTCTGAACAACACTGCTTAGCAATAAGTATAAACATGGTGTGCTATCAACATTTTTTTTCTCCTAGAACAAAAGCATAGTGTCATACCAGGCACTCTGAAAAAAACAATTCTGTCTCAGTCACGTTATCTAGGAGACAGTATATTCTGCTGTGTGTAAATATAGAGAAGTTTCTCTGTGCGTCTCTGAAAAACACCAATACTTTAAGAAAGCAAGCAAACCCTGAGTTTAAAATGAAATACTTTAACAGGAACTAATAATCAAGTGTGGATGGCCATACTGACAACATCTGCCAAAAATATTTTTGTATGTAAGTCCTTTGTTCTTTTCCCTAAAAGTTAATGTAGAAATATTCATCAACAACTTTAAATATCTTCTTCAAACATAAAGCCTAGGTTCAAAGAGCTTTTGTCCTATAGTGCCCCAGCTCCTGTTTAATGTATTCTCCTTTCTACTTTTATAGTGTAGTTGAGCTTTTTCCAGGCTTTTACTACTCTTCATGAACATCTTTTTTTTTTTTAATGTTGAGAAAAGAAGCTGTAGTTTTAATGTCTAACTCTCTTTCATAAACCCCAAGGACTGTATCTACACTTAAGCAGCCCTTTCTCCTAATGGCTTGTTACCTCATTTAAAAAGCAGAAATTGGATGTTACAACAGCAGAAATGTCTCTCACTTGGTAAGTCTTTATTTCCCAAACATAGGTGCAGCACTGAAAGACTCTCTATACCTTTGGCCTTACCCCTTCCCTGTAGAATAGAGAGACTACGAGCCCTTTAGAATCTGCTTGAACACATGAATTGCTCTCCATAAGAAGATAGGGCTACAATCTTTTCTTAGTAGCATCATCCCAGTGTCTGTGTTCGGATAATATTTTAAGAACTACATGAGAGATGAAATGTCTCCACAATTGCCCAGCTACAAATGTTGGAAATGGGAGTCTATTAGGAGTGCTAGCTATGTTTCTAGTTGTAACATAAACATTTGACATCCGTTGTGCGGTGTGACTGGAGACAAAGCAGTTCAAATGCGTACTGATGTAAACGTGAAAATACAGCATCTCTTTGCTGCAATCCTGCTCTCCTTCCTTGTTCTGTGAAGGGATCTTAGGGGATTTGTAGGTAACGTAGTGCTGGTGTTCAGCAGAACATTCCCCATGGTTCTGGCAGCAGTTTGATGGCACAATTCAGTTTCTAGTTTCTGCCAACGCCGCACAGGAATGCCAGAGAACAAAAGCACAGACTTTACTGAAATGCCTGTAATACAAAAAGAAAATGAGAAACAAGCCACTGCCCCTCTGCAGCTGAAAAGGTGGATAAAACAAAACAAAAAGATGAATTAACATGTGGGCTGCAACAAACCAGAACAAAAACTAACTTGAGAAAACCTTTCAGGAGCAGAGGGAAGAACAGAGGAAATAAAAAAGCAGTGGATTCCAGTAGTGAATATCCTAAATGTAGCTTTGGCTCAAAGCCTTCCAGAAATGCTTAGAATACATTTACCACAACATCAAAATGAATGAGAGCAGGATGGAGAAATGTCATCTAGGCAAAATTATGTCAGCCTTTTAATCCAATGAGCACTCATTAGATGTGGAGTGTATTTTCTTTCATTTTAGAGATCTGAGTCCAAATAATCCTTGGAGAAATTTTTTCACGTAAGAAAAAATAGATTAAAAAAAATAGGTCTTTTCTACCCATTGTTCTTATCTCCATCTTCTGATGGATGATATGAAAATGAAGGGAGAGTTACTGAGGACTTATTACCTTTCATCCTTTTTTCAGTTAACGTGACTCTACTGTGGGGCTCAGTGCTGGGTTTCTGCATCTGTCTGTATGTACTGGCAGGTTAGCAGCAATTTTATTGCACTGAAATAAGAAAGAATGCCCTAGAACTATGCTTGTCAGTGTTTTGAAAGAACATGCCTGTGAGCACTGGTGAAGGCTCAGAATTCTTAAGCTCAAACTGCTGCTCACATTGCTTGCTCAATCTGCTCCTTTCTAGGCTAAGCAAATGCAGTTCCTAAAGCTTTTCCTGGAGGTAATGTGGTGGTGGTTGTTTTTTCCCTCCAGTTCCTGTTGTTTTCCCATCTGTCTAAATCTTTCTCTGAACATGATGAATAGACTAAATTCCAGTTCTCCAAAATAATAATAAAAAAGAGCAAAGCAGTTCTCCTATGTGTACTACAAGCACAAGGCTTACCCCTGTTGTACTCTGTTCTTTTCTGTGATGAGATGTCTTCCATCCTGTTTTGGTTTTGTTTATCTTTTCTGTGAGGTAAGCCATATTTAAGAGTAGCAATATTTATGTTTGTCTAATACAATATGGCAATGATGACTGGTTTAAAAAAAAAATATTTCCATTGAAAATTGCAAATCTCTCCTCAGCTCTGTTCAGCATCTAGCTTTTCTTTTTTTTAAATAAGGATCTAAGTAGTTGCAGGAATGTCAAAAATGTGCACCTCCCTTCTGTCTATTGCACATCCAGAATCTGTATACAGCTTCATGAATCATAGAATCGTTAAGATTGGAGAAGACCTCCAAGATAATCTAGTCCAGCCATCCACCTACCACCAGTATTTCCCACTAAACCATGTTCCTTAGTATCACATCTAAACTTTCTTTTAATACCTCCAGGGTCGATGACCTCACCACATCCCTGGGCAGCCCAATCCAATGCCTACCACTCTTTCAGAGAAGAAATTTTTCTGAATATCCAACCTGAACATCCCCTAGCACAACTGGAGGCCATTCCCTCTTGTCCCATCACTAGTTATGTGGGAGCAGAAGTTGACCCCACCTTGCCACAACCTCCTTTGAAGGATTTGTAGGAGCAATAAGGTCTCCCCGAGCGTTCTCTTCTCCAGACTAAACAATCCCAGCTCCTTCGGCTGTTCCCAGTAAGACTTGTGCTCCTGACCCCTCACAGTTTTGTTGCCCTTCTCTGGATGTGCTCCAGGGCCGTGTTGTCTTTCTTGTAATGAGAGGCCCAAAACTGAACACGGCACTTGAAGTGCAGCCAAATGAATAACGAATGTGCATAGGCTTTGGTTACTTACTGTCTGTGCATCTCGTTGAAATGGAAAGTTTAAGAAATCCTCTTTGCTTTGGCAGTGTCTGAAGCATTTTTAAGCAGCCCAGCCAAGGTGTTCAAGGGGAAACGTACGTGATATTTCAAAATAAATACGGCATTTTTCTCTCTTTAGTAGTAGAAGGCAGCCTATGCATTTTCAATCCAGTCCTCTAGAAATACCTCCTTAGGAGCAGTGGTGCATAAATGGTGTGACTGATAGTCACAGGTTATTACTCAGTTGCTTCAGCCTCCTTTTAAGAATAAGTCCCACTGCAGTTTGTTTGCAGAAGCATACAGACAGCATGAGGAACCTCTGTGGGTGGGCATCATAAGTACTCTCTAATTTTATGCATTTTGAAAAGTGCTGTCTGACTTTACCTACATTGACATTACTGTTAGAGGAAGAACAAGCACTGGGACAGAGTGTTCAGAGCAGTATTGCTTTGAAGCCTGTGAGAGTCTCATTTGGAAATTGTGTCCTTTATCTCACTTGGTTCAGTAGGAGGTGAAAAAAACCACCAGACTCAGCTTTGAACCTTTCACACCTTTTTTCTCTTAGTTTCTTTGCATGAGGCTATTTCATACAGGCCTACCTTTCATTTGTTAAGCAGAGTATTTCTAACTCTGCTGCTTCTGAAGCTGTTCAAAAGAAGAGATCACTCCAAGACCTGGTGTTATACCCTGTAGAAACCAGTTCTGTGCAACTGGATCTCAAGCCCCTCAGTTTCTACGGCTAAATTCATAACCCCATAATCTTGATGGCTCTGCTCTGCAGCCTGGTTTGGTGTGAAATGTTGATGCTTGACCTTACAGATTCGAAATGTGGCAGCCAATCTCTGTGTGGACAGCAAACATGGAGCCACAGGGACTGAACTGAGGCTAGACATTTGTGTGAAGGATGGCTCAGAACGGACGTGGTCACATGAACAGGTATTGTAACAGCTAAAAGAAAAAAGCAGTGCAAAATAGTGGTTCTTTTTTCCAGCTTCTGAACATTTATGTGAAGTTTCTTCCTTTACTTAAGGTAAAGCTAAATGTAGAAATTATTTTTGAATGATTGCTGACCTTAACAGCTTCTTAAAAGTATTCTTTTTAAACTAACCTCAGAACTTTGCCATATCCTTTTAAAGTTCTAAAAGGAAATCTAGTTCTCAAAGAGCTTTTGGGTCCCCAGTTCTATCTCAGTATGTCATGACAACATATTGAGTTCAGTTCACTTCACTGAAAATATTTTAAATACTACCTGGGCATCTATTGATTGTTTCCTTTTTTGCTTTCATCTCTGCAAACACAGTAAGTGGTTGTATTTTAATATGATCTATAAGCAAGATAAATAGTGTGAAAGCCAGAATGGGTTTCACAAACATGAGGGATGATAAAGGCTCAAAAATGCTTTAATCTAGGTTGGTTAGGAAGAAAAACATAACTTCTCAGGAGAGTGGGGGGAAAAGAGCTCTCATTTGTACTTGCTGTGATTGTGAGTAGCATAGGAAAGAGACTGTGACTAATTAGCTCTGGCCAACGTTCCTGAGAATCAGGATGGAAAGTACAACCTGGCCATTTAGTAACAATTTTAATGAACATGCCTTCTGCACAGCAGCGGACTCAGATTAGAGAAAAACCCACAAGGATAAGGAGAAAAAATTGACTGTCAAGTATGGCATTTTTGAAGATATTAAAAGCTTGGGAAGGAGGAGTTCTGAGGAATACATGAAGTGCTGAGGTCAAAAATTCCTCCTCTAAGGACAGTCAGAAATGCAGGGGAAGGTGTGAAAGTGAACGAAACTGAAGAGCTAAAAATGATCACAATTTAGATAAGTGCCAACACAAGGGGAAGGAAGCTGCTGAAAGAAGACTTCTTCATGTAGCTAACAGAGATAAAGCACGGCGATAGGATGCTGAGATAGATACGTGGAATTAAGCTTTGTTTATGAAAGCAGTTGTTTCCATGGGGCTAGGGGGGAGCCTTGGGGACGAGGAGTGTTCAGAGCACAGCGAGGGGACGTTCCTCTGAGCACTGTGGTGCGGCTGTGTGGGATTGGGACTACCAAAACCCAAGCTAGGTCACTGAATTCGTTTTTGCTGAGCAGCTCAGTAATTGTCGCACACTTGTCCAAGCGCTGCTGTGTTAAGAGTGTAATTCGGAAAAGAGGCGGCAGAGGGCAGCTCTGGACAAGCTGAGCACAACCGGGCCGGGGAAGGTGAAGAGTGGGCGGCTCTGAGAGCTTCTCAAGGCTTGAAACGGGATCGGACCGAGGGCGAAAAAGAATCGCTTTAAAAAAAAATCATCTTACTGTTGCTTTGGAGTATAGATAGATACTGTTTAACCCTCAAAATAGTCTGTTTTCTGTTGGCAAAACGGAGGTTGTTTTGATTCCGTTGTGTTTGTGGTGTGCTGCAGGTTGTGAGGGTTTTCTTTCTCCCAGACACTGCAGCACATTCAAAAGCTGCTCTTACAATTGAGCAGAGCACGGCTGCCCTTAGCCTATTTTCCTGTCAGTGTAAAGCTTAGAACTTGCACAAGAAACTCTGAAGAATCTTTTGAACAAATTTAGAGTAACATGATTTCACTTTCTCCTAGAAGGGGACCTTATTTGCTAGAGCTAGAAAGTAGAAGATGTAGAAAAATGATGATTGGACTAATGTCTGTTACTGTATCACAGGGTAACATTTTATGTTCATAATCTTGAAGGTTCTATCATTTCATTATAATTCATTGGCTTATGGGTTAGTTTAGAAACAATACAAAGCAAATTTTACTCAAGTGTTCATACTCCAAGTACAGAACACAGTCATCTGGCTGATAGGTTTCAAGGATCAGTCTGTACAAGGTGCAGATTTTAAAGCAGAATCTCAAACTTCAAGATGAAGCAAACTAGATAGCAGACTTGGATGGAACTCAGAGTTTCTGTCCCAAAAGGAATTACAGCATGGGCAAATCATCCAGAGGAAAAAATTCAGTTTTCCAGTAGAAAAGAAATTCTTAACTTCAGTAGAGCAAAACATTTTAGTGATGCAGGGCTTGGATTTTTTCCAGAAATGAAGTAACATCCTTTCCCTTTGCCTCTTCCAATGTTTTCCTCCATGGAGTAATGGTGTGCAGTGGTGTGAACGCTTGCTTTTCCACTACTCCAGCCATGTTACTAATATGATTTCTCCACATGCTGGTAGACACCAAAGAGTTAATGAAAATATTGAGCATTTTATTATCATATTCCAAGTAGTGTGGCCTGACATTGAGCAGATCTTGTAAATTCTGGTCTAAATTAACAGAGAATTCTTCAGAAAAATGTGATATGAGGAAAGCAGTAGGTGCTAGTGTTGATGATACCACTAGACAGAGATGACCCACTGTGCTACTTGATTTGTGTAATCTTGCCAGCCTCTTAGCAGCCCCTGAGAAGAAGACTTTCTACCTCAGGGCTGTAAAAACTAACAGTAGGACAATGGGCCACTTGCAGATTTTCTGGTGGAAAAAAAGATGAACTCTCTGGGAACTTCTTCAGAACAAAAAAAAAAGGCACGAGTGAGGTGCATCTTGGCTTTCTTCCACCTCTCTTGCCAGAGCTAATTTCTGTTTCTCAGAAACAGGTGCAAATGAAGCAGATCAAACAGCAGCCAAGGATGTGATGGTAAAAATCTTCTTCGTCTTCTGAAGTCCTCCAGTCTGGCCAGGGATTAAGTGGGCAGGCATCATCTCCAGCTCAGCCCAGACTGTAACTGTGCATCCTGCCCAGCTCTTTCTTTTCTGCTCAGAGATGTAACTCAAGTCAAAGTCTAGCTCACAAATATGACGCTGGCTTTGTGTTGGACACATGTCTGCTTCAATCTTGTGCTGTGGCCTGAGCACAGTGCCCACTGACAGTGGGATCCAGACAGGCAGTGAGTAAATGAATAAAGTTGTCAAGCTGGAGAGCACTAATGGTCTCAAAAGGGCCTTTGTCCTGCAAACAGTCCCAAACCAGTGGCTGCATCTGGCATTCATTTTTCAGGCCTAGTGCCAGTTAGAAATTAAGTTGTTCTTAAAAGATAAGGCAGCTGAAAAGCTGTCTTTTTCCAAGTAGTCCTATGAGAGGGCCATGCCTCATCAAAAGCTGAAACATGCAGGCCAAAGGGTTACTTGGTTGCAAACTCAGAGGATGGGGGTCTGGTAGGAGAATAAGAGAAAGGAAGGAAGAAGCCAGAAGGACAGAAAATGTCTTGGACTCAGTAGGAAACAACAGCCCTGGAGACCTCAAGTGAAGAGAAAGCCAGCTGCCTGATTCTAATGTATTTGGAAATCTCTGTGCAGCTTTGTTTCATATCTGGGAATGAATGAGAGCAAATGAAATGTACTACTTTATTTGGGTTCATCCATTTCTCATGAAGTCAGGCTCTGCTGGTTCCTAACATCCAAAGGAATATACAAAGCATTAAATACTGGCAAAGCAGAGCCTTTTGGGGTCAGGACCACAGCTACTAACATGTAGCATTGCTATGCATTATATAGAGGAAAGATCATTTTTACATCGGCCAGGTTTAGTGTTGAAGTAGACAGAACTTGCCATGTTATGGAGGATATCATAGAGTGGGGAGGTTGGAAGGATGTCAACCTTCAAATCTTACCTGCAAGTTTTAGTATTATCTGTACATCTTAGTATCAGTTGGATGTATAGAAAAGTATGATTTTTTTTCCAATTAGTTATTTTTAATTCCACTCTTAGTCCTAAAAACTGGTTTCTGCCCCTACAAGACTTATTTTGTAACTGTATCACTACGAAGAACATACTTGATTTTTAAATGCAACTGTTTTACAAAACAGCAGCCTAAGAAGGAGGGGGAGGAATCTGTGCCATCTAATCAGTGAGATCTACTATTACACAGATTGTGATTTTCAGTGGAAGGAAACTTAAAAAAAAAAAGCACCCTATCTGGTATCAAGTCAAGAGTCTTGACTTTCAAATGGAACACAGTGGTTTCAAATGGAAACCACACAGGAGTGGGAAAGGCAAAAGGATACCCTGGATCAGTCTGATCTGATTTAAAAGCAAGCTTTAGCTCTTTCAGGTATACTGATGCATTCAGTGTGGCAGTGGTCCTCAGGACAAGGTCCAGGCAGCAACAGAAATGGCCCCTCAGCTCACCAGTAATGCACAGAATGAAAAATTTGGAGAGTTAGTTGCTGAGGAAGATGATAAAGGTGTTGCAAAAGGATATCTTGCAAAGTAGTCATGAGATTGAGAATATTGCAAAATCACTGTTCCACACCATTTCTCCAGGTACGTTATTCATCACTTTGAGCTCCAAGTTTATTACTTGGCTGCAGAAAAGTAAAGCAAAAGAAAGGAAATTGCTTTTGCTTTTTTTTCCTTCAGAGGCAAACCATCTCAAACTTCTCTGTTTTTGCAGAAGCGACATTGTAGCTTTTTCATATATCAAATCTTACCTCTGAGTTTGGTTGTAAAATAAGCTGTTTTGCAGGGAGTGTGTGATGCTGCTTCCAGGAAACATAAAGATAAATGGAGAAAGACTTAACCTTTTAAAAAGCAACTATTTGGTTTGAAAATGTAGTTAAAGTTGTCCATTGCATTTTACAGCAGATAAATGTAAAAGGCACTCTGGGGAAAAGAAGAAATAAGCAGGGCACGGGGGAAGACTGAGAAAATGCTGACTGGAAAACCAGAAATAAATAGGGAATGACAGATGCTCACAGACAGAACAAGGGCTTACAATGAGACATGAGAAAAACAGCAAATATTCAGATATATACTTATATTCTGTGCCTGCAGGCCATGGGAAGCAATAGTGCCTCTCAATAGCGGTATTATGGAGTGTGGTACAGTGCTGAAGATGTAGCATTTTTGAAAGATGCCTCTTGTAGGTAGACCACAGGGAGAAGATAGCTGTCACAGTGAAAGGTTCGGAATCTAAGAAGCACAGCAGGAGTATACCAAATCAGACTCCCATCACACTCAGCTTTAGTTTGCATTTGTAGACAGTGGTTCCGATATCAGCAAATGGACACAGTCGAGCAGGGTGCCAGGTGAGAAACAGAGCTGCCTGGGGTGCAGTGGCTGAGGTGCTGGAGGCAGGCTAACAACAGCATAGAGTAGAAGTGCTATTCAGATAATGAGCCTGCGTGCAGTTCTGCATGAAATGTTACAGCTAAATGATTTCCAGTAGCAAAGTTTGATCATTTAAAGAGAGCTTTCTCAGTGTTATGCTTCAGTCTATACTGAGAGAGTCAAGCAGAAAGCCATGGAATAGCATTGACATGGGGAAAAAAAAAAAAAAAAAAAAAAAAAGAGGAATTAAATTAAATATAAAGGAAAAAAAAAAAGCATCACAGCTCTCAGCAGAGCTTGTAGGCAGCAATGTACAAGCTGCAACCTGTTTTCTACAAGGATTGGCCCATAGAAAGGAAAATGCATTCTGTATCTTTAAATTTGGTATTTTCAGACCTGTCGCCTTTCTCTTATGATTGAACAACTGCAGTGTCACAGCATAATTTCAGACAGCTGGTGCATGATTGAGAAGGATTCCTCTGTTAACTGTGAGCCTCCACAATTCCTCTCAGGCAGCCAGAAAAACGGCTTTAACAGGCTGCCTGTAGCTCACAGGTTTCTCAGCAAGAAGACAAATCATTTAGTGTATGTTGTTTTTGAAATGTTTTCCACTAGTAATGAACTACTGCGTTGTCTGACTGTTTTTCTAGCTGTTCACCTTCGGATGGAGAGAAGACATCCGTCCTGGGGAGCCACTTCACACCAGGAAGTTCTGCTTCGATGCCATCTCACACAGTAGCCCTGTCACACTGTATGACTGTCATGGGATGAAGGGGAACCAGCACTGGAGCTATAGGAAGGTCGGAGTCACTCTGGGTCATTTCAGAGATTCAGACTGTCTTGAGCCTATACTCAGTCTAGTGCAGACTTGTATTTTCCCTTCAGAGAAGTTGCTTTTTAAAATCCAGTCTGTTTTATTCCAATTTAATTTTGTAGTAAATTCTCTGGAGTGTGTTCTCATTGAGTATTCAGCTACTTGTGTCAAATTTAAATGGAAGTGGATCTGATCCAGCTCAGTGTGTCCATGTTGAGTGTCTGAAAGGTGTTATATCATTCTGGCATTTGAAGATTCTGGTGTCATTTTAAGTGAGGCACTATTGAAAATATTTGCATCTGACATGACAGAAAGAAGAAATGCTGCTCAAGAGTTAAATATTACTATTTTACTACATTTTTACAAGTGGCAGGAATGTCTACCTCAAAAAAACCCCAAACCAACATTAAAAGCACTTGCTGTAAGCCTGAAGACATTGGGAGTTTATAAATTAAAGATAAGCAGCTCAGACACTACTTTGATCTGCCAAGTTCTGCCCATTTTGAGCAATCACTAGAACAGGAGGTCAAGCTAGGAAATGAGAGTGCCTCATTTGGGATATAAAAAGTCCTGGTAATGCTACCAGGTTTTTTAAAGAATGATTAATCAGAAAGTTGCCTTGATTAAACAATTGCTAATAAACTATTCCATGCAGGGTAAGGACATCCATTTCTGTGATGAATTGAGTACTTCTTCTTATGCATCCTTTGATTTTCTAAAACCACTGTGCCTTGTCCCCTACATTGCTTATGCTGTGACCTAGGTGGCAGGAATTGGACCATGTTAAGTAAGCCTCTATAGTACTTTCTAGATTAGAGTTATAAGCAGGAAAATAGTTCAGAACTATTAAAAGTAGCTTTTCCCCAAGTATTTTGAGTACCTGCTTGTTAGCCTGTGCCATTTTTTAACCATATTTATGTTGCAATCCAAGATGTATCACAGAATTTTCTCGAAATATGTTCTCCTTCAGATTCTACTCGTAGTGAGGTTAAAAAGTGTGAGCTGGCTCTTTAGAGGACATAAATAGTCGTGGCTGTGTTGCTGCATATATGGCTTTATAATGTCATTATAATCCCTTCTTGCTTCAGAACACTTCCAATTTATCTTTTTGATCGCCCAAGCCACACGAAAGAAGCTTTCATACCCCTAGCACTTCATTGGTGCCTAATGTAGCTGGTTCATAAGGAAAACGCAGATCTGGAGCTGCCCTCTATATGGCTCATCACCTTTGATGTGGACAGAATGCAGCAGATAACCCAAAGAAATGACATTTGAAGGAAAAAAAAAATGCACAACGTGAGTTCTATTAAATCCTCTGCACAGCTTCATTTTTTATTTCCAGAAGGTTGGCAGGGCTCATATAAAAATTCTCAACACAAGGCAGGCATTTTCATCTCTACAAAAGGCACCACAACATTTTGTGATGATGAAAGTACTGTCACAGTTCTAGCTGTAATAGTAACCTGACAGCAAGCTGATCAGTTTGCATGAGCACTTACTGCTGAACTATGAAACTTCAAATTGAAAAAAACAAGTGTTGGAACAGTGAAAATATGCTCATTATTATTATTACTGCTTAGGCTTAGTTTTAATTTGGCTGCCCACTAAGTACGTTTTGTTTCATTGAGTTAGATTTGCTGTAGAAATTTGTGGTGGAACAGCTGTACCAAAAAAAAAGCCTGTTATAATCCTTACTTAGTTTTAAGAGCATCCTGGAAATAGGATTTATACTGTTTCCCAAAGACAAGAAAACCATACAGCAAAAAGATGCTTCTATCAGTTTAATTGCAGCTACAGCAGAGCTCTTTACTAAGAGGACGGTATGCAACTAAAATTGCACTCTGAGTAAACCAGTCACAGATTGTGGTTCAGCAAGAAATGCTTGCTTTTAGGAAACAAAGAGCAGATCAGCAGCTGTGTTCTTTGCACCATTTACAGAAGCTGTAGCTTTCTAATGGTCATGTGTCCATCTTATCAGTGTTGTAGGAAAAATGAGTTTGGTCAGTGTCTTATAAGATGCTGAACAGAAAGCATTTCTTACTGTACTGTCATATCACACTCTCATATAATGTCATATAAAACTAGAAGATAATAGGTTTTTTTAATAGGTTATGCTAATTTCTCTTTTCAAGATTATTTGTATCCTCAAGCTCTGAGTAAGTGTTTAAAATTCTAGTATGTCTATGATAGTGAGTAATCAGTACTTTTAGGACCAGTTCAAACTTGGCATCTGTAATAAAACAGCCAAGTCTGCATTTAAGAAATCTCTGTAAAAATGATAAAGTAGACTGAATCCAAATAATATTGTGAACAACACTGTGGGTTAGAAAAAGGAAATGAGTTTAATAATAGGGGAAAAAAGCGTTGATGCCATAATGGGGCTTTGAAATCAATTCTGAGAGCAATGGGAAAATGCTAAAAGTAGTAGAGATATTGGAGAATAACAGCTTTCCAAGAGAAAGCCATTTCCTTGACTGTGTTTATGATTTCTAAGCATGTCAGAGCCAAAGATCAACAGTGGATACAGATTTCCATTCCTCCCAGTGAAGCAATATGCCCCTATTTTTCAGCATAGTGTCACTCTGGAGTGGTAGGTAATACATTGGTTCTGATAAAGTACGATTAAATTTATGTGCCCTAGTCTCATCTGTTGAGCACATGTATTCAAGAGAGGGCTGATTTAGTAGGTCTTTAAAAAATAATGGTTATAATTGTGCAAAATCAATTTCATTATACTATAATTCTACTCTAAGCATAGTGACTATGATAGAAGCTAGACTGGCAACGTCTAAACCTGTGCCCTGAATAGGGTCGTTTGTTCACACTCTCCTGACAGCTTCAGGGACAAACTGTAAAAATTCACTCTTTACCTTCTGAGTCCATAGATTATCCCCTCAGACAATGAAAGACATGTCATTGTGATAGTGGTTTTTGTCATATGGACATCTGTCCTACTGAAACTGCACTGTGGCTACCGACTAATTTCAGATAAACTACTGCAGCCACTGGTTGATAATGACTTCCAGTTGCTGTTGACCTTGGCCATAGATATGGCAGTGACCTAGAAGAAATGAAAGGCTCTGTGTCTCATTACCAATCCCCTGAACTGTCGAGAACCATTATCTTATGGAGAAGTTTCTCCTTCTGCAAATAGTATTCAGACTTGCCTTTATGCAGAAGAAAAAAAGAATCACTCTGCTCTTTTCAGATGCTTGAAAAGTCTCCAGAAGGGTCCTTGTGGCTTGGTGTAAGGAGGAATTTATATATTTCCCTCAGAAAGTTCTTCTCTGGGGTGCATGCAACTGTCACCCATTGAAGTCCTCAGCCTGTTTTTATTGAGTTCCATAAGAACTGCAGGCTTTGACCTTAGGTCAGTGTAAGCTGGAGATGATAAATTAATAGGCCATTATACATAGCTAAGGCAGCCAGAAGTTTTCCCACAGTAACTGTGTCCCTCTCCTTAAGAAATGCTCTTCTCTCCTAATAACCAGACCAGCTGAGAGAAGCACCAACAATGCTTCATTCAAGTACTGCATCCCCTGGATTTTTCTGTGAGAAGACAGACCGTGGGCTCTTTTGTGAAGGCTGGTGTGTTCTCATAGCATGCATTTTGTACTGGGAGCAAGCAGCTTCCTCTCTTCTTGTACCAGCTACTGTGTTAAAGCTTCTAGCATTCCAGCTTTAGCTCTGCAGTAGCTTGGCTGAGCCCTTCCCAAGCTACAACATGAGAAAAACCAGCTGTCCCCTTTCCACAGGGCCCCACAGCAGGTGGGCAGCCATGGTACATCCCATGGGTTCTTGGGAGCTCTGGTAGGGTCTCCTGCTATATAGAATGTGACAGCCCCACATGCATGTTGCCGGTGTTCACAAGCTGCTCCCTGTACAGAGCAGAGCAGGGCCTCTGGTCTCCCTATCCGTACAAAGCTGATTCCTTTAGCAGGCTTTGAACACATCACTCAGAATTACTCTCTTGTGGGTGCGTGCATTTAGGGTGAAGAGTTGGGGTGAAAGCCAGTTTTTTTGAAAGGCAGGTAGAACACCATCACCCTTCAGTAGAGCACAGCGCTACACTTTTGAATTTGCTCTCTGTGGCATATACTAAATATTAAAAAATAAAAAATAAAAGTAGTGCTTTACCAGTGTTTCACACATCCCACAATCAATTTTCTCTTTCTTAATTAAAAAAAAAAAAAAACAACTTTCCTCGCTTCAAAATAACTTCTATTATTACGTTATATTTAGTTTTGTCTTCATAACTTTATTTCTGAAGGGTGGGGTATTTTTGTTAAAGATGTTTCTGTATGATTGTTGCTCAGCACCCAGAGCACTTTGGCGAGTTTATAATAGGTTGCGATTTGACAAGTAGCTTTTTTTATTCCTTCTTACAAACTGGGCAAACAGGCACATCCTGAATTAGCTGGCAGAGCTTGTTTGGCAAGGAGGGGAAGGGCCTGGATGTTGTTTACTGAGAGTCATCAGAAGTTTATTTCCACAGATACAGTAAATGCATTATATAGCCACTGGAAACTTTCAAGCCATCTAATCACTCCCATGTCTATCTCTTGGCCACTTGCCTACACACTGAAACTAGCCTACCCACAAATGCCTGTTGCTCATCTTGGTACTTTCTGCTTTACCAAAGATTCACAGTGGGATGATGTAAAATTCATTCCATTTTTATTTTTTTTTGGTGTGTGTGTGAAATAAAATGAATAAAACTAAAAACCATGAATATCCTATTTAAAACAACTTAATCCGCGTTTATCCTCCCAAGATCTCCATAGAGATCTAAAAACAGCATTAGAATTTCCTTCTTAGGAGTAGAACTCGAGTATTTCAGTGGCTTGTCTTACAAAGCTGCAGGCAAAATCTGCGTTTTATGGGGTGAGAACTGAGATCATCAGTTATGTGTCTGTCCAGCACAGCACTTCAATTAATATTGTTACTTACTTCTTCATCGAGTCAAAGAATAGCCATTTCTCAGACAAATCTTTACAGATCCTCTCACCCAGCAGCACAGTAGAAACTGTGAAAAACAACCTCCCCTCTCAAAAAAAAAATTGGGTTCAGACATTTAATTGGAGGCTAGGGAAGCACACGGTATGTAAAGAAAGGCATTCTCTTTTTTCATTATATTACATGGTTATTAGCTAAAGAGAAGGTGATGTCGTCTCATTCTTTCCTGAATCCTCGATTTTTTGAAGGACAATAACAGAAGGAACGAAGGTGCTGGATTCTCTACAAGTTTCTAAATTAAGCTGTAGTTGTTGCACAAGGTTATCACACTGAGCATACAAAATTATTTCAGATACGACTGTGTTAATCCATGTTCAGTAAAATGAGAACGCTTCCAATTACTTGGCGTTTGCTACTTAATTCTGTTTTTTTCTCATTTCTGTAGGACAAAACTTTGTTCCATCCGGTAAGCAGCAGCTGCATAGATTGCAACCCATCTGAAAAGAAGATTTTCATGAACAGATGTGATCCTTTATCTGAAACTCAACAGTGGGTTTTTGAACATATTAATATGACTGTTTTAGAAAAATTTAACAGCAAGGCCAGTTCCTAGGGAAAATTAAAAAATGAACACACCCAGTTACACACAGCCTGCAGACTACGTTTTCGCCAGCATCTGGGTCGAAGGAGTCAGGAATTAAATTTCCTAGATCCAGGAAGTCTGCTCTAAGGATTAAGAAAATGCCCCAGCAAGAGCCAGCAGGCTGTCCTTGAGGATGTACAGTATCTGAAGAACTTGGCTAGGAGCCTCACCGGATGCTGCTGAGAACTTCAGGCTGAAAATTCCCTTGCTGGTCAAGGGAAAATTTTGTTTAAAAACTGTTTGAAAGTACTCCAAGTTAATAAAGTAAAACAAAACTCTAGAGTTTCTCAGGTCTAATCCTGCTGTAGTGAGTAGTTCAGAACAGACGCTGTGATTTGGGACGGGTGTATGGTGTGCATGACGGCTACAGGAACCTGAAGAAATCCCAGGTTTTAGAACTAAACATGCTGTTGGAAGAATAATGATGTCCCAGCACTCCCTAGACAAGATATATGCTCTGTTGATATTCTCATTATAAAAGGTCGGGTTAAGCAGGTTTAACCCTCAGAACTGCTGCAATTAATTTTAAATACCTCCCTTCTACATTCCATTCATTACCAAAATAGGAATGGTAGAAATCTTAGGGTCTAGAATTACACTGTAGTGAAGCATGAAATAAACTGTAAGGTTTTGCCCTCACATTTCTCCCTTCAGTTGGGAAAAAAAAAAAAAAAAAGCAAAATCATAAAGCAATCAAATTTCTATACGTGGTATATTTAGCAGTTGTGATTCAAATCCCGTTGTCACACATGGTGAGATTGTTCTTTCAGTGACAAATGTAAAAGCAGCTGCAACATAATAGAAGGCATGTGGACTAGCTATCTTTCCTAAGGTAGAATCCTTACCAAAGTGTACATTAAGTTAAAAATAGGTTGAAAAAAATCATCATGAGAGCAGGAAATAATTGCATACTGCATGCTGAACTAGGTTAGTCAAATTAACATTGGTACGCTGCCATCACCTAAAAAAGCACTGTTTCTCTGTAGTGCAGCTTAAAAGATCTTGCAGAAATCATGTGGTGTTCTTGTCAGATATAAGTGGAGAGAAAATTTGACATGAAGCGAGTTGGGTGGTTTCAGAGTTCTTGATGAAATCTGTGATGGAGATCACATGAACCGAAGCTGTCAAGTGAATGGTACTGCAGATCTCATGGTAGAGGAAAGGAGGAATGAAACAAGTTACACGTGGCTGTATCTTGGTGCTTTAGGCACAGATACAATTCAGATTCAGACAGACTTTCACACTGATGGGCATTATGGCACGTGGTGTCCCTCACACCCATCGAGCTGTTGTCATGTGAGGCCGCTAAAACTTGTTTGAAAAGCCTATGGCTCTTCTCAGAAAGAATCAATTAATGCTAATATGTGGACATAACTAACAGGTTTGGGATTTTTCAAGGTGAGAGCATGTGTATATGTGCATCAAATGAGTATGTGGACTGCTTTTGTTTGAAAGGCCCTTACAGACAAAAGCACCATAAATGTGGATAGATGAAATTCCCCAGAGGTGGCTGTAACAGTGCCGTCGGCTTCCAAAAATATCATAAGGAATTAAGTTGCTCAGTCTGACTGCTGGAGAAATGGCTGACTAGCCAAAATACTGCTGTATAAGCTATCATGTTTTGAGGCAGAAGGGCAAATGTGTTTTGTTTATTGCTCCTTACTCTCTATTTAGGCTCAAAGAATGTTGATTGTATCCGAAGGATGTTTCTCATACCAGGTAGTGTACACTATTTTATGACAGCACCTGTAGTTGCAGATTAAAAATTGTGTTAACCTAAAATTGTTGGTTATAGGAACTTTTTAGAAAGGGAATGAGATGCTGAAGCATTTAGGATGCATGCACTTGGATGCATCCATACACTGAGTAATTGCTGCAAGTTAGTGAAGAGGCCTTTTAATTTAAGAAAAACAACTATAGGCATCATTTTATGATTTTAAAGCAAAAGAATTTTCTTAGGTACTGTTTTAATTTAATTATGCTGCACTGAAGGACAGAAGCAGAAAGACTAATGCGTGGGGATATTTAGGTTGATGTCAGTACACAGAAGCAGTCTGGGCACTGAAGGCTGCCAGCCTTCACAGATACAGTTCTTGTAGCATCATCATTTATTTGCAGCCTGAACGTGAGAAATGAGAATTTGGGTAAAGAAGAAAATGGGCACCTAAAATGTAAATTCAGTCCTCAAGCTGCTGATTGAAACTGGCCCTAAACTGTTGAAGTCCCATATGCCCAAAATAGAGAGGTAAAGGAGAACTGCTAAACCAGCTGAGCAATTTATAATATGCACAGATTGGTAGGGTTATATCATTCAGTCTCTGCCTGCATCTTGGTGGTCTGACTTTGAAATGTCTAATGGGAACTATACTGCTGCTGGGGCAGAGATCTTCTATGCCTTTTACAACCCTCATTAATTAATATTGCACAGCATCCTGCACTGTCAAAGCAAAGCTTTCCATTACTCAGTTGAACAGTGATTGTAAGCTCTGGTAGTCCCTGTCAGATAACAATCCATCTGAATGGTATCCAGATGTTTAGGAAAATTCTGTTCTATGTATTGTTTTCAGTTTTTATAGGCAAAATATTAGAAAAGAGATATGAGAGTTTTTCACGTCAGCAGTGAGCAGCTTTTGATTAATCTGGAAATATGTTTATGTGAAAGTACAGATCTTGAGAAACATCTAATATCTTGCCACAGTGTGGCATACACACACACATACATACATATATATATATATATACACACACACATGTATGTATACATTACCAGTGGAAAGAGACAAGAGATGGGTGGAGGAAAGGTTTGTTCTCACTTCATGGGCTGAGATTTCAGGTATTTATTATAACACAGGAAAAAAGAAAAGAAAGATAGCAGACAATAGCCTAGTAGAGAAGACAGTTACTTCACTCTTTTCAGTTTAAGCATTTTTCTCTTTTTAAAAACATATGAAAAAAGCTCTTATGCAGCTTCTCACAGGCAGCTGTAATCCTCCTGCTGAGCAGAGAAGGTGGCCCTAGGGACTGAGTTTCAGAGCTGTGCTCCTGTAGCATTTGGGCTGATGGATTCACAAAAAGGTTATGACTTGCTAAGCATGGGACTACTTCAGCAGGAAGTGTTATGAATAATAAACGATCATCCCTACCTCTAAATTAAATTCTGTCTTGAGAGTTCTCCAAAGCTTTCCACTGATAATAGCATTTCATGACTAATTTAGCATTGAGAATTTCTTTAAGTCTTCCACAACCATATCTTTTTTTTTTCACTCAGTGGACATCTGAGCAAGTAAAAAGGTAGGATGGACAGATATATTTTCCTGCCAAATTTAATCAGAAGTGTTTAATTTCAGTCCACATTCCTTCCAAAGACCATGAAATTTCTGTACAAAAAGGTGTTTACAAAATACTACATAGTGAACGGGTTGCACTGACTGATAATTTCAGTGAAATTCCAGCTGGTGATTAGCTTCAGTTTTTCTGCTAATTGTTCTATGGGAATTTAATCAACACACTCAAAAAAATATTTGTATCTTTAAAGTTCATAGCACCTACCCTAAACTTTTCTCACTTGAGGCTTTCTGACTCTTTCAGAGGTCAGCAAACTACTACTGCTGCAGATGGTAGCAACTGGAAAAAGTGGAATAAACACCAAGTGCAATGAAAACTCTCAAATCATTTGTGTTTCCCTGTGCTTATTCCAAAATCCAAACTAAGTACAAGCCCTTGGCAGGGGCATAAGGGGGAGAGGATTTGGGAAGCAGCGTTGCACAAAGGCATGACCTTATTTCAGGAAAATGACATCATTTGAGAACAAATGTTTCTGCGACATTATGGATACTTTAGTGATATAATGCATACTTCCTGAGTGTTATCAGTTTATAAATAAATGGACTGTAGCTGCTGAACTAGGTCATCTTCATGATAAAGATAGACTAGGCTTGAAAGGAAGAGACAAGCACTTAACAACCTTTGGTTACTGGCAATTTACCAAGCATCAATGTCTCTGTGACCTCAGTGAAATCGGATGCCACAGAAGATCACAGAAAAAATGTATGCGTATAGCTTAACCAAATGTATTCAATGGGAGGCACCCCTTTAACAGTGGATATCAGTCACTTTTGCTTAAAAAAATATATAAAAATTTTAATCAGAATTAAATTATATTTTTACTGCTAACTTCTGCAGGGAGCTTAGTGAGTGGTGGCTTCCAAGCCACCCAGACAGAGTGGGGAAGGAGTGCTTTGGGAAGACAGCTGCTGGGAGGTCACCAGCACGAGTGCAGCCTATAGCTCAAGAACATCAGTTTGTAGTGCTGTTGGTCCAGCATCTTTCCAGGAAACATAAGATGTACATTAAAAAAAGAATACGATGACAGATTTTTAATCCCTCAAGGTCATTAGGTGAAATCATTTCAAAATACTTGAAAACAAAAAGTTGATCAGAAGTAGCTTTTCTATAGCTGGTATTGTGTATATGAGATTAATGAACTCATTTGTATAACTCCTTTCCAAATCTGTTCCATATATCTCTTAGAAAGTGCACAGAGGTCCTGAGGTTCTTTTAAAGAGGTACTGAGGTTCTGAAGATCTTGCAGCATATGAAAGTAAATTTTGAAAGGTCTTTAGAATATTATATCTGGTATATATAAAAGGTAACAACAAAAACAAAACAAACAACAACAAAAGCACCCTGACTTCTTTAGATTTTGCTAAACTTCTTGTTCTAAAATAGTATTCACTGACCAGAAAATTTTGGTGAATCAATAATATAGTTTAGTAGCAGTGCTTAGTGCTTTCTAGTTAAGGTTTCCACTCTTAAAAATAGATACGTATATGGAATTGTGATGAATACAGTTAGTTGCTGATAGTCATTTTCTTGTTATTTTTTTAACTACATACATAAATCTGTCCTGAAGTGACCTCTTATCTCATATTTTTCTTACTGTAATTCTGAATGCACTGGACTGAGAATAATCTAAGCAGAGAAAAGACCTTTAAGAACTATCTAACAAACCTGTGCAGAAACAAACAAACAATGAGAAAGCTTTGCTGGAAGTGAACTGAAAAATGCATCACATTCCCAAAGCTTCAGCTGCATTCAGAAAATGCTTTCACTTTGTATGATGGCTCTATATCCTTTCAGTGTATCAGTAATATCACTGGTATTACCCTTGCACTAGGATCTCTGAAAATGATGTGCTATCATTTGGCACAGTAGATGGACAGCATGCTGCCAGAGAAAAAAAGTGCTTTGGAGGAACAGATCCTAAAAAATCCCTTTCAAGCATTGCAGCCTGAGATGTCTTTGGAGCCTTCACTATTTATAAAATTCCCGTTTTCTTAGGTTTGGTTTTGATTCTTTGTTGCTTTTTGTTTGTTTGTTTACATAGTACACTGGCACAGGCTGCCCAGAGAGGCTGTGGAGTTTCCTCTTTGGAGATCTCCAAGAGCTGTCTGGATATGGGTCTGGGCTCTGGGTGGCCCTGCTGATGGAGCAGGGGATGGAGCAGAGGGACCCAGAGGTCTTTGCCAACATCAGCCAGCCTGAGATCCTGTGCCCCAAGGGCCTTCATGAAAAAAAGTGCTGACAGTAAGGGAACAAAGAGGACACAGGTTAAAAGAAATAAAAATGATAAAGATATCAAGTCCTCAGCACAGATGAGCATATTAAGTGTACACAAAGATAAATCTGTTTCTTCTGTGTGGCTGTTGCAGTAGATGAATGTCTCCCAGGAAAACACAAATGGGAAGGAGCCACACCAGCAGGAAAGGCCTTATGTAGCAGTGGAGACAGAGTCACAGTGACCTTTTGTTGAGAAGCAGATGAATAGTGCCATAAGAGTGGTATCACATAAGGGATGTGAAGTGAGCTGCAATGTGACAGGTCTGGTAAGCAATGCTATCTAAAGGACATTAGGACATGAGAAGGAAAAACTTGGTCCTCATTAACCTTTGCCCTTATTAGCTTTGGCAGTACCCCTGACCCTTTGTTAAGGTATTAGTTGATGTAATTAAGTTAATCCTTCACCCTGGCCAGCAAATGACCCATGCTGGAAGGAATCACAGCCCAAGCAAATTTTTCTTGGTTAGCTTGAAGCATCTGATTGACACAAACTCTTGGTAGTTCAGTCAAAAACCCCGACTAGCACCAAATCTAAAGCAATATAACCATTCTGAAAGATCCATTGGCCCTTTGTGTCCTTCTGTGAAAAAATATTTCAATTGCTTTAAGGAGCAATTGATGGTAATGATCCTAGATTGAGAAAACCAGGAGTAATGAACTTGCACAGAGGTGAAAGGGCAAACATGCAATTATGACGTGGCGGTTTAATTGAGAAAGGATGGAGGAAGCAGTTGATACAAGAGAAGATGCAGGAGTTGGGTTTATTTCTGGGTATGAAGGAAGCATGATTTGCAAAGGTTAGCTATGGATAACTTTGGGTACCTCTTCATACCAGTGCTTGCGTGTTTATTTCCATCACAGATGTTCAGAAATTGAGAGGCAATCACTCCCACCTCCTCTCAGCAAAGGACTTAAATTTAGAAGAAAGAACTGTATAATCTAAAACATACTGATCATGAGGTATGTGTGTAGCTACAGCAAAGCTTTGCTGGACACCAAGTCAGTGCTGAGGTTTCCACCAAAGGTATGTGTGTGTATATCCAAGGATGCTTTGGGGATAGCATGTAGAAGCAGAACATGATGGTCACTGCTTTAACTCTAATGTTTCTCTGCACCTCAGGCTGTTTTGAAACAGGATAAGTGGTTAACAAAATTTTCCAGGAAATATCAACCCAGGTGAGTACAAAGCAGATCTGCCTCCTCCCTGTGTGGATCAAGGTATCCCATGTTCCTCTTCAAACGTTGCATAGAACTCCTAAACAAAAGTAACACCGTGACTCTGCTGTCATGGCTCTTTGCAGCATTTGCCTCTTTTTAGCCATTTCAGTCATTTTCTTCATTCTTTTTTCTATTTGATCTTTCCTTTAACTCCTCAACTGCAGGATTTTTTCAGAATAACAGACCTCCTTCCCTTCCTTCTGGTGTGTGTTCAGCTATTATAGACCCCTTCCTCAAGGTAGCAATGACTAGTGCTGCTCTGATCTTGCCCTGGCAGAGCCGTGAGCCCTTCCGCACTGGAGACACCTCTGCTGTCTGTTGTGCAGAATGGTTCCAAAGCAGAAGGCAGAGACCCTGTCCTTATGGGTCAGTATCTCAATGCAAGTTTTGTCCGCGCTACAAATGCACCTCAGCACAGGCAGACAAACATCTGTTTACCTTCTGCAAAGGAGAACACTTCACTGGCAATCTCCTTTCTTACTCATCCTTAAAATTCAGTGCTGAAGTCAGAAAGGGGATTATTTAAGATCAGAAGCATCTTGTTCCATCAGTACTTCTTAGAAACATTCAGAAGCAGCTGAACTTAAACTTCACAAGTAGGTTTTAACTCGTGATTATCCATACTAAGCTCATAGATACAAGAAACTGAGTTATAATTCCATTAAATTAAAATGTGGTTTGTATAAGCCATTAGGGGGTTATAACAACTTTAATCGAAGGCATTATTTCAAATGTAAAATTAGTATGTAATCTCTAGTGAATACATGATACAAGTTCACCTTGAGTTGGCTGGAGAGAGGCAGAGTGGCTTTTATTTTCTCATAAAACCACAAGTAGAGAGAGATTGTCCAACATGCAGCATCTCTTGCTTTTATCTGTATAGAGTTTCAGTTATTTCTCCAATAAGTTAGCAAAGGTCATATGTATATATATATATATAGAAAGATTTCCTATGATTATCAAAGCTGCACTTGCAGAAATGGCAGTAAAAAATCCTTTTCTTTCCTATTAGCAGAAAATCCTTTCCTTTTTTTCCCGTTTGTGTTTATACACCTGCAGAGTCATTTATTTGTAAACAGAAGACATTAATACAGGTTTAACCCTCTCCCTTTGCTAGATGAGTTCCTGGTAGATCAGAGTACCGGTGTGAAGACTGCGTTAAAGCAGTGTAGAAAGGACTGTCAGCTAAGGAATGAGAATTCCTTATAGAAGAACAATAAGCCTCTGTATGGGAACTGTTGAGCCGTGGCCTTAAACCACTGATTGATCACCTGAGTAAAGACTGGGTCAGCCTTGGGAGCACAGGTGAAAGCAATTCAGCAGTGTGACCAGAAGGGCTGGAGCCTGGCTCCACCTCTTCTAGACCCCATTTAAGGGCTGACTGCCAGTAGGGAAGGTCTCTTTCTGGAGATGCCCCCTTTTGGAGTTTGTGAGCCTAGGATGTGGGTGAGCGTTTCATTTTTGATTGTCTCTTTCCACTATGGCAGTCTTCCTAACTATAAGCCTGTAAAATACCATCCTAACCACACTACTCTTCTAACTTGTACATTTGTTAATTGTATGCTCCCTGAAGTTTTATTTCCTTTATTTGTATAATATTAGTATTCAGATCACAGCTAGTGCTCTGCATCTAAAGATATCATAGTAATCTGTACCTGGAACAGTAATGATGCTTCATCAGGGCTCTGCTACCAGCTTTCTTTATGAATCTATGCACCATGGCTTTAGAAAACCATTCTTTGGAGTTGGGAGCCTTCACTCACAGTTGTTGTCCCTGTAAAGGACATTTCTTCCAGCTTTGGCCTAACCTGTTGTTTTCTACCTAAAACTCTGTTGGCTGAAGTAGTTTAGTGTTGACTAACTCTCCAGAAGGTCTTTAGATAATCTGTTCCACCTCACATCATCCAGTGCTCCACAGTGGTCCAGCCCACATGGGCACATACGTGGTTCACAAAGGATTAGGTGTCAAAACAGAAAGGTATGGTCCTTTCTGAGCCTTTAAGATTCTTATGTTTATCAGCTAGCCTTTGTGATGGCCAGAGTGATTTCCAGGCACCTCTGTCAATAAGCAGTCTTTCTTGCAGGTATCCTGTGAAATTCCCACTTCTCTCATTTTTCTGAGAGCCTTTGCTTCCTATTAACATTCAGGAATAAAAACCAACTCCTCACAATTCAGCTATTACTAATTTTAAAGGACCAAGAAGGGCAGCGGATAAGCTTATGTAATCTCTGCCCCATGTACTTGTAGGCATGGCAGCCAATGGTGGTGTGAGCTGGTAAGTAGATGGTAGAGATCAGTCCTCAAGAAGTGAGGCAGTTGTCTAATTTTCTGTGAACTGAGGTCTAGTTCTTTGGTAAGTTTGATTTAGGAAATATAGCTCTCTAGAAAAGAAAGAATGAAAATGGGGAAAATGTTTTCAAGTATTATACAGTAGGCTGCGATTAGTAATATATAATATGTAATAGGTTAAATAAGAACATAAACTTCTGTGCTGACTAGTCTGAGATAGTTGGCTTAGATCTTTTTAAACAACAGTGGTAAAAGCTTTGACCAACTTGTTGATGCATTAAAATAAAGTTTTTAAGACATACTGACAAAGTTTACAGAGTACATGCCTGTAAATTACCAGACTGTAGCTAAGAACCTGAATAATGAAATAAAAGTTGTACACCTGTCCTATTTTATATTTGGATGTGTCAAATTATGGAATACAAAGAAAAATTGCTGTAGAGCAGTTTAAAAAAAAAAAAAAAAGACCTTGATCTGAATAAATACCTCTCAGAAATCACAACATTAGTGTTTCAATTTGTTGTGCATCTGCTGCTGCTGAAACCAGCCATGTGTATCAAGTCAGGGAAGAGGCAGGCAAGCTTGTTCAGAGGCTGCTTGCTGCTCCCACAGCCCCAGCCACACCAAAGCAGAAACCAAAATCCACTACTCTGTTGAAGACAATATCAGAACTTGAATGTCCATTTAAATAAGAGACAAATATAGGAATGTGTACAAAATTGTCATGCATACCGTTCCTCAAGTGATAAGTAAGGAAGTGTTGAAAGAGAAAGTGAACAGCTGATTCCAGTAAAAAGTGATACAAATTGAGAACTATTTGTCCCCCTCCAATCTCCTAAAAATCGAAGAAACAACAACAACAAAAAAAAACTTAGAAATTCCCAACTGATTCTTCTTATATTTTCAACTGATAAGTTGAATATCATATATCATCTTCCAAAGTAAGATTAAGCTATTAAAAGCAGGTACTTTCCTGCAGAAATTCAGGAGTCATAGACAAAAACAGCAAGGATCAATCATCTTCAAACACCAGGGACAGAAGAGATGCTTATTAATTATTATCTGTCTTTCAAGGAATGTTTTTTCTTTTTCATTTGCATTTCTACTTTAAGCTTGATTTTTATGCATTCCCATACGCTTTGCTTCTTCAGTGCTGTACCTCTACACTAAAACTTTCTAATCTAAATTATTTGGTTAAATTCATCCCTTTCATCCACTGCATACTTTTTATTTATTCAAGCATCTTTCCAGGGGTACACTTAAAGCGACCATTACTTCTGAAGTACTTTGTCAGAAATAGTGAAAAGGGTAAGTATGCACTGGAAATACATGCCTGTTCCTTGTCTAATAGCTTAAGAGGCTGCTGCAGTCAAATGTGAACTGAAGGCATCTCCAGCTGCAAAAGAAAAAAAACTATCTCTTCCCATCCAAGCTTTCCACTGAAACCATTCCTTAGATTAATTCCTTAGGCAGTTCCACTGAGCAAACTTAAGTAAATATCTCTCCAGAACAATCATAAACTTGAAGGGATGTTAACAGCAACAAAACAAAATCCTACTGAGGGGGATTTTATGAGTAACAAAAACTCATATGAAAGCCCTAAGAAGATTGGAGTGATTACTTTACAGGTGCTACTCTTTGGCAAGTGAACAACTAGGAACAGAGAAAAAAAATATTATTAAAAAAACAATAAAGCTTTAGATACATCAGAAACAATTAGCCATTAGTTTTAATGTAGCCTGAAGTTAAATGTGGTTGAGCAACAGAGTATTCTCCCAGTTGCATCATTTAAAGTTCACAGTCTGGGGGAAGCATGGTGCATTAAGAAAACCAAGAGCCTTCTGTGAATTTTGTGTCGATTATATAATTAACTTTGATAACATCAGATGCAAACCATCAAGGAAAAAGAGCTTTAAAGAGCTCTTGCAGATAAGGGCATATCAGGAAAGTAACAAGATTTGAACTGGGGAAGGAAAGGAATAGAAAAGAACTGCACCACACTCTGGTGTGCAAAAGAGAAAACAAGAGCTAGATAGCAGCTCCTGGTGCGTATTTACAAACATAGTGCAGCAATGGGCTGAGCAGGTTTCTGCTCTGACTCTTCTTTTGTGTCAAGACCAAGCTGTGGCATATATGTTGGTATTGATCAAGAAGCAGAAGAGCTTCCAAGTCTGGCTTTTGCCTCCTTCTTATCTTTCTTCCTTCAGCAGTGCTTGTCATTGAAGTTATGAAGAGTGTGTGATGAATGTATACGTTAACTATAATTGCATCCCAACTGAGCATGTGGGCAGCTGCTCAAGCAGGAGGGAGTTTGCTCCTCCAGAGATCAGCAGCAGCAGCTATGTGATTTCAGCCTTCACATACAGCTTCACACGTGCAGCAGCTGTTCATAAACACTTGCCACCCACACCCTGAATCTCCGTCCTTAAAACTTGTGATACCACTGGCACGTGTAATAATTCCACACGCTAGCTGCTTATTAGCTCAGTGGCAGCAGTCATATTTCCCCTGCTCTGAGTATAAACCCCTGCCCAATTCTGAGTAGGATGTTCACATTTTGGATCACTGTAGCTGGACAATCTTTTTTTTTTTTTTTTTTATTTTGAGGTAAGAGGAAAAAATGTATATTTATTTCTTTAACTCTGCCTGATTATATGCTTATGTGACATTCAACTAATGCCTCCTCTAAGCATGTCTCCTAACTTACATCTAATAAGCTTTTAGTTTAAGGAAATGCCAGAGTAAATTTCCATGCTGGCAGGTGAAGGCCAGAACTGATGTGCAGAAGAAAAGTAATTCCCTACCCACATACAGGCAGATGAACAAGAGACAAGAAAGCACTGCCAGGGCACTGACCCCAGTAGTGGTACCTTCACACTTGAAGCTCCCAGACCTCCTGTCAAAGCAGCTGGCTTGGTAGCTACTGCCCAAACAAGGCCAGAATGTGGACTGCTGTGCCAGGATTACTTGTCTGTTCTCCTTTTCTAGAATCTGAACTGAAGCACAGAGTCAGTTGTCAGTGAATATTCCCTGAAGCATCACCCTAGGCCACCCCATATATTGAAGGTGACCCAGGCAGGTCCATGCTGGCACCAGCATGCCCACTGGGACAGGAGGGCTGCAGTTAGGGTAACTGGTGTCACCTGAGCCATCCCACATCACCCAGCTCCTCACCAATTCCACTCTTCCATTGACCATCCCAAAAGGTACGTAAAAGACTTTACAGACTTGCCCTCTTTTTTTCTTGAGCTGTTTTCCTCTAGGATTTCCTGCTTGTGCCTCCTGATTAGTGACCAGCTGTGGTTCCACCACTTTCTTGCCAAGAAATCTGCGTCTGAAGCCTTCTGAGAAGGTGTATTCCCTGCTCTCCGAACACTGAGATGTCCAACTGAAAGGATACAACGTCAACCCCAAATTAGGTCAGTAACTAAATTATTTGTTGTGTTCAGATCAAGTGTCAGTACTATAGGCATGTTTATGAAAATATTTGAAGCAGTTGTTGCTGAGAGCTATCAAACTGTGAAATAGGTCAGGAAGGAAGGCTGGGCAGACAGGGAAGGGTAGGGAAATGAAGTTGCGGTGTGATCCATTGAGAATGCCAATGTTTTTGCTGCTAAATGTTTATGAAGGTTGTACCAACGAGGAATGCTATCTGATTACCAAATAAGCTTTGAATAGCTATGGATATAGGACTATAAAAATCTATAGCAGGCTGCGTTTCATGGCTTCTTCTAAATAGGATTCTACAGACTAAAGATCTGTGCCCCTGACCTTTTTGGAGGCCCAACCTGCTTGTCAGGGCTCTGGCTCAAGAAGCTGCAGCCTGCCATACCCACCTGCTGGTCTCTTGGCAAGGAGGGAAGTGTGACATATGACTTGCTGAGCAAAGCAAAATGCCTTTGCTGTCCACCCTCGCCAGTTGTCAGCATGTCCAGTGCTATTTGTGTCATTGTTGCACCACCGCTGCCATTTCTGCAAAGATGAGGAAGAAACACTTCTCTTGCAGTCGAGGCAATATAAACAGTGTCTGAGTTGATAAGCAACATGGCATGGCCTGGGTAAGCAAACATTTCTCATGGAACTTTTTGGATGTAATTAGAGGAGAGTTTGCTACTTAGCTAAAAGCCTTGATTATCACTTTGTGCCTGTTTCTTCTTTCAGAAATACCTTTTGAATTAAGGAATTCAAATTCCTGAAAGAGCTCATCTCATTTTAGGATGAACCAATAAATAAAGTAGGAACTTTTTGTCCTTTGGACTATCCACTTTTGGTATTGGAGATGTTGTTGAGCTTTTGCTCTGCGCAAGAAGCCTTCCTCTTTCATCAGTCTTTCATCTGAGCGCTTATTGGGAGCTTCTTCACCTAAATCACACTTGAAAGGCTGAAATTGTGCTAATTCTCAGGACAGAATTGTTAATTCGAAGGGAAGTCAGCCATAAATGAGGTCTAGAATATATTCAATTCTCTGAAGAGCCTCTACCCATGTAAACCTAGAGTAATGTTTCTCTTACAAAGCACAAGTGTGAAGAAATGTGAGACGAGCATTTTCTCTTATTTTTCTTCCACAGTACTCTTGGTGGCTGATCGCTGTGGTTGGCATATGCAAAAACTATTGCTCATTTAAAAAAAAAAAAATCCTAAGTGCTATACCAGTAATAAAGAAAACAGTTTGCATTTCAGATGAAGAGGAAATAACGTATCACAAAATATTTACTCTACCCAGAAGAGCAGCAATTTACAGACAATTTAACAGCAATTTGATTCTTTTTGTGTGTATATTTAAAGCTTGCAGCAATGTTTTCACACTAAGATTTTCATTTGTGCATTAAGTAATTTTCTTTAAGCCTTAGAATTTGATCGGGTAGTATCTTGAATTTAAATTCTCCCAAAGCTAATAGTGGTCTAGATGTGAGGTTTTTATAGCTCATGGCATGCAAGGTGTGCTTGTTTTGTTGAATTTTTTGTTGTTGTTTGCTTTTTTTTTTGTGGATTTTTTTACACATATGTATCTTTTTTAAAAATAGATTGCAGACCTACTCACTTCTTCTGGAGAAGTTTAACAGTATTAGCTTGTAAGTTTTCTGCTTTTAAGCAAGGTGGAAAACCTTACCATTTTACCTGGTACCACAACTGTACTATAGACTTCTCTTTAAGCTTTATTATTGGTAGTATCAGCAGCTGCGTACCAGGATCAAATACTGCCTCAATCACATGGCAGCTGTCCCATTAGTAAAGCCAAACCCCAGCATACCCACTTGGGCTTGGCTTTGTGTGGACGGCCTGCAAAGCTGAGCATGCACTGCTGCCATTCAATAGGCAGAAACAAGATATCACTTGATGCCAAGGCTTTGCTGGCTGCGATCAGTTCTGGTCTGGATGTGGTGCAAAATGCAAACTTGTGCAGTACCATAGCAACAATAAGCAAAATCAAAGAGCAAAGGTGCAGCTATTGAGAGGAAAGCAGTTACAGCAAGAAATGCACATGCAGCCCTCCACAAGCATAGATAAAGCAGAGACAAAGTGAGTAAATCATAAAACCTTATTGCTAACAAGGAGGAATTGTTTATTTGATATCCTGTATCAAAGGAAATTAGAGTGCAAATAAATACCATCATACTACATATTGATTTTTCTTTAAAACATGTTGTTACTGGCAAACAGGACTCAGAAACTGGGTTTCTTCCAAAAGCATTAAAAATTAAGGCCTCAAGTAGAAAAAAATTCATACCCTAAGACTGCAAGGTACAGAAACTCTTCTGCTTCCCTGTTTGTTTTCCTTCTCTTGATATGCAGGTGCTAATAACTTGTTCTAGTCTGAATCCCCATTAGTTAAAAGGAGATTTTCTCTTGCTTACATCTGACCAGATACAAAGTAATACTGAGTTGGTAAGTGTAGTCAGGGGGTAGGATAAGAAACGGCACTACTAAGAACCACGTAGAGCAGAAACATTGGAGGGCATGAAGAAGGACAAGGAAAGTTCCAAAAATTACATTTGGCTGCTATGAGTTACCAAATTCACAAAATTATAACTTGCTGAATAAAACACACATAAAGCTCTCTGCAGCAGAGAATGTCGTGCTGACTGTTCTTGCGGTATCTGAAGGCTTAGCCTACCTGCAGACTCGCTTGTGGCTTGTTGAAGAGGAATTCCCCTAACCTTCTGTCTGGAGCATGGCCCTGGGCTCCCATTGCTATAGAAACAGAAGTGCTCCCAGCTGAGAAGCCAGCTGAGCACTGAGAGGGTTGCCAGGGTTGTTTGGAAGGCTGGGAAACCTTCTCAAGTCATGGGGTACAACTTGAGCTGAAACAACGAAATGGTTTACCAGTGGCAGGCAACCAAAGTTCACAAGTTTACTAAATGAATTATGTTCTTACTGTGCTAGTGTTGACTTTAGGGCAATCTGAGCTCTCAGCGGGTTTCTGGGGAGAAAAGAGTGATAGGGTTTGTGCAGTGAGAGTGAAAAGATTGACTACCTCTGCAGTTGCTATGAGAAGTTCTTCATGCTTAATTCTTAATGCTGCAATGCTCAAGGAAAAAGCAAGAGCCGCAAGAGCTGACATCAGTAAGGAAAAAAATATTTTCCTTCTGTGTATCTTCTGCACTCTACTTGTCTAGTGTTTGGCAGAGCATTTGTGAAACACCGTGCTGCTCAAAATGCTGGGCCTGAGATCCTCCCAGGCAGCTCACTCTGCCTCTTGGAACTGCATTTGTTAGAATGGGAGAAGGGAAAGAGGTTATCAGATCTAGAAAGGACCATCCTCTGATTGGAAGACTTTTTAAAGCAGTAAAGTTTGTGATGCCCCATCATGCTTAGGGTTGTATATGATTGCCAGACTTTGCTCTTGAGAGTTTAAAGCATTTGAGCAGCACTTCCTTCAAGACCTGGATCAATCCTAACAGACGATGTAAACCTTATCTGGAAATTGGAAGCACAACCTGGCATGTTCTCCTGTTGTGGAACAAAGGACTGACTTGGGTCTGCTCTCCTTTGCGTTTCTGAAAGAGGCCATACCAAGTAACTTTTCTGTGCTGCTAGGTGAGTAAAATGGGCACACGCGTATCTGGCCTGTGTTTAATAAGGAAAAAGTGAAAGGTGTTGGTCAGGAACCTGCACTAAGAATTCAGCCACATCCTCAGTTCTGCAGACTTCTCTATCCCCAGTGCATGTGGAGGAAATAAATGATTCTGAATACAGGATGTTAAAAAATGAATTGAAAAAAAAAATTATTTTACATGAGTAGAGGACAGTTAGTGTTACAGCTGTCTTACTAAAGTAGTTCTAACAGCGCAGTTAAAAATGAAGCCATTTAAATACCATAATGTGGAAATATTCAACTATCATAACATTTTTTATGTTTTGTCGTCCTATCTGACTTCTGGCTTTTCATGTCTATGCAGAATGCATGTTATCCTTGTAACCTTAACAGAGTCTTCAATAAGTCTGCAGCTAACAATTAAATATCTTTTCTTTAGAGTACAGTTAAATCAGTGGTTATAGCTAACTCAGTTATGGAGAAGCAGATAGGCTCATTCAGTCTGGGGAAATGTGAAAGCACAAGAAGCTCCCACCCACAGGCCTTAGTGCTCCTATACTCAAACAATGGCTTAGGCATGTGTGTAACTTGGTAATAAACAGGGTCATCATGAAGTCACTATCCCATAGCTCCTGGCAAAAGGGGGAAGCAATTGAGGCCACAAATGAAAACCTGTGTACATACCAAATATCTTTTTTTTTTTTTAAATGCACTTACTAAATATCTTTCATTTTCTTTCTTCGCTTCTTTCCACTAAAGAGGCTTGCTTAACATTCTTTTTCTCCAATTAAGCATCATTATATTTCATATGGCTCATTATTAACAGAATCTGCTAGTTAACCCAAAGCCTGCCAACAAGGCAGAAGTTTTGAGTTCAAAATGTTGTATATAGAGGAAGCAGTGGAATAATGTTTTTGGTTTTTTTTGTGGATGGAAATGCTTTAGCACGTGCCTCACACAGCACTCATGCTTCTGCACAATACTGGAGGTGGTATAGTTGTGGCTGGGTAGGCAGATGAAGGAGGAAAAATGCAAAGATAAATGTCTGCATCCTGATTCCTATCTGAGAGTGCTGTCTTTGTGCTTAAGATAAATGGCCAGGCTGCAGTGCCCAGCCAGAGCACACAATGCAGCAGGTGTGGGCAGAGGAACACTGGCGTTATTTGAGCCAGTAGCTCAGGACCAGCTGGCACAGCACCCAACCAACCCAACTTATGTGACACAATCAGCCAGCCACGTGGCATGCTTGCATACCTGTGTTAGAGCGCAAGGGGAAACGTGAACAAAGTTATCTGTGTGCAGTCTTGGCAAACCAAACTTAAGTTACAGGGTCGAAAATACTGCAGGCAATAATTAGACCTTCAGTAGATTTACTTGTCAGGAGATTATGAAAGCCTTGGTATGAAATAATGGTACAAAGCCTAACAAGCTATGAAATGTCAGGAACATTGGCTCAACTGTGCTAGCCTGCAAAATCCAGGTAGTTTAGGCACATTACTCAAATAATGTGATATGTGAGTGTGCCACTTTGGATCAGTCAGAAGTGTACGTTAGGTATCTACAAGTTACTGCCACGTATAACTGGAATCATTGGTCATGCAGGAAAAGAAAACAAGCCTCCAGTTAAAGGAATGTGAAGTGCAAATATGTTACGCACACAAGTGCTAAGTGCATACAGGAAGAAAATAGGAAAAAAATGGATGAGTGTACCAGCTACAGCTAAGCATGACGCACTCTTAGGTTAAAAAGTTGTCTGTTAAGGGTGTACATTCACAAGCTCCTCAAGTATAGCAAGTATCTTAGAGGAGAAAGGAGAAACTGTACAGTAAAGGAGGCGTACTCTGAGCTGTGTTTACACGTGAATATAACAATGAAGTTGATTTATTTTTAAAAAATATTTTCACTCTGTAGAGTAAATCTTCAAAGTAGCGCATGGGAGTCATGCACACAAATCTCTTTATTCTGAAAGCTGCTTAGAAACTTCAGCCCTCAGAGTCAACATACCACAATGCATTCAGAAGTAAAATTTCAAAGAGCTACAAATGCTTCCAACAATTAGCTAATTTAAGGGGAAAAAATGAAGAAAAAATGGGATTGAAAAGGATTTAAAAGGGAAGAATTACAGAGGGGTTATATGTTAAGAAGGAGGTATTTGAAAGGGATTGAGAGGGGTACAGTCGGAAGTGGATGTAGTTAAGGCATTTGCAAGATTAGTTGAAGAAAAGTCTGGTAAAACTGGAAGTAGGGAGCAAATCCTGGGACAAATGAATATCGTTTCTTTGATGTATTTGAAAGCTGCAGGATTTATACATATTCAGCATCTGGCCTGTGGACCTTAAGCTTCATCACTACTTTTATCCAAGCATTTTACTTTTTTTCTTATTAAAATACAGCCATAAAAACTAGTACGTTGCATAGAGATAGATTACCCAGTCAGTGGTACTGAACAGCTGCAGGTATTTCAGCCTAAGGGGCCTCAGAGAATTAAGTGTCATAATAGTAATGGAAGTTGCAACTTGATGAGAAAGCTGGCTTATTGAAAACAAAAATTTTCACGGTGTTATTACTGCTATAGAGATGGGTTGGGAGTTTGAAGCTCACTTTCAAATGTATCCTTAAAGAAAGAAGATGATATAAATATTAAAGCTTTGGAGGTGATGAGGAAAGCTCTAGCATCCAAAATACACTGCCATTAGTGCAGACACAGATTTTGGACCTCCTGCAGGATGTTTTTATCTATAGAAAGTGCATTGCAAGTCCTAGCTGAGTAGGGTGTGTGTTTGTGCGCGCACTTGAGATCTTGGTTACCTCTAGGATTAGGACACGTGTAACATTGTATAGGTGCCTTAGGAACAGACTTGACCGGTTTATTCTGCTCATGCTAAGCAAACACAGGGTAAAGATACATAACAGAGAGCACATGCGGCAGCAGAGGAAGACAAATAAAGAGCTGAAATGGGTCAGCATGACAGCATTCAAACTTTGTACCCTCTGGATGTGCTGCAAAGCCCCTAGGATTATTTTTTTTTCTATTGCAGTTTACATGCTAAAATTTCTAAACAAGGGGGACAAGAAATCGATGTCGTAACATTAAGCAGACTGACTTCTAAGATTACTCTTATTTTCATTGCTTCAGTGAGCCAGTGCTATGTTCAGAGCACTGTCAGTGTTGAGGTTGAGTAGACAAGCACTGAGAGCTTCATGGCCATAAAAATAAACACTGTCAGCAGGATTATTAAAATCATGTATTGAATTTGAAACCTGACATTGCATGAGAGTGAAAGAAACCAGATGCATCTGCTAAGCATTTCTGGACAGATCTGTTTAAACAGTGTCCTTCCTGAGCATTGAACTTTATTCAAAAACTAAGATAGGATGATGCTGCAGAGCTAGAATAACCACCAAGGCACACCAGGACTTTGTTTTGTCAGAACAAAAACATAATACTTTCTACCTTGGTATTAAAACTCATCAGAGCAATCTGGATTTTTCTCTGAAGACTTGGTCTATGCAATCAGCATGAACACTGATGCTATTGCTATTCCTCTTTATGTATTGCAATATGGGAAAATACTTGTCCTCATAATGGAAATTGTTTTGGGTAGTTGAAAGTATTGAATCATTTAACTGTACCCAGATCACTGAGTGGGGAACTGAAAATCCAGGAGCCTGATGAAGAACCTGTATTACAAAAAACAATCGCTTTTTATGAAGAGAGAAAGAAGAAAGCTAAAAAAACGGTATCAGGAAAGGAAGGCTTTGGTAGAAGCTCTGAATGATCAGAGAGGACTTCCTTATCAGCTGCAGCAATTTCTCAGAGGCTTACAGTGAACTATTTTAATTTTTCAACAGCAATTCAAGTTGTGCAGCCACTCATATCAGCACAGAAGTTCTTTTTAAGATAATTGCTTGCATTTTGCATGTGCTATAAGTGCTTACTCTTTCAGAGAGTGCAAGTTATTGATTGCTCCTGCCTAACAGTTTATCTCTATCCGGGCTGCAAAACAACAACTGCATGTTTAATTAGCTGCTGTAGATATTGCATTGAAAATTTTGCCTAACAGACTCATGGATGTAGGAAATTTTTAAGTTACCTCTAATTAATATTCTCCTTGAATAATGAAGTAATGCTGTTCTGCAGTGTAGAGGGTAACAAAGCTGAGTTTAGAGTCCATATAATCTGCTCAGATAACTCCTCTCTCCAGTGCCCATCTACCCCAGGCCATAAGGCTGATAGGATGTCATGCAGCCCAGCACATGGCAGCTGCAGGGCTGAGTTACAGCCAGAAGCAGACAGGAGCCCTTCTTCCCATACTACTGTTCAGTACTGCAGTAGGGGACTTTGGTGAAAGAATGCTTTGTGAGTTGTGACCAGTTACACAGGCTTACAATATTATTGTTCCTACGAGCCTGTGTGCATTCTTACCTGTTTTCACTACTTTATGACCTGTCTGTGAGGTCATCCTAAAGCATTAAATGCAAGGCAGTGGGATTTGTTCCTTCCACAGTTTTTGCTGTGGAATCTGATGCATCTACGTGCACCTTGCTGAACTAGGTGCATCTTACATGTAAGAAAATCTGCCGTCGTGGGTTTAATACAAGCTACGACATGAGATGACTTCCAAAATTCTGTATGTAGACGTGAGGCGTGTTAATGCAGGAATCAGCTGGCCCACCAGCACACATTTGAAGGGCAAGCAGATCATAGTGCAAGCAAAACTTCTGATGGATGCTGATTTTACTACTTCCTTCTTAGTGTTTTTTTGTTTTTCCCTAAAGGGCATATTTGCCCTTTCCCTTAAATGCATATTTTTCAACATGGATTTATTTTTTATGTGCCAATATTGATCATCTATGAATCCCTATGAATAGCATTTCCAGTTTTAGGAATCAACCCACATTAGAGAGGAAAACAAGGATGTGAAAATCTGCATCTTATTTGCATGTATATTACTACATAACTCTGAAGGTATCAGAAGAAGCATTTAAGTGATGATTTTGATAAGACTGCTGTGTTAAACGCATGCTATTTATTTATTTTATATTTAAGTAAAGCACATTGTAAGGAAGTAATTGGAAAAATTGTGGTCCAAAAGCATATGTTGTCCATTACAAAAATGCCTGCTTTTCATGTCCAGTATTTTAAGAGTATACTAATAGACACACAATAACAGGCATTTCTTGTTCTGCAAGTAATAATTTGTCCTGTCTTTTAGTACTATATCATCAGGTGTGAAAAATCATCTGGCTTTGTGCGTATGAAATGAATGCATATTTATGGTGCACTGATTTGAAGTCTAAGTAACCCTGTCCTCGGGCTGCAGCCTTGGTGCTGCTTCTGACACTCAGCACCCTGCATACCAATTTAGCATTGCTAATTAGTGCTCTATTTTTAGTGCTGTGATGCATTTGTGGTTCTATGTATCACTAGTTTTTCCTTCATTTGGTAAGTGTGCTGAATTATGTACTTGGCACCGCTGTTTCATGTGAGGAGTTCATCTTTATTCAAGCACTTCTACAAACCTGGGAGTGCATTTTCAAACTTTGTGGTCCTAGTAATGACCACAGATGACCACAGAGTAGAGTTTAAAGTGCAGAAACACAACTCTGTCCCTCTTTCCTCATTTGCAACAGGCTTTTCAGTGACAATCCTACTGCCGATCTGTACCTACCGATCTGTATTTTCCAGTCTTAATTTTACTGAACACCATATATATACACATTTGGCTTAGAAACAAAGGATAAAAGGAATTCTTTTGACTAACAGCATCTAATTTAGAGACGTGAAGGCCACAGTTAGTAAACTTTATCCAAAAACAATTAGGGGTGAAATCTTGGGGTGAAGTCTTGGCTCAACTCAAGTCAGTGGCAATATTCCACTAATTTTAAATGAGTTTGCCCCTACTAAGTACTATCTAGGCTCTATCCTAAGGGGTCTATAATTTGTTGCATAAACATTACATAAATAAAGAAAAAAAAACCCTTCCACTTGCCTTCAGAAAAGGGAAATTCCTCACCTAAGGTAAAAATCTTTGCTGCCAGGTTTCTGTGGGTGAAGCTGGCAGAGGTAATCCAGCAGCCATGGAGTATTCTGAGATTAATTAGACGTGGCCTAGATACATACTGGAAAGAATCAGCTCTGACCTAAATGTTGCAAGGAACAGTGCCTCTGTCTCCTCCTTTGTGTTAATCAACTCTGACACCAAAGGCTTAGCAGGGCAAGTTTGAAGAGAGATTTTGCATAGAAGAAAGAGAGGCAAATTGTTAAATTAATTTTTATTCATTCTATAATTCTACTCATTCAAATCTAAAATATATTGAAGATATGTTTTATCTTCCCCCATCTTGTAGGTTAATAAGAAGACAACCAGTTTTTTTCAAGCAATTAGCCAAGAATTTACAAAAGCTCTGTAGAGAATCACCATGCTGCGCATGTTTCTTATAGCTTCTGCTTTGTCCCAGAGCACCATTCCAGGAGGAGGGGGAAGGGGGGGGAAAGAAAAAAAAATCAATTAATTATACCGTTGCCATGTTCAGTTTTAATTATCTTCCTACATGTCAAAGTTGTTGATAGAAAGCAAGAAATGGAATCAGCTTCATTTTGACCTAAGACTTACAGGAGCATCTTTCCTTACTCAAAAGGTCAATTGATGGGAATAGGAACAAATCACAGACCCTTCAGTTCAATTAGAAATGATGTCAATTGGAATGAGTCTTTCACTACTTAATCTGTAAATTGCAACTAGCCTCTAAACCCCCTTTTCCTAAAGGATGTTCCTGAGTTGTTCAAACTACTCAGAACAAAGATTGAGTTAAGGCAGTGTTAGAATAAAAGTGCAAGCTGGAGATCTGCTTCCAGCTCATCGTATGCACCTAGGAATTTCAGAACATATTTGGCTTCATCAGCCTACCCAGCCAATTAGTTGTTAAGTGACTGTGATCATGTATTAGAAAAGGGAGTTGAATGGCAGTGAACTGCGAGAGCTGGAAACCCACAGTATCTGAAGATAGATGAAGTCCTGTCACTGCCACTGTAACTTGTCACAGGTGACTAAAAGACAGTGGAGATCAGCTTGCTGGGGTGATGACTTTATTAAAGTTTTTCACTTTTATTTCAAATTCTTTTAGACAAGTCTAGGAATTTTGCCTCTTAAGACATGGAGGGGTTACCCTTCAGATTGGGAAAAGGATGAAAGACATTCAAAAATAAATAAGTAGATAAGCAAAGAATGTGTGCATATGCGCCTATATTCATGCCTGAGCTAAAACTGTACAAGTTGGAAATAGTTTAATTCATATCAAGTAAGTAAGGATAAGTATATAACTAAATTACTTTGGACCTGAGTAAAGGGAGAAGCTTCAAAAAACAAAAAACAAACAAAAAAAAACCCCAATACATCTGCATGTTGTACTAAAAATCCGATGAAACCTACTCTTTTTATGATTATATTTAGTGAAAGTCTTGAATATGTGCAGTGTCATGATCCAATAGATGCTAGCTACTGCCTGCAATTTCACAAGCCATTCACCATAAAACATGCCTTTTATAACAGAATAATTTCACTGAATTACTTAATCAATACCACTTGGTGTCAGACTATATGTAAGAGAAATAATCTCTTGTTTAAGAATTTCTCTCCAAATAGCAACTCAATGAGAACAGGAGCTCCTTAGCATCTCTGTGCTCATTCAAGTCCACTTGGAATACTAGACACACAGTTGGGAAATCTGCAAGAAATTAAGGAAGTTTGGATTTGCCTAGCAACGCTTTAATTTGGTAGCGTAATTGCTATCAAGACTTCCAATAATAAATCTGTGATGGAAGCTGTGTAAGGCACACTTGGTATGACGGATGGTGATAGCTGTACTTTTGTTGTCAGCTGCGGGCACCATGCATCATGCCAAATGCCTTCCCCATTCCCAAGGCATCCAAGGAACCCAGATGGAAAAATAAGTCTGACTTCTCACTGATCTTACTGTGTTCCCACTATTTCAGTCTGTGGCTAAGGATCAACAAAAGACGTTCGGCAACTTGCAGCTGTTGCACATCAACGTGCAAAAACAACTGCCTTTCATGGCCCTTAGACTGTCCAGGGAGCTCCCAGAGCTTCATCTTCATAACTGATATGTTTGACTTCCCAGGTCTTCAGTAAATAAGTTTAACTTTGAACATAAATGTATTCAATATATACTGTTATCAAGCTAATTGAAGACCTTTAGCTAACACAGCATGTATAATTCTGAATTAATAATGCCTGTTAATTTATATTAGATTATCAACTTTATCAGTAAGTAGTCCAGAGAAGTAGGGAAGCCTACTCTATTTGCAGTTGCTTGTAAAATATTTTCTTGTACCTTGAATGTACTTTAGATCATGATAAAACTGCCCATTTCATTGAATTAACTTTGCTAATTTGCTATATTTTAAAAAAAATTTAGGAAAAGTAAATTGGCATCTGAAATGTGGGTGTTTACACCATTCACTGTTTCAGCATAACAGAAACTGCAGCAACATATCTCAATTTTCCTTGCCCTAGATTCAGGAAATGATGCAAGTTAATTTCTGTTCTAAGTGCTCAGGAATATGTCAGCCTGGCGAGGGGTATTTTCTGGATCTGAAATAATGACACATCTGGCTCAAAATACAGGTGAGAGTTCCTACAATAAAGCTACTTAAAATATATTTTTTGCTTAAGATGGCTGAGCCTTGCTTAGAATCATTCCAATTCTCCTCCAGCTTAAATAAGACACCCACATACCAGACCATTCCATCTCCTATTTTAATGAGATCCAAATCTGTCCAGGATTGTCAACAGGCATTACAGCGTAGATTTTTTGAGGACTTGCAAATCCAAGAGAGGTTAAATTTCTGTAGACTAAAGCAACATTAATCATACAACATTGGCCATAAACATTGATTGGTACTCCATACCAGAAAGTGCAGCTGAAAAAAGCACATGGATTTTTTTTCTTTTACAATCCAGCCCATGGAACATGGGTTGAATAGAGACCAATACAAAATAATGAGCTCACCTACTGTTGTTGTGTAATAAAATATAGGATCAGCTAGAGGTGATATTGCAGGAGGAAAACTTAGTAGGTATGACAGGAGTATGGGGGCTAAATATAATGACAGGAACTTCACAATGCGTTCTTTATGAAAGTGACAGAAAAAGCAAAGGAGGCAAACTGTGCTGTGCCACAAGCATTAAAATCACAAGATACTGAAGAATAATTTTTGGTAAGACATGCATTGCTAAACCTCTGGCTTAAGGAAAAGAAAAAATATATATAAAAGGGAATTGTAGGAAGAATTGTATTAAGGACTAGTTGTCATGAACACTCAACAACGAAGATGACGCAAATCTCAGTCTAATCTGCAAGAACATGTATTAACTGTTACTGAGAGCCACTTATTTGATTAAAGTGCATTTAAAACAAAGAAATTAAACAATTTTAAAGCCTACAATTCACTTCCTTATTATCAACTCAAATATCCGTACACTGTAAATATTTAGGGTATAGCTTTATCTCCTCAGCAGTGTAAGTCAATCTCTGTCTGTCTGAATTACCTCCGGTGGTGAACACTGCGTTAACCCCAAGTCCCTGCACTGAAGGCAGTATCAGCAGAACGAGCCAGCTGATGACAGAAATCAGTGTAGATCTGGCACTGACAGACCTCTGCAAATGCCCTACACAACTCTTCCACAGGTGCCAGTGGCCAGTTTGTGTAAGACCCCAAACAGCTGTATGTAAGACTTTCTCATCTTTCTTTGGATATGATCGTTTAAAAGCAGATAACCCTAAAAACATTGATGATAAAGCAAGAAATGTTTGGGAAAAGAGGCTGAATGAAGTAAAAAGTTTTCACTAGAGCAGTAGGAGGAGTTAGAGGGAACATGTTCAAGGGCCTTGTTTATCAGTGTGTGCAGTCATACAAAAATGCTCATCATTGCCGTTGTCTTCTACCAAAGCAGGACATGGTGACAGATGGAAAGAGACAGCTGGCTAGGGTGCAGGGCCTGTCACCAAGTTTTCCTAGACCCTTCCTGGGCACTAGGTTTTTTGAGCCCTAGCACATTTCCATCTGCTCTTTCCCCTCCAGTGAGGCTACTAAAGCTCCCTTCCATGTTTTTTCATTAATGAATTGCAGAGAAGTTTGGGATGCTGTGATGAAATGCACGTGAAGGTATTAATCATAATACTGACAAATGTATTATAATATACAATTCAAGACATAGATATTTAAAAGCCATGTTAAAATGAAACTAGCCCTGTTGTGTTCAGGGCATTCAGCTGAGGAAAGTGAGTCCCTGTCAGGCAGCTGGTCTGTTTCAACACTTCATTACTTAGCCAAAGCATGCCCAAGTTTGCCATTCTGTTATTGTGGAGTATATCCTATAGTGAGATATCACACTGAATGAAACATCAGCAATTAATCAATTAATTCTAGAAACTTCTAAGGGAAGTGAGAATATTCAAAGTCTACAGTCATTGTTAGTTTCAAAGAACCTGCTTGCAGACTCACTGAAAACACTGACTGCTCATGGCACTCAGCAGAAGGAAATTGGCCTCAGAGCTGCTGACGTGACAAGGGAGAACCGTTGCAAAGCTTTATGCAGATGACCAGAATTTGAGGGGGGAAAGGGGGGGGTTGTTCTGTGCAGTGAAGCCTTTGCAACAGTTTGTTGTGTTATGGAATTTTGCACTAAATGATTTACACTGTGGTAGGTATTAAGGTTTTTAGGAATTTCCTGTCAAAGTCTGCATTAATGCACGTGCAGAAGGCTTCATCGTGGCCAAAATGAAGGCCAACATCCAACACTGAGCTTCCCCAGGGCTGGCAACTGTGCAGTTTTGACATTTGGCAGTGACCCCACTGCAGACATCATCCCCCAAATCCCCAGCAATGAGGCCACTGAGTGGCTTAGGGGGATTGGTAATTGGATACCTCACCCCAGGTCACCGCAGCCTGGCTTCAGGAGCACTGAGGGCTTTCCATGGCTCAGATACCACTGGGTGGTTATTTGGAGGCATAAGCAGAAACTCGTGTACTATTTCAATGCAACAAGCAGCAGGCGAGTCCACATATAGGCACAAACATTATGACAGTTGCCAGCCTGCTAGAAACATTTGAGTGACAGAGTATTTGCCTGACAGAAGTTGATTAACTCCCTAATAACAGATGGGATTATTTCATGTTCAGTTTTAGCTGGATGCTCGGAGCACCAGGGCCTGTACGGTCTTTCACAGCTGTGAGAGACAATGTTTTGTGCTCAGCCCTCTCTCCCTCCAGGTCATAAATGACTTTTTGAAGTGTTTCTGAATGTTACTGGAAGTAATTTGAGGACAACATTAATTTAGGTTTTCTATCTTAGCCATATAAATTCAGCAAGAGCAAAAATATATTCTGCAGATATTTTTAGGCACTTTCCTACATAGGAGAAACTAAGAGCTCAGCATTTGAAACCTCAGCTAGTCCCTGATGAAGATAAATACCTTCAGTGGGCTGGAAGAGCAATCAACTGGAAAACATTACTGCCAAGGTCAGTATTAACCTGAAGCCTCTAGAGTCAGATCCACAGCCTTGTCAAAAGGTCGGATATTAGGAAGAATTTCTTCTCAGAGTGGTGAGGCGCTGGAATGGGCTACGCAGGGAGTGGTGGAGTCACTGTCCCTGTGAGTGTTTAAGGAAACAGTAGATGTAGTACTTAGGGACACAATGCAGTGGGCATGGTGGGGATGGACTGACGGCTGGACTAGATGATCATCGTAGTGATTCTATGAAAAAGGCGGCTGATGAGGCGGACATAGGGTACAGTAGAATCCTGGCAAATCCACAACCAAACTCTTGGTCACTCTCAAGTGTGAAGCTCTGTGATGATGATGGATGTGTCGCTCATACATGAGTTTCAGCAGCATGGAAGCCTCCACTTAGAAAAAGAAAAAAACAACAAAATTCTGGTGGGCAGCCTTATAAATGTGCAATCATGTCTATGGAGTGGCACACAGGTCACAGCTTGACAAGGAGCAGCTGAGTGGTATCACACAGCCACAGCTCTGCACAGCACCAGGAGGGATTTATGTTCTCCCTCTTCTTGCATGCACTTAGAGCATCAGCACAGAAAACAGAGAGATCCCAGAACCAGAGAATAAAACAAGGGAGGTGACAGCCTCTTGCTGCAGTGAAGACTCCTGGAAGTGGTGAGAGCTGGGGGAATGTTTCTAGTCCTCTTGCTTATGGAGCTTCACCATGTGCGGCCCCAGCCTGCCTCTCCCTGCCAGGCTTTGTCAGTCAAGAGGCAACACCTCACACCTGGAAGGGCACCCCATGGGGTCAGGGGAGAGACTCTGAGGACCACCCTTTTAGACCAGAGGGTATCACAGGGCAGGAGCCGCTGCCTGCCCTGTGAATGCTGTGCTCCTGTACCTTGCCCCATGTCCTACAGCAGAGAAGGATCACACAGTGCCACAGTGCTGGTACAGGCTGCACCAGTAAACAAAGGCTCCTGCTTCAGGTGTGTCAGCTACAAAGGTCAGCAGGTTTGGTCTGTTTCCCTCTGATGTGATCCTGTTCACAGTGCAAGATCCTGTTGTATTCCTGCAGTGCTTATTGCTGAAAAGTAATGTTCAGGATTGTTGGAGCTCACAGTGCTGAAAAAATGTCAGAGTGCGCTGAGAGTACTGAGCACAGAGGAAAGGCAAAAGTTTTACACAAGAAGGACACAGGTTTTACATGGGAAGTGTTGTCCTTGCGTCATGGCACTTTGTGCAAGACTCAGATAATCAGGTTTGGGTGTGGGTGTGTGTGTGTGTGAGACAGCCCTTCGGGGAAGAAATAGGATGCGTGACTCTCAGCGCAGAAAATTACTAACAGAATACATGCAAAGCTGAGAGCTGATAAAATCTCTGTAATCTCCTGCTTAATCTGCTGCCCTCAAGAAAAATCTGTTGACTTTACACACAAGCTGGCCTGAGCACACAGCAGCGCAGCGCTGCCCTGGCTGTGTCTGATAATTAACGGGCTGGCATTATCCTAGCCGCATGGAATCACTGCAGCCATTCACTCGCACTCGAATTTTCCCCACCCGGTGACCTAAGTAGCACACAAGAGGAGGAAAAACAGATAAATAAAGAGAAAAGAAAGAAAAACAGAGGAAGCCCCGGCCTCCCTCCCACCGCTCCCCCACGGTGCGGCGCGGCGCCGGGCTACAGCAGGTGCGCAGAGAGCACCGCGGGGAGCGGGGCCGGCAGCCCCCGGAGCGCGGCGTCCCCTCCCCAGTGCGGGGCGGCCACGTGGAAGCGCGGCTCTCGCCGCCGCCACTTCCTGCTCGCCTCGCCCCGGCCGTGAGACCGGCGGGGAGGCGGCGGCGGCGGCTAACGGGAGGAGGGAAAGGGAGGCGGGGAAGGGGGGAGGTTTTAAGAGAAAAAGAGAAAGGAGGAGGAAAAAAAAAAAAAAAAAAAAAAAAAAAAAAAAAAAGTTTGTACGCGCAGGCAGGAGGAGAGGCGCAGAGCAGCGGGCGAGGAGCGGGAGCGGCGGCGGCGGCGAGCCGTGCGGGGCGGGGGGCGGAAGCCCGGCGGTGCGCGGGGCCGGGCGCTGCGTGCACGGCAGCGGCGGCGGCGGGAGGCAGAGGGCGGACGGGAGGATGCGGCTGAAGCTCGGCTTCCTGCTGCGCGCCGTGCTGCTGGCGGGCAGCTTCTTGGGGCTGCTGCTTCTCTGGTCCTCGCTGTCGCCCCGCGCCGAGGAGCCGGCTCCCCCGGGACGGGTGAGTGCGCGGCAGCGGCGCCGAGCGGGAGGGGGCGGCGGGCGGGACGCGGCGGGTGCGGGGCTGCCGGTGGGCGGCCGCCCGGGCTGCGGCCTGCAGGCCCGAGAGGGGAACGCCGAGACGTGGGGTCGGCCTCCGCCCGGAACCGCCGGGAGAGTGCCTGAGGTCGGGCCGGGGTCCCCGCGACCCGGCCGGGCCCCGCTGCGGGGTGGGGGCCGCGGGCGGGCAGCGTCCGGGACCGCGGCCCTGCCCGGTTCGGCGGCGCGCCGGGCAGCGGGCGGGTGTCGCTGGGGAGCGCTCATCGCTCGCACAGTCGCTATGCGCCGTGCGTCCCGCCAGGAGCTGGAGCGTGCCCTAGGGATGCCCCCCCGTAGTCCTTCTGCCGCTGCCCCCACAGTTGCCGAGAGTGAGCCGGATTGCGTGAGGGGAGGTAGCGGGTCGCAGGCTCTAGGAAAAGGGCGTGGGAAGCTATGGGATGGGCGGCGGTGACGAGATGCGGGCACGGCGGGGCTGGAGGGGAACGTAGACTCCGGAGATGCTTCAGGGGGTCAGGAGAGGAGATCTGCGGGGCTGTGGCCGTGCCAGCTTCGCCGGGTGACTGCCAGCGGCCCCTGACAGCAGGGTCGAGGCAGGAGGTGGTGTGTTCTCCTACGGGAAAAGCAGGTGTGGGACGGCCGGTGCCTCTTGGAGGAGATGAGCCTGGAGGAGACTGGACGAGATTACTGCAGTCCTGGAAAAGTCGTTACAGTCTACAGTGATTATTATTTTAAAAGTGATCCCTTATGATATGTTGGCTAATGATCTTGGTTCTCTGTAGCGGGCTGCTCTGGGTAATTGTCAAAGGGCAGCAAGCTGACATAATTTTTGCTGTTGAACAATGGAAATGATTTTGGACTTCAGCAGATGCTCTGTCTTCTGAAGCTGTTACATTTTGCTGTATCGTGGCAGTTACTGCCGAGATAATGGGCCATCACGGTTTTTTTCTTAAGATATACAGTTTATTAAGTGGTGAAGTTCCTGTAATCTGTTTTTGTCAGGCACAACATGGGCTTCTCTGGGTAGGGAGAATTCTTCAGGAATTTTATTTGCAAACCTCCTGAGAAAACATCAAGAAATAAACATTTCGCGTCAAACCAGTTGAATTACTCATCCTGCGTAGGAAAGAGCAGACCTGCTGGTGAGCATCCTCTGAGGGAACATGAGTGGTGTGGCACTGCCAAGCAGAGCAGTGCTTGTGCTGGGATTGCTGCCTTGATGCGTGCAGGTGCTGTAAGGATCCCATGCCCCTTGTCACAGGGTGATCACCGGGTAGTGGTGAGCTGAACCCCCATCTAGGTCTGTTGATGTGCTCGGCCTAATCTGGGAAATGTTTCTGGCTTGTCCACATGGCAGTGAAAGAGTCGGAAAGCAGCTCTCTGTCCTGGTCACCTCCCTCCTTGCTGGAGGAGGAGGCATCTGTGATAACCACCTCAGGAAGTAATTTGGTCTTTGCTGGGAACAAATATAATTTTCCCAAGTAAACACTGTCGAAGATAATATCTAAACAGAATACACGGTTCGTTAGCAAGACCAACTATTTACTTTCATAGTGATGTACTCAAAAGCGAGGAACACATTTTATCATCATTCTCAAGGACATGGCAGCATTATTTGTACACTCATGCCTTGGTCTGCACTCTTCCTCAGCAGCCTCTCAAGCAATGGGTGCCGGAGAAGCCTCAGTGCCTGGCGTGCTTCAAGGCCAATAGATCCATGGCTGCTGGGCAGGAACACAGTGCATGTGTGTGTTGGCATGGGGGCTGCTGTGCTGCACCTGGAAAACACTGCATGTCTTGGTATAATTTCAGCCCTGTGCTGCTAAGGGTGTACTAGGGGCTGGTTCTGTGAGATGTAGGGCCTTGCAAGTGTGTGTGTTTGCTCTGCTGTTAGCTGCCAGAAAGTTTGTTAAACTGGAGATGACAGAGTAATTCTTCTTCCCTTACATCACCCTCCTTTGCTTGTGAAAGTCTGCCCAGCAGTAATTCAGCTTCTCACAGATGACCTTGGGCAGCACCGTCCCCACTCTGCGCTGTGAGCCCAGGCACGGCTGAGAGCACAATTTTAATAACAGCCAGGCATTAAAGAAACAAAGATGAACAAAGAGCTGCCTTGCTCTTTTTATCTTCATAGCCATGAATCTTTTCCTGCTTACGGCAGCAAACACGGATGGGATAGACTGTAATACTGAAGATTTTGTAGCAGTTTGTAACTATGTATCTTTTTCTATATAAAAAAGTACATTCCCTCTTCAAATATTGCTTTTTTTTTTCCCTACCGATCTTGAAAGATTTGAATGATCTTTCTGAGAAGCTAGATAACTTGAGGTACAGAGCTTCCAAAGGAAAAGTGAAAGTGGAGAAGTGGCTATTTAGGAGGGAAGTGAAAACATAGTTAATTTTATCCTTCCTTTCTGATAGGAGATTACTGCAGATGGATATATTCAGTGCTATTGAGAGTGTGTTCAGAAATTGGGGGAACAACACTTGCAGAGCTCTGTTTCTGCAAAATGTCATTCTGGGACAAAATGTAAGATTTAGGGGTAGGCTGAGTAAATAACAGATTTAGTAGCAGTAAGAACACCTGCTCTCTGGCAGCAAGGATCGCAAAGGTACCAACGCATTAGTTGGGTGTGCACACAATCTTCTTTGTAGCTGTAAGAAAAGATTAGACAGTCTTTCTTAGGTAATCACGTACTTGTTGTGGAGTCTCCGGGATGTTTTCTGTTTATGCTTTTCAGAATCAAGGACGATGGTTGTGGAGCTAGTAGGAGACAAGTGAGAATGCTCACTGTGAGAAGATTGCTGCAGGGAGCCCAGCTATGGTGCTTGCTGGTCTTGAGTGAGATATGTTGCTGATTATCAGCCTCGGAGGTACAGCTTTGCAAACTGGTATTGCCAAGGAGAGAATAGGAGCAGGAATGCAGTAGGCAGAGCCAGTGGGCTGGAAAGGTAAAGAAAGATTCAAGTCTGAGAAGTTGAAAGTGGCATATTTGAGAGGAGCCTGGTGTAAATTTAATGTCGTGAACTCTCTACGTCTGACCAATTACAGAGTGGAAATGACCACATCAGTATCGAGATGCTTTCAGTTAATTATTTAATTAGGATTTTATTTATTTGTTTAAGATTTGCTTAGCCTCCTCAAGGCAGTGCTTGAAATACAACTTAGCGTGCTCGTGGATTATGTGGCAGCAGTGTAATTAGTGATCTCCTGCTTCTTCTGATCTTTGCTGGACCGCTGCAAGAAGGTCATAGAAGTTGCCCTGTTTGTTTTCCATAGGAAGAAGAGATAATAGGAAAGTGGTCCAGCACGTTTTATCATCCATAGCTCAGGAAGCTCATACGAAATGTGATGTAAGTATGCAGCTGACTTTGCACAGATCAGAAATGCGGTGGTGAGATACTAAAAACCGTGAAATAAATTCTGTATTCTGAACTCTTCTCAAGTGCAGGGAGGAAAACTTCCTGAAACTTCAGTGTGTGCTGCATAGCCTGGTATTTAGGAACTGACTACTTCATGTTTGGAACCCTGCGGCGTTCCCCAGTGGCTGGTAGCTCATAGCTGCCTCATCCAGGCCACTGGTGGGCCTGCAGGCGAGACTGCGGCTGTCACCAGCCACTAGGGCTATGTGCTACAGTTCTCATGTGGCCACCTGAAAGTGCAGGATTTATGATGTGGAGGAGTTAGGAAAATAAGAAAAGAAAAGCAAATGGAATTTTTCAGTGTTTTCTCATGACACCTCTTCTACCCTCACTTTAAAGGCCGCTAATATCCTGTGTGCCTTAGCTGGATTGTCACTGAGGACTTAATGGCAAGTTGCAGACTAAACTTGAAGTGTTATTGTGGTTTAAATTAGATTCTTTGCAGTGGAAGTCTCAGTGGAAATTCGTTGCTCTTCCTTAAGGGATAACAGCAAATGCACTTAGAAGAGAAACTGAGAATTGGGGTATTTGATGACATTACTGGAGGAAATGCAGGAGCAGAGCTTGGAATCAGGTAATAAATCTAATGCAATGGGAGGAGTTGTATTCAGTTGTGATGGGATTTGAGCACGAGATTAGAAATCCAAATGGTAAGTCCATGGTGCACCATGGCGAGCAAATGGTCTCCCCACAATTGCTTGCTGTGGTTAGATGCGCTTCAGCCAGTGTCTTATTTACTGATTTGCCTTTCTGTAGTTGAGTGAGACCTGAGACGGAGGGCACCAGTTTGGCTTTTGCCAATCTTGGTATGGAAATTTTGCACAGGGGGGCAGTGAGTATGCTGTAGCCTAAGCGCTGCTGTTCTAGCAAGTAAGCTTCACTCCCTCCCTTCCCGTTTATCACAGCAGTCTTCAGTATTGCTAGTGACAGTAATAGGCAAAATGTTTTGAGATATTAAATGTTAATTTTTTTTAATGCGTGCTTTCATCTAAATTGGCTTTGAAAAAGCTTGTAAAAGTCTGTCACCCTTGGGAGAGTGTAAAAAGCCCAATCTCTATCTTATTAAAAATGAAGTCTTTTGTCAAATGCTTCCAGTTATGTTAGAGAATAAATGACCACAAAGTGGTTTTTTGAATAATGTGAAGAAATGAAGAAAGCCCTACATAGTTTCTACAATTTGGGTATACGTAGACAGACTGCATTAAAACTTTCTTGAACTTTTTTTTTTTTTTTTTTTTTTTTTTTTTCATTGGAATCACTACTAATAAGTTAAGTAAATAACTCATTATCTCAAGTCTGTTAATTATGTAGAAAGCTACTCTTCTGCAGGGAGCAGTTTAGCACCATTTAATATGTATGTGACAAGATGCCTATTGTCCTATTCTAGCCCCAAGTATTACCATTTGTGACTAATGTAAATTAAATAACAGCTGAAAAATGGCAGATGCTAAGGCTGGTGTTTGCTTTTTAAGAATCCCATTGCTGGAAAAGAGTTCTTAGTCCAGGAACCTTTGGCGGCGTCTTAGTGGCCACACAGTGGGACATTAAAAATAGTATGCTATGAAGTCCTTACTTTAAAAGGTGTGAAAATCTAGGTAGCAGTTCTGTCTTTTTTCTAAAGGATCAGAATCAGGAGATGGTGGCCGAGCTGAAGCAGTGGAAGTTCTGTTACTATTAAGTTCAGCAATCAGACAGGGCCCAGTGGGTCATTAGGGTGCAGCCCAGAGAGGAGCATCGTGCAGAAGTGTGTGGGGGTGTTTCATCACGTGGCCAAGCAGCATGCACCTTCCCAAGCTCTGTAGAGTTAAAATTGCTTGTACTGAGCTGGCATTCCCTAATGAAGAATGACAGTATCTTTGTCCTATTTTTGTCAGATATTAAATCAGCATTACGGGAGACTGCCAAGTGGAAATAGGGCAGGATAAGCTGTTACGTTAATAGGTTTGACTTCTACCTTGGAGGGGGGTGGATGCTTTTTACAGAAAATAGGCCAAATAAACTAAGAGAAGGATTCTGAGTCTGGTAGCAGTTACATTTAATTACTGGATTTCCTCTGTAAGTGTGGAAAAAAAGGCTGCTGCGAACGATTAGTTTAAAAATAGAAACATGCTGCTTAAAAGGCCGCCTCCTCCATCAGCTTTCTTTAATCATTTTCTGAATTAAAGGGAATTTATCCTGCGTGGATCTGCCTTTAACAGCCCACCTCCGCCCTGCAGTGCTCTAGATTTAGGCGCTGTTTTGGCGAGTGAGGTATTTTCTCCTTGTGATTAATAGCAAAACCAAGGAAGCGCATTCAGAAAGCGCAGTGCACCCAACAAATGGGAGCGGTACGCAGCCTGCCGTGTGTGTCTTGGCAGCCTGTGATACCATTCGGGCTTGGATGTCGGGGCATGCTGGTCTTTCAGTCAATGCAGGTTTTCAGGGAGAAAATATAAAAGTCAGGGTAGATTTCTGAAAAGTTAAACTAGGTGTTAGGCTTGTACTCAATAGTGAGTTTCTGGAGTGGATTTTTTTAGTTTAATTGTAGCATCCACCTTGAAAGAGTTATGCACCTTTCTGAAGGGCTGTAATTACAAACCAGCTAGAGGAGAAAAGTGATGTTTGTAGTCAGTCTTCAAGTGATGATCTTTATTGTGTTCTTCCAATTCGTGGTTAAATGGTTTTGATATGTTTGTTTTAATCATTTGATACCTCATTAGAACTGGTAAGTCTGGAATTTGAAAAGTCAAATTCTTTGCAAGCTATTGACGGAATAGGCTGTGACTTTCCTATACATGCACTTCATAGCATAGAATTTCTATTTCCTGAAAACCCATGGAGCTCCCGTTTCATTCACTTGCAGGCATAACAATATTTCCTTACCTGGCTAAGTAGATGCTACTTCCTGTAATGAAGAGGTGATACTTTAGAAAGGATTGTATCAAGCAGACATACCTGAGGAGGGGAAAGCTGTGGCTTTTCACTGCCACTATTAAGGACAGAAAAATATTAGTCTCTACTCAGCTACCATTTTCATTTCTTTCATTTTCTGACTTCAATTGCTGCAGGCTAGTAGGCCTATCACTTTGAAGGCTTTTTCTTCTTTACACGTAAGCATGCTTTCTTGCAACTCACAAAGCACATGAGGTTTTTTTCCATATTATAATATTGTACTTATTTCATTTTTCTCTTACTACCTTTTCTTGAATCCTTCATTCTGATTACTGATTCCAGTGACATTTTTTAGTATTGCTCTTGCTTTCTAAGCTGCAGCTCATTTTCTTCTGATTTCCTCATGGAATTCTAGGCTGCAAAGAGCAGCAGCCAGCACTGGTGCGTGGTATACTTCTGAGCAGCAGGAGGGGGTTGGAGAAAGGTATAAGGTAAAGCCAGTATGCTACTTTATATGCTGTTTACATTTGGAAAACTTTCTTTACAGCTGAAGGTCTCAATATATAAGTGTTAGCAAAATTAAAGCATGAGCAGATGGTGCTTTGCCCACAAAATTTCTTACTTGTTTTGTTGTCTTAAAAAAAATTTGGCAGTGAAAATGACTTAGCAATAACTGTTCTGACTTAAGGCTCATTACTTGAATAAGGCAGACAGTATTATGTTAGCATGTTTTAGAAAAAGAAGTGCAATATTTTGAACAAAATTGAGTAGTTTTTTTCATAGTTGAATATTTTTGTCAGAACTTCGGGATTAAAAATTGCTTTGTTTTTAACCTGTCATAGAAGATTTCCCTTTGAAAGATGACTAGAAAACCATGAATAGCATTTCAATAGGGTTGAAGCATAGCAGGATTTCATTTTATTGCTCATTTCCTGCCTTTATGGATTTGAGATATTTAAGTAGTGCCTTTATTTTGAACTAGTTAATAAGAATTCTAGCAGTGTCAATCAAGGAGGTATTTATTGTTTTATTGTGTTAATTTGTTGTAGAAAATGCATCATTTAATAACATCTAAAATTAAAACAAGAAGGAAACCAAGCTGCCTGTTACAAGCATCTTGGACGGTAATGCCATGAGCTTTCTATTCTTCCTATCACTGAAGGAATAACAAAAAAGACAATATTGAGATAACATGTTCTTCATAGAAAACAAATTGTTCTCTTCATGCTTTAGTCTTGAAATGTGGTTTGCTACACATGCACTTGAATGAGGCCTTGAAGTCAGCTCTTCAAGGCTTGTATATATGTGCTTTATAAGCAATGCATGTGTCAATGTGCATTTATCATGCATCTTAGATTGCTTCACCTGCTAAGCATCTGGTAATCCATCTCCCCAGTGTTATTCTAATATGCCAAAGTCTTCTGAAATGCTTTAAGCAGCAGCTATGAAATATGTTCTTTTTTTTTCTCACCTCTTCCATGTATTCCACCTTTATTTTCTTCCCCTTTATGAAATACCCTTTTCCAGGGCAGAACCAAGACATTCACTAGTGCTTAGCTTTAGGTCAGTGGTCTGCCAAGGTGGAAAAGGGGGTTGGTGGTGGGGACTTCGATTTTGGTTGTGGCTTGTTTCTTCTAATGGAAGAATGGCTTTTAGTGGTTGTTTGTAAGTGTATTCTAGTTGTGGATGTGCACGCAATTGCCTGCTTCTCATTGGAAAGTGTTTAGCCAGCAATTCTCAAAACAAAAGAATACTGTGTGTGTTTCCTGTGCCTCACTTCATACTAAAGGGGCAGAAGAATCCTCTACTGCCATCAGCTCCAAATGCTGATATTTCTCCCTCAACCTCTGAAGTAAGACTGAGTGACCAAGATGTCCAAGAGCTGAAGCCTCCTTGTACCTTCTTTCTCTCTCTGTTTTCTGATGTAAAATGTTTGTCTTGAAGACTTGCATATTTTTCAGCAGTGTACACAGTTTAAGAGAGATTTGGCTAAGGAAGACTACTGATTGGACAGCAAGGCCATGAAGCTGTTTAACAGCAGTGGTGAGTTCTTCCTGGCAATGCATGAAGAGACACTTGAGTAAGAATCCAAAGTGGTGATGCCATAGCCATTATTTGGTGTGGAGAAACAAAGGGGCCAAGATACAGAATCATTATCTTAGTGAGCAGACTTGCCTTCTCCATGGGTAGCCAGTCAGTCAGTCACTTCTCAGGTGGCTGCCAGATTCTCCTCCTGTTGTTATCTTCTACCAAGACTTGTGATGACGGGAGCTGTCAAGTTGTTTTGATAAAAGGGAGCAGACTGCCAGGATAGTTCATGTAGCCTTTAATCTTTGTGTATGCCTGAGGGGCCTTGGGAAAAGGAAGATGGCAGGGAGCAGACTGGATTAATTTTTCTGGATGAAATGGATATGTCCTAGGGGTTGGCCTACTTTAAAATAATGAGAATTCTTTGAAACGTGCTGTCCTTGAGCACATTTTCTGTCCTACGTCGCCTTTCTGTGATTCCACTATGCTTGTGTATTGTGGTTGGGACTTGCAAGAGATGCTTTCTGCCTCTTTGGTAGATGGTTATTTTGAGGATATTTTCCAACAGTGCGTATGTGTAAACCCAAGCTAGCTTGACTATATGTGTGCAGCAAAATGCACATCAGGGCACATGTAGTCAGATGCACTTAGTTACTGTCAACTAAGCAGCCTCTCACTTCTCAGAGGAATACTAAGGCATGGGATCTTTGTGTAATTTTATATTTACAGAAATTGAAAAGCTTTTTTTTTTTTTTTTTTTTTTTTTTTTGCCATAAAAATTAACTTTCTAAAAATAGTTCTGGATGATCATATAGGGTGACTAAGGTATGATGGGATCTGCACTAAGAAGCTTGATATTGATTGCTGACTGACTGCAGCCAGCACAAGTCTGTGTTACTGTAATGACATGCACTGGCTTTTGCAAGTTCACCTTCATATTCACTCTCATCCTCACATGAATACTTCAATTACGCTTTTTTTTTTTTTCCCCTTCTAGATTTCTCCTTGTTGATTCTTTATTGGGATTTAGGGATTTTAATTAGGCTTATTCTCATGACCCTCAGCATGAAGTCAGCTCTTCAGCGCATGTATATACGTCCTTTATAAGCCGTGCAGCAACTTAATTGTTTTCTTCGTTTTCAGTGTAAGACATTACACTGAATATCTGAAAGGTAGGAAAAAATACAAATGATTTGAATACCTCTCTTGATTTTAGCCTGAGTAATAGCTGGACAATCTGTCTTCTAACAGGTTTTTCACAGGATATAAAATGCTAATGTTTTTGTGGAAAAAAACCTATTCCTTTATAAACTCTGCAACTCAAGTCTAGGATTACAGAAGTCTTTACAGCCTTAAATGCTAAGCACTAAAGTTCCCACTGGTAGACTTGGCCCATTAGCATTACTGCAAAGGAGAGATGGCTTGAACAGGTTTTTGAACAGGTTTCATCTTGCATGATATTTGCAAGACTTTAGAATTTAGTCTACTAAAAACTTGTCAAAATACAGTTTGCATTTTAATCCCAACAGTCCTCATTTTGAGGAATGACTCACAGCTGTTAATTTCTAAGAAAAAAAAAAAACAAAAAAAAAAACCTCTTATCTATTAATGTGGTTTATCTAACAACCATAATTCATTTTTTAATAGTACCAAAGGCATAATGTTCCAAACAGAACTTATTATACTTTTAGGACGGTGCTTTAAAGATACATTTAGTAGCTTAACTAGATAGTCTTGACTCTGATGTCTTAAAATGTTCATCAGTGAGAATACTTTCAACTATCTGAAATAATTGTATTTTATCGTCTTCCTTTTTTCATTCCCAAACCAGAGATTTGGTAAGCGGGGAGTGAAATTCTTCTGCACATTTACTAAAAGGCATGTATCAGGGCTACTCCAAAAGCAATACCTCCTATTTTATTATGTTGACCCACGGTGTCAGAGGCCACTGTTGGTAGTACAGTGGTAGAGGTTGAACCTTCCCATCAATATTCCATGACATGTTGCTATGTGACAGATGCTGGAAGAGGGACAGCCTGACAGAATGGCATTTGACATGGAGGTGTGTGTGAAGCAAAGGGGTGGAACTGAATTCTTCCTTAATGAAGAAATGGCACCCGCTGTTATTCATTGGCTCTCACTAAACATTTATGGAGACCGAGCAGTGGATGTGAGCACAGTGAAGCAGAGGATGCTGCATTTCAGCACTGGTGATAGTGACATCAAAGCCACATTCTAGATGACCATGCACAGCTGTCACACTGCAAAATGAAGAGCATCTTAATCAGCTGTGTGAATTGGCTAACCGTGATGACTAAAACAGTTGAAAAACAGTGTTTTGTAACTGACAGTGTGCTCTATCAGTTAGTTTTATTGTGCTCTTTGTAGCTGTAGTTTACATGCAAATAAATAGGAGGTATAGCTTTTGGAGTGACCTATGTGCTTTTATTTTTAAGATCAGTTTTACTTAGAATAAGGTCTTTGAGGTCCTTTTCAACCCAGGCCATTCTATGATTCTGTGATTCAATGAAAAAGCTCCACAGCATCTGTTTCTTTCATGCATTTTACAGAATAACTGCAGCCCCATGTTAGTGGATGGTATTTGTGAATGGGAAACTGCATGTCAGTGTGACAACAAGGCTTAGTTCTTCTGAAGTATTGTTTATGTCATTAACACTTAAATATACATGAAATTGGCAGAAGCTTTTTGTTTAAGTGAGAGGTGAGATGTTTTTTTTTCTGTAACACACTTTGCTTTTGAAGGGTTTTTGTTTCTTTGTTTGATTTCACAGTTACTTAGATTTATTTTGTCTGTAGTCTGAGGAGATGTGGCCAGCCTTGGATTGGTAGGTTCCTTAATTTAATGCCCTTTCTTATCTAACTCTGGAGGTGTAAAAGATCAGATGTAAGAGTGAGAAATCACTTGCTAATTTTGTTTAATTTTTTATCTTATGTGGAAGGGAGTTCTGCCTGATGCTTGGGTGCATTTCTCAAGAAAAACATGGTACTTTAGAAAAACACGTTCAAATCATAACACTGTGAAAATAACTTCTTTTTTATGAGAACTCCTACTGACACTTGGGAGCTTTCCCCAAAAAGTAACCTCACACAGTGCAGGGACAGCTGCTGGACATTCACATCTTCTCCTCAGGTTGAAGAACATGCAACTCTCTTTTGTTCTATAAGAAGGTGAAAATGTTTGCTTTCTTTAAGTGCATTTTTGTTTTAGAAGAAATAGGACAAAAGAGAGATTCGTGCTTAAAGTGTAACTGTTCCTCCTGCATTACCATGGCCACTGACCATCAAAAACACTGGAAGAACACTGTTGGGTGTCAGGGAATGTGAACAGCAAGAGTGGCTCAGCCCACTTCAGGCAAAGTGTTTTCTTGTTAAGGACTTTCCTTGAGCAGGAATGCTTGTGTTATTTCTGGTTTCTGTGACTGAGATAGGGCCTGGGTGTGGCAGCAACTCAGAAAACTGCACAGCTGGGCAAGCCTGCATTTTTTTCTGATGATCTTATTGCACCACATCTATCTGCTTTTGTGTGTCCAGTTCCTCAGTGCAGCACAGGGGTCTCCTCTGAGGGAGCAGAAAGGCTTAGAAAGAGAGAGGCTCTCTTGTACCTTTTAATTAAAACAAACAAAACAAATCCTGAAAGAAAAAAATAGCAACAGTCAGCCCCCCTGTTAAGCCAAGCAGCTGCTCTCATGCCAGACTGGTGGTAATTTTTCTCCTGGGTGCCCCTTGAGATCCTGAGGAGGGCTTTGAGGATGGCTAGAACTCCAGTTTTTTGTGCATTTTGGTGTTAGGGCATACACTTGTCTGTATTTTTCAGCTTCCATGGCTGTTTTTTTCACGTTCCCAATTGAACTGTCAGCACTGGTGTTCACCCTGCTTATGGATGCCAGGTTCCTTTGGCTTGCCTGCATGGCTTGTTTTGGGGAGTCATTGATCCAGCTCCGTGTGCAGACATAGAGGTGCTTGTGTTGGCACACAGAGGGGATAAAAATGTGTAGAGGAGAGAAGTAAAGCATTCATCTTACTCTCAAACAGTGGCTAGAAAAATTACCAAACATCCAGCATCTATCAGACAGAGTTTTAAATCCACAACAAATTAGAGAAAATAAAAATGCAAAGTCAGCTCCACCACACCGGCTAAGATCAGTATTTTTCATTTATTTGTTCAGCAAGTCCTAGGTTTATCTTATAATTCATTTTCATGATGTTCCACTGTTCACCTTGCAGCAGAGATAAAAAATATCACCTTCCGGTCTTACTGTATCAGCGTATCTACAATCTCAGGAAGATAAATGTCAATGTAATGCATCACAGTATTGACATTCTGAAGTATTCCAAACTTTCCTTTTTAAATAAAGCAGGGAAGCGAGACCTGAATGCCTATACTCAGTAGAAAGAATAAGTGAGTGATTTTCTTTTTTCTTTTATTTTTTTTTTCCACATTTAATACAAGTCTGAGTTCCTTTACAAATCTGCAGCTGTGTCATACTGCCGAGAATTACATAACTGGAAATGCCATACTGAACAAAGGAAAACATGCTGTCTCCAGGTAAAATATTATGTCTGAAGTGACTTCTATTGCTTGGGCTTTCAACTGCTCCTTACTAAAGAGATGAGAGTTCCTGCTATTCATGTTCTGTTGAAATTGTTAGAAATGAAAGCTTATTTTTAAGCTGAATTAAATGCGAAGTGGAAAAAAAAATACCTAGCTTTAATGAAGTCAAGAAGACAATGCCATTTTTTTCTGTAGGACCGTAGGATAGCTGGAGCTGGAAAGGAATTCAAGAGGTCCAGCCTCTTGCTCAAATCAGGGTCAGCCATGGGGTCAGACAGGTTGCTCGAGGCTTTGTCTGGTCGGGTCTTAAAAGCCTCCAAGGAAGGAAACTTCATGACCTTTCAGTCTACCTTGTTGCAGTGCTAGGCTGTGGTCATGGTGAGAATTTTTCTTGTATCCAGTTGGGTCTTTCCAACAATTTCTACAAAGTATCAGCTGACCTCTTCATCACTTCCTGGTGTTTTTAGTTTGCCCAAGTCTTAGAACTTTAAAATACTTTAGTTATACTTTTTTTTTAATTACTTTTTTGTGTATGTGTTGGCTTGAGGCTTTTATTTATTTTTAGTTTGCAAGGACTGTTGAGTGGAATAGGGATTTAATCATAATTACATCTCACTAATATCATTCTAACATTGAAAAATGTTAGAAGTAGCAAGTAAAGGCCATAGTTTTCCTAACTGCAGTCATTAGCACCTACAGTTGATGCCTACATGCTTTCATGTATGCTTAGTGTTTATGGAAATTGCTACAGCTGCCAGCAGCTTTATGGAGTCAAATAGAACCTGAAAAAATGCTTGCAGTCATTCTTGGATCAATTTTTAACTAAAATTCCATTCTAGTTATTTATATAGAGAGTTTGAGTTGCCAAGACTTCTGAGTTCATAAGAAAAAATCTTTAGAGTAAATCAGCATCAGTTAAAAAGATTGCAGTTCTTCAAATTTCAAATATTTCTTGATATTCTATTTCAGTGCTGTGAAGACTGACTTCTATTTGTTGCAAGCAGGGAGTGTGTCTTTTTGTCTGCTGCATGTAGAAACAGTAGATTGCTACAGTCATCTACTGCTGATTTGAATGCAAGAAATTGCAGCAGGCAGTAAGAGGCACTTTTGTATTAAAGCCCATGTTAAAAAAGGAAAAAAGACTCTTAACTCTGATTGAAATTCTTGTCACTTAAAAGGTAGAATGTTTGTGAACTACAGTATGTCTGATGTCTGGTGCTTTATACCAGTGTCTCTGAGGAGTTGAAAATGACAGTGTGTACCCTGTAAGTCCAGTGCTCCCTATGATTTCTAACAGTGTTTCCTGGTGTGGACAGAGAGGAAAAGAGAGCAGCTGCTGGAGTTTGATACTTATTTCTCATAGTTGCTTCTTGACCGAGGGATTGGTGTGCACAGGTAGATGATGTTTATTCAAATTTTCTCCAGTCCTGTGGTCAGAAATGCCAGCCTGATTGTACCTGAGCTGAGTCATGTGAAAATTTTCCTCAGAATGGTTCTTCAGATGTAGGCAGAAGCCTTGGAGGTTGTTCAGGGTTAAGGGCTGAACCTTATTGCCCCAATAAATGTAAGCAGGTAGGATGTCAGATCCCAAGATTTGAATGCCAGTCTTGGACAGCTTCGTTCTGAGATTGTTTGTACCACTGCAGATCACCAGCACTAATCAAGTAAAAGTCAAGGCAGTCTGCTTTTTGAGCTCCAGTGGCAGCATGTCTGCCTATTAGAACTCATGGTCTCACTACGAGCATGGTGATTTTCCTGCTCAAAAGAAAAGATGCTGCATGGAAAGCATGAGCTAAGTGCTAGTCTGGAAGGGTGGTGAAGAATAGGGTACAACAGACCAGAGATCTGTTCAAAGAAGTTTGTGGATTAGGTTCTAGTATTCTTGCTGACTATCTAAAAGATGCAAAGAATAAGACTGTGTTCACACATTATATGGTTCTTAAAGCAAAGCTATGAAAAAGGTTTTGACATTCCTTACAGAATTACAGAATTGCAGAGGTTGGGAAGTATCTCAGGAGATCATCGATCGAGTCCAACTCCCATGCTAAAGAAGGTTCTCTGCAATAGGTCACACAGGTAGGCATCCAAATGGGTCTTCATAGCGGGAGACTCCACAACCTTTCTGTGCAACCTGTTCCAATGCTCTGTCACTCTTACCATAAAGAAGTTCTCTGCACGTTTGTGTGGAATTTTGTATGTTCAAGTTATAGGCCATTGCTCCTTGTCCTATTGCTGCACACCACCGAGAAGAGTCTGGCCCCATCCATTTGCATCCTACCTCACTTTAGATATTTATGAACATTAATCATATTGCCCTCAGTTTTCTGTTCCCAAGGCTGAACAGACCCAAGTCATTCAGCCTCTCCTCATACGGGAGATGCTTCAGGACCTTTATCATCTCTGTGGCCCTCCCGGACTCCTAGGAGATCCCTGCCTTTTTTTGAACTGAGGAGCCCAGAACTAGACACAGTATTCTAAGTGTGGCCTCACCAGGCGCAGGAGAAGAGGATCACCTCTCTCAACCTTCTGGCCATGCTCTTTTTAGTGTACCCCAGGGTACCATTGACCTTTGTGGCCACGTGGACACACTGCTGGCTGATGGTGAACCTTTTGCCCACAAGGACCCCGAGGTCCTTTTCCACAGAGCCCCTCAACAGCAGGTCATCTCCTAAGCTGTACGGATGTGGTTATTCCTCACCAGATGTAAGACTCCACACTTCCTCGTGTCCACTTTACAGCAAAACAAGAAATGTCATCAACTGTATGTGTCACAGAAAGAGAAGTCAGTTTATGAGGGTTGGTTTCTCTGTTCAGTAAATTGGCTCTTGCTACTTTGGTATTCTTTTTCTTTCTTTTTTTTTTTTTTTTTTTCTTTGTGCTTCCATGATATGTGTGATGTTGATAATATTTTTAATGTAGTTAAAACAGATAAGAGTGTACCTTACCTCAACAATTCAGTAGGATATAACTGTAATTTATTGGCAAGTACCACACAGATTCTCTTCAGTATCCTGCACAGAAAAGATGCAGGAAAGAAGAGTCAGGGAAAAGTGAGACAAAACACAGTTGATCATAAAAAGTGATTTCCTCTTGCTTGTCAAGCAGTCCGCAAGGTAATCATGTAAATACCGAGTCTCCCAAATCTATTGGGAGTTCAGATGCAATTTTCAGAAATGCATTTTAGACTATGCGTAATTTTCATGCAGTGCAGCTTTGGCTTTGGCTGGCTGTTTCTCTGAGAAAGCTTTCAAAATGGTAGGGTTGATCAAATTGTGAAATGCAATTTAAAATAAAAGACAGAAATAGGCTGTTGTAAAGCTCGAGAATGGTAATGGTATTTCAAGATAAATGAAAATCTAATCGTGCAGTTTGTTTCTTAATAGTAAGAAATATGAAATGAAATTGACAGATGACTGAAAAATTGAGGCATACAAGATATAGCACAGAAGCCTGCATCCCTTGGTCAAGCACGTCCATCAGCAGTGGATTTATTGTATTGTGAATGTAATTTGCTCACTGAGGTATATAAAACAGATGCATGGTTTTTAAATATCTGTCTGTCTCAAAAGATTGAGGCATACGGATAAAGTCCTGCAATCCTTCTCTACTGGGTTTAACTAGTGCAATGCTCATAGCTGATGCCTGGGGGGCTGGAAAACATGACATTACTTAAAACATTAGAATTTATGGGAACTTTTGTTTATTTCTCAGACTTCTTCCCTATGGATTGAGAAATAATAAAGTTGGTTATTTTTAATAGCAAAGCTTTGGGTTATAAATTCTAACTGCTTGGCCTCTTAAATTTCATAATTTAAATGTTAATTGTTCAAGTCTAGAAGAAACAGCCAGCATGTTTCTTTACTCAGTCATTCTTATGGGTGCCTTCTCTATTTGTCATCCATTTGATGGCAAAAACTACTGAAGTTGCTTGTGTGCAGTTTAAAGTATGTGCATATGTGGCTGGAGTGGAATACTGCTATAGAATTAGCAAAACTACCTCGATCAGCTTATAATAAATTCACAAGATATTAATATAATATCATTGTTTTTATTTTTAGGTATTCAGGATCTTGTGTTCTTAATTTTTGTGAATTGTTAAAGGTGAATAGTCCAAGAGATCTGCAAGAGGTGAAGCTCATTTTAGCTAGGAAATGGGACATGCATTCTACTAGCCTCTGACTGGCAGTGCGGATAGAGATGGCAAAGCTCAGATGAAGATCAGTGTTGTTTTGTGAGTTTGTGGAGTTTTATGGAGCTATGGGCCAAAGGTCATAGATGAAGACCTGGTATCTGGAGGCCCTTTTGAGTTTTATAATCCACGCTGATTTAGATGGTCTATTAAGCAATTGTCCACTTTGTTCTTAATACTGGTAATTTTTCTGGTCAAGCATTCACCTGATCCTTCCAGAGAGGAAGACTGTGGACAGTTGTCTAATTGTGGTTTGAGGATAATGGCTGTTTCAGAATAGTGGCTAGCTTGCAACAGTGCTGATGTTTCACCTTGATTGAGTCCCTTGCTTCTCTATCAAATATGTCCCTTTCTATCTTAGATCCTGGGGAAAATGATTTATAGGCCAGCAAAGCGTTGGTTATTTGAATTATTATGAAGGAATTTATTGTGTCCCAAGAATATTTCTGATTATTCTACACTTAGAATAAAACGAATAAATGCCTTTAGCTTTGCTCTATTTTACTGGTCTCGAATATCTAGTTTCCTGTTTTAAAAAAAAAAAAAAAAAAAAAAGGAAAAAAAAAAAAGGATTTTAGTTTATCAGGCTGCATTGTAAAACATTTTGCTTGTGAGATTTTCTGTATTATATGGTCCAATGCCATGTCTCCTAGAAAAAGGCTACTGAAAGATGAAAAAGCAGTACATGAATCTGAAGATCTTGTATGCAAGTTGAAGGTCTGAGTTGATGTTTTTCTTTTTTTTTTTTTTTTGTTTTTTTTTTGGAAGACTTCACTGTTTCCAGATGTTATGTGAATCATTCAGCACTGTTTTCAAAGCCTGGTCAAATATGTAGGTTTGCTCCAAACCACATAGTGATGTGCAGATGGCAATACTCCTAATCTCTTGGAGCAGGGAAATGGAGAGGCAGTTTTGCACCTTCTGCAATAACTACAGTACGTTCTTCCAAAGGGAATTTCTGATTTTTCAATAGGGTACCCAGCTTTTCTAGATGAAAGAGGTGGAAAAAGCTTTTACCTCCAGCTTTTTGCCCCTCTAAGATAGAGTAATCAGTGGCACCACCTTAATCAAAAAAACTGTAAACAGAACTGGAATGCTACCTATGCTTCGAGAGGGATTAAAAGGAGAACAGAAGGCTGCATTGGAACAAAATACATAAAACAAATGTTTACATAGATGAGTGATGATACTATTGATTAGAATCAGACAGAATGGTGAGCATTTGGAGATTTTCCACAGTTTTCATCTGCTTAAACAATTTTTTGGAGTTGGCTGTGGCCTTAGAAGTTACTTGTTGCATTTTTTTGTTGTTTAAAAATGCATCCTCTTATCCACTGCTTTGTTCTTTCTCCAATACCTGCTGCACTTATTTTCCAGTGTTTTCTGAAGCATTTGTTTAAGAAGAAAGTCACCTTGCTGAACATCCCACACAGCAAGGTGCCCAGTGTGCTGCCTCCGAGTTGGGAAGTTAAAGAAAAAATATTTTCATGAAGCTTCTTCAAAGAAAACAAGGTTTAGTTTTAATAAGCGTGTGATGTCCTTCCTGTGAATAGATGTAGCTTGTCGTCTCTCAAGTAGCGAGCTATTATAGGCAAAGAAGGAAAATTGAGAGCGATTGGGTGCTCAGCAGAGCCACTCACAAAGTTAAGACAAGAAACTAGACTTTGCCTTCCAAAGATAGGGCTCAGTATCTGATGGGCTGTGCTTACCTTGGACGGTTTTTCTCCCTGTGCCACAGGGCTTGGTGCTCTCTTTGCTTTTTTGGCTTCTTCGTGTGATTTGGGTTTCTGAACAACTAAATCACAATGAAGTATTTAAAATAGCTGAATTTAGCAAATGAGTCAACTTGTATACAAATTTCAGTTTTCATCTGTATGTAGTCTTTGGTATAGCAGTCTGTATGGTACTTCCAAGGATAAACATACAGTACTGAGTCATTGCCATCTCTGCTTGAAAATGGATTGAGGACTGAGGGTGATGCTCTGCAAAAGTTTGCAGTTGAAATACCATCCTGATAATAAGCAGTATGTAGCAATGTCTCTTTGCAGAGGAAGGAAAAAAGGTTGTAGGCATTTACAAAAAACAGTTGATGGCAGATGCAGAGGTGGAGCACAGTCTCTGGTTCAGCTCTTTCTTCATTAGACTCTCATTAAGTGCTTAACCTAGAATAACCTACTTTGTGTGATGTCCAGTACTTGCTCTTCATGATTTGTGTCATGCTCCATTAAGAAGAATGAGGCATTCGCCGTGTTGAGCCTTCTTGGAGAGGAGATGGTTTTAGGCTGCAGGGTAGGGCAGGCAAGGAAAGAGTGCAGTTAGCCTCACAGCACAGAGAGGAGAGCTGAAAAGAGCAAGAAGCAGTTTTATGGCTGATGGGAACAGACGACCCAGGAACCAAAGAGAACACGCTGTACTGCAACAGAGAAAAGACAGTTAAAATAGTCTGGAAGCGAAACACGCATGAAGAGATGCAATGGATTGGGATATGCTTGCTTTTATGCTATTTTCTGTACCACTTTGTTGATCACTTTGCCTTTCCTTTACTGAAAAATTTAATTATTCTAGTTGCAATAAACTTCTAATAAATTCTCATTTTTTTCTAAGTTTAAAAGCCTTTTTGTCATCTTTGGTGACATCTTTGCTCTGTAAGGAGAATATTTAGCTCATACTTCTGCCTTACCCAGTGTCCTCTGATAACTTTTATTCTATAGCAAGCAGCTACAAATGGTTTGGTTGGTATTTTTGTTTTTACTGCACAAGCTGCTAGTGCCAATACCTTTCTATTTCTAGAATGCAGGAGGGACTAAAATATAACGTGACCTTAGGTAATAAAGCAGTCTCGTTAATAGGTCAGTTTAAGAATATCTGTGCTACTTGAATGATTGTATTCTTAATGATGAGAGACAGTGAACTTATGCAAAGACTGCCACAATCTGCTTATTCATACATTTATTTGCGTTTTTGTATTTTTCTATTTATTTTCTATTTTCCTTTTAATCAGTATTTAAGATTGTGTTGCTTTTTGGAGACATTGTGTGTACTGATCTCCAAGATCTCTTAAGCATTGGGTGATGTGAATTCTTGACAAGGCTTCTTTTATGCAGTGTGATTATTTATTTATAAACTGTGACATCACAAGAAACAGAAAGATGAGACTTGTAAAAGCCCAGTAAGAGGTGAACCTTAAGCTAAAAAGGAAGGCAGGTTGGGGAAACTGGCTCAGTACCTCCAGACAGTAGGCAGCAGTAAAAATGAAGACAGTAAATGTTATTTTTCTGAATACAATGATTGTTATTTGTTCTGAAACACTCAGTGACCTTTGTTCAGGCAGAAGAGGCTAATTGTGAAACTACCTGTAACACAGGAGTTCAAGAAATATTGAAATGCTCCCAAATTGACCACGTGAGATAGGCAAGGGCTGTGGTTTTATTCACTATCCTTTCTGCTCTTAAAACCCACCAAAGATGAGAGGGAAGGAGGTAATTGGAAGCGAGAGCACAGGAGCAAGGGCATGGGAAGAGCCGTGGGTGTCCAAACAGGGCTCAGCACTTGTGTCAGGATGCTGCTGTTCTTCTGGAGCTGAAGTGACAAGTGCATAGCACTGCCGAAGAGGATGACAGCAACGTTGTTATCTCAGAGGAGTTCTCCTTACAAGTGAGGGATAATATTGCTGGACAACCATTTACTTTAAATGGGATGCTTACATGGCTATCTTACAGATTCATCTTAATGTAGATGTGTATCCCTAAACAAAGTACTCCACAGATAAATGGGCAAAACTTGGGATTTAGGCTGTTACCTTCAGTAATACTTGAGCAATGAAGTTATATCAACTGAAAATAAATGTTAATACATTGTTAGAAGTTAATATCAGCGACTGTATTTGCCGATATGCCACACAAAAAAACCGGAAGGGCAAGAGGCAATCTCCATTTTATTTGATATCCGAGGGCTTATGTAGCTTATTAAAATTTTGAATGCAATGACCTCTTGAAACGTTGGCCACAAACCAAGGCGGTATGCAGGCAGCAGCCTGTAGTCACTGTCCTAGAGGAGTGCTTCTGCTGTGACAAAGTAGATGATATCTTTACAAAAATCCAGGAAGACAGGAAAAGTTAGATAATATTTTTGCTCTGGGAGTAATTAGAGTAACTGTGTAACCATTTTTAAAAAAATTAATTATTGAGAAACTGAGCCTTGTCTTCCTTAGTGGCCTTCTACCACTCACAGGTTCAAACAACAGCAGGGACAACCTTGGACATTAGTGAATGTTGTTAGATTTTAGACTTGTTACTATGCAACATTAAATTGTTCTTGCAATTTCCTTAGGATCGATGATGGAGGCTCATGTAAATTAACGTGGCTCACTCAAAACTTGAACAGGAAATTCATTCAAACTAATTTGTAGTAGTACAGCATCAAACTTTTGCCAAATTCACATTCTGACAAACAGTTCCTGTCCTTTATTATGTATGTATTTACTTATTTATTTGGAGGGAGGCTGGGAAGTCTCTTGCCTTTTTACAAGCAATGCTCTCCAAATCAGGAATGTCACATTAGTATAGAAGAAAATCATCCATCTTACTCCCCTAAGTTGTTCTGCCTCAACTAATTCTGGTAATTTTGGGACATGAAGATAGTGCTGATTTTTATTATTATTACTATTATTTTCCCCAGTGGACCTTGATCCACTAGTATTTAGTGAAAGCTATTAGTTACTTTTGTCTGAATACCAAGTAGAAATGTGATTCTCCTGTATTACGTAATCAGAATAGAACATAAGAAGAGAGTGGGAAAATTTTTCCTCAGTGTTGCTAACTAGCAGTGTTGTTACAGGTATCTGGATCTGGCAAAACAGTTCCCTTCTGAAGAAATCCTTAGGAACAGAGAAATGGAGCATGGAAAGGCAAGCTAAACCTAAGACGCTGCTGGGTAGTGAGTAATGCACCAGGCAGCAATCAGCTTGGCAGTTGCTGTAAAATTTAAGCATGTGAAGAGGGCAGTTGTCCTCCTTATAAAATAATAATAATAATTTACATTACATCCTTCAGGTGAAGTGTAGTACAGAGCAGTATAAGACTTGCTGAGCACACATTTCTCCAAAGCTGCTTCTGGCCCTTGCATCTCAGTTACACTTTCAAGTTGTATAATGTTTTGAATGAATAGAATAAATGTATGTGAGTGTAGATCTATGAAATGTACGTAATTTAATGCTTTCTTTAAAGTTCTTGTTAATATTTTTGGAGGTTTTTTTTGTGGCTTCCAGGTCTTATGTGAAATGCTCCAAATAGTAGACTGATGTGGTCACATTCTGATAGATTTACTTGCTCCTTGGAGATGCCATCATGGTAACATGTTAGTGGTGTTGTGATAAGTTTGTCCTGCCTGCCAAAGCTTACTGCAGGTTGGTATAATGCAGCTAATCAAACTAATAGGTTTGATTTAGGTCTTATTAAGTGCTTTTTTTTTTTTTTCCATTTAGAATTTTTAACAGAGCAAAAATCTACTCTGGATAAGTGGCATTGGTTGTTTAATGGACTTTGGTCTTGTCAGTGTATCTGTCAAAACTGACATAAGAGCATAATTACAGACTTCATGTTTTCCTGGACATGTTGGTGATGAATACTTTTAACAGTGTGCTTTTTCATTTGAGTTGCACCACGTACCCAATTACAGTGTATCCACTGTAATTGTATCTGCTATTTTTACAGGCGTGTGTTTTTAAGCATAAGAATTTTTCTATAATTCTGTATGAAATTATATTTTTTTCTGTTTCTTCCATTCCCATAAGCATTCTGTTCTAAGGTTACACGAGTTTTAAGAGGTAGTGTAGGAGCTACTGAGATGTGTGGATTTTTCCTCCTCGTTAGCAGCAGGTAGAGCAGAGTCATGCTAGAAACATGCCTGAGAACGTTATTTTTGTATCTTCTCAGCATGAGCCTAATCAATAAGGAAATCTTTGTGGATCCAGCCTGTGGTTGTTTTCTCTCCTTTCATCTTCTTTTCTTTTCGTAATTGAACAAATCAAAACAACTCCCTCTCGCTTACTCAAATAATTGGAAACGCATAGCTCTAATATGTTGTGTCACAACTTTTCTCTAGTGGTCTTATTTCCCCAGTAAACTAGAAATATGGCTGCATTAAGATGAAGCAAACAAAGAAAAATATTTTAAATATGTTGAAATCTTTGCTGAAGTACCAAACTTAAGCTGAGATCTGTGTGGTCTCTCTCTTAGGTCCTGTCACAGCTTCTTTTCAAAATACTTCATTTTTTCTCCTTTGTTTTCTTTAAAATCTTGTCACTTGCATAGAGTAAGAACCTGCATCAGGGCACTTCTGAGAGCTCTTGATTTATCCTCAGTTAAGACTTTGAACTCTTCGTTATGGTAGGAAAACATGTTACTTGCCTTTCATGGTAAGTGCCAGTGGTGTAAATGCAGCCACAGACAAAAGTTTTTAATTTCCTTCTTTATCCTTAGGTAATGAGTATACTACAGAATTCTACTTCATTATACCTCTCTTCATTTTTCAGACATTGCTGATTTTTGTGTAGATGAACAAGCTGCTTTTAAAGACATGCTTTTGAATTAGCGAACCTTTTCTCAGCATGATAATCTTCCATTCTATAAATTAAAAAATCCACTTCATTTTTTTTAGCCATCAATTTGTAGTTCAGACATTAGTTCATAGGACATTAGGGAGTTGCCAGTCTCGAACTGATTTACTGAAGAAAAGCAGATTATGCAACTTCGACATTTTCCATTTTATTGCCAGCCAGCATCCCAGCCCTCTTGTCAGCTGACCAATCCTACAGCCTCGTGGAGGCCTCTCCCATTTTTTTCTTTTATTTTGTGTAGTTTAGAAATATGTCTCTGAGAGAATGCTGTTACTTTTCTCATAACTTCAATTTCATCCCTCTCTTTTGCAAAAAGGAGGAACCTCATTTGCAAAAAATCACACCAGATATTTCCTTTTTACCCAAGTCAGGGACTGACTGTGTTTATACCATCTCAGTATTTCCAAAACACCCATTGCAGTGACTCATACATAATCCTTTTAAGGGGTGAAAACAACATCTAAAATACAAAGGAGGTTGAACCCAGCTGGTTCTCGAAAAACTTGCAGAAAATCTGAAATTTGGCACTTGGAAGAAAACTCTTCTGTGGGGCAAAAAGCAAACAAACAAAAGCCAACCATTTCTACATTACTGCTTATAAGCAGCTAACTGCACGTCCTTGGTAAAGATGTAATGAGACTTCTGTTGTTGTTCTTTGGTGGTCTTCAGATGTGAGAGTATTCTCAGGTTTTTGCTTCTCTTCCCTTAGTTTGAGAAAAGCCAGGAACGCAGGTGTGTACTGTGCTCAGTTCTGAGACCTCCCTGTACCTCACTGTCATTGTCTGGTCGTTTCCAAAGTTTTTTTCAAACAATGTTAAGATTCTCTTGTTTTTCTGCTTTTTGAAAGGTTATGACTTTTTTTTTTTCCTAACTGTGCCTTCTGATCTGGCTGTCACTGTGGTATGAGTCTTTTTAAAGCTGAACTTTTAATCAGCCAGGCACACTGTTTTAAAAACAATTGCAATTTTTTTTAATATATATATTATTAAATCGTTAAAAAATTAGAGAGGAAATCATCGTTCATAAAAGAGAAGTTCTGGAAGTTCCCACCTAAGGCACTGTAGTGTATATAACAGCCAGAGTCATTCTTTGATTGTAGATTGACTTTGTAATTTCTTCCAGACTGTATTTAGAAATTTTTTGTCTCAGTTATCTATGGACAGATGAGTAACCTCCAGAACCTTAGGCTGCACCACACTAAATGCTATTAGTTCCTTTCTTTGAAAAATGCTCCTAAAATGCTGTGTTGGGTCTGGCTGGGGCAGCGTTAATTTTCTTCACAGCAGCCCAAATTGTGGTATGTTTTGGGTTTGTTATCAGCACAGCTGGTATTTTAGCAGCAGCTGAGCAGTGCTTGCAGAGCCTAAAGGCCTTCTCTACTTCTCTCTCTCTGCCCACCAGAGATCTGGCTGGGTGTAAGCTAGAGGGTGGGAAGAGATGCTGCCAACTAGGTGACCCAAATTGATGGAGGAGATATTCTATACCATGTAATGTGCTTAACAACAGAACAGAAGGAGGGGTTAGAGAGATTAGCCATCTTTTGCTTGGGAACTGGCTGGGCATCAGTCTACTCATGGGAGGTTGTGAGTGTTTGCCTTTGCATTACTTGTTTTGATTTTTTCTTTCACTTCTCCTTCTGTTTTAAAGTGTTTTATCTCACATGTGAGATTTCTCCCTTCTATTCTTTTCTCCTCCCATCCATGACCTAGGTGTGGGCAGGTGACACTGCTTAGGCCCACAGCCAGTGCTTCCCTCAGGTTTGTCACAGGTGCCTAGAAATCGAAAGAAGAGGTGAGTGAGTGTCTGCATGTGTAACTTTCTGCAATATTTTTCATCCCTAGAAAAAAGAAATAGGTTTAGGGAACAGTAGATAAAAGCACTATAATGCAAATTGTGTGTAATGGTTTATAATGTAATATTGAGAAAGTTGTGGTTCTGATTACAGCAAAGTAAACAAATGACTTTGAGAAGTGTTATGCATCAGTCAGAGAGCAAACAAAGTGGGAGCTTGTAGCTGTTTTATAGGTAATGGAAGTGGAGTGAAAGGGTATTTAATATTGTGCAGACCAAGGGCATAAGAAATCCCTGTCTTACTGAGACTAGTGATCCATCCTGCCTGGAAGGACAAGCGAGTAGGTCTGGCTGCTCTCTGTGCTCCCTTCCTTTTGGACTCTTCCATCATCCATAAGGGCTGAATTAGAGTTTTTAAGAGATACCTCCCTGCCTAATCCTTTTGCTGTCCATTTATGGATGAGTCACCCATTACTTGGCCTTGTCCCCCATAGAACTGCTGTACCATCTGTGTCCACAGCACATGGCATATTCCAGGAGATCACTGCCTGTGCAGAGAACTTTTTTGATCGTTTGTTGTTGTTATTGTTTTACAAAAAACCTATGAATTTTGCCTAGTGCCTCTAGTTTGTGTATTTAGGGTCAGTGGTGCTTTTGTGTTCAGTTTATCCATCACCCTCATGATTTTCTAAGCTCCAGAGCTATGCTCCTCAGCCTTCACATCTCCAAAAACTGCAGAGTCTCAGCCTTTCTGGCCACGTGCCACGGAGCCCCACAAGCCTTCCGCTTCTTTCTGATTTCTCTGTTCTCTTCCATCCCTAACTGCAGCATGTCGTTTTGAGATGTGGAAGACTAAATACTACCAAAGATGTGAACTCATGAAAATTATATGCTGTCAAAAGCACTCTTCTTTAAGCATCCTTTCTGATTATACTCGTTATTTTGTTGGCTTTTTAGCTGCCTCTGCGCTTGGAGCAGAAATTAGGTACAAGTTTGTAAGGGCTGAGTGTTCAACAGTGTTCTGACAGTTAAGTGGTGGAGTTTTCATGCTGATTTGTAAGGCAAGTGTGAGATGATGTGTTTTGAAGAGTCCTCTTGAGACATTTTGCTTCCTTGCAAAACATGCTTTTTCATGTGCTCTCTTATCCTTCTCTTTCTCTTGTTGCCTTTTGAGAGTTCTTTGAAAATGGTGGAAGAGCAGAATAATGTAACCCTTCTGCATTTTGTACATCTTTCCTGTTTAATCTAGAGAAAGCAGAGAGGTACAATACTTCTTGAATAAAGGATGTTATTTTGAATTCGAGCCTCTCCGACTCCCATTGTTATTGTGTTAGTCTAGGCATATTTTATTGTAGATTTTTGTTATTTTCTGAAGGTGGTGAAGAATGGTGTATGAGGTAAATAGTGTGATGTAGTAACAATGTACCGTTGCTGCAGTAATGGCAGACTAGTATTATCTTAGCCATCAAGCAAGAATTCTTTCCTGATAACGTACCATACTGATTCTGTGTGATTCTGTCAGTAGAGGACATCCTTCTGATCTCATTTTTTTTTTATCCAGTATTTGCTACTAGGCAGTGAGATGTTATTGAAATCCATACGCTAAAAATCCATAGGGAACATCCATCTTACTTACAAGTAGATAATTTTCCCAGAAAATGTGAATTTTCTGCAATGAATTTCCATTATTCTTTTAGTCAGAAGTACTGGGAGAAGCAGTGACTGTATTTTTTTTGGTGCATGTTCATGGGTGGGGCTGTTGTAATGCAGCTACTTCACGCTTAGCTAGTCAGAGCCTTTCTGCCACATTTCTTTCAATATCTCCCTTGTTCTAGCCCCATGGATCTTGTTGATCACTGACACTGCCAAGGAGTTTCCAAAATCCCAGCCTTTCTTGGCAGTGCAAATTTGATATTTCTTTGGGAGGGTACCGTAAAGTTGTAAAGTCACTTAAACATGAGTGCACTCAGCATCAGTGCTTATGGCTGCTGACTTCAGCCCCAAGCATGGCTTCCATGGCTGCACAGCAGGTCAGAGCAGGACTATGGCTTATTTCTGCCTTCAACTTACCTCACAGCTCTAAAACAGCACTGCTGTTTCAGCAGAGAGAATAATGCTTGTGGGAACAATTTTTGGGATGAGCAGGACATTAAGCCTTTGCCAGGACCCACTCGCTCAGGTAAGTGTGGGCATGGTCAAGTGAAGCTCTCCAGCAACTGCTAACTTTAAGTGTTCATTCAGCCCCTTAACAGGCATTTCTTTATTCTTGCTTAATATATGTTTAGTGTCAACTTTCAGTGTCCAAGGTACAAGATTTGGGGGAAAAAAGAGTAAGTAATACATTTATATGATCTCCTGCTGTTTCTCTGTGTGTATATATAGGATGACAAAGAAGCCAACAGACCCTTACCAAACAAAGGAGAGCATGGACTAGGAAATGAGAAGTTCAAACCTGTGGTACCTTGGCCTCATGTTGAAGGTGTGGAAGTGGACTTGGAATCCATTCGAAGGAAAAATAAGGCCAAAAATGAATTAAATCAGCATGGTGGTGGTGATAACAATCAGCAAAACGTCATCCAGAGGCAGTATCTCACATTTAAACCTCAGACATTTGTATATCGAGATCCTGTTTTACGACCTGGAGTCCTCGGTAATTTTGAACCCAAAGAGCCTGAGCCTCATGGAGTTGTTGGTGGCCCTGGAGAGGAAGCGAAGCCATATGTTTTAGGACCAGATTACAAAGAATCCGTTCAAGCCAGCATAAAAGAGTTTGGGTTTAATATGGTGGCAAGTGATATGATCTCACTAGATCGGAGTGTTAATGACTTGCGTCAAGAAGAGTAAGCAAACTTTTTGTTTTCTTTTAGTTCTGTTTTTATAAGGCTTAATTATTTTCTTTCCATAGATCATAACCGATGCTTAAAGTGATATTATTAATTAGGCCAAATACTTAAGACTTCTTGTTCTGACAGGCAAGAGTGCTGTACTATACCAAATATTTCTGCATATATTATGCTAATGCTGTTCCAATTATTCCTTTTATAACTGCTTAATCTATATTGACTTGTCTCTAAAATCATCCATTTTACTGTTTAATCGCATTATTTTGGATGTTCAGTTCCCAGCAATCTTCCTTGTTGTATCATCTCTTTTTAATCCAGAAATTCTTAAGATTTGTTTTTAAGTAAGAATGCTTTTTTATTATTATTATTATTTCATGCAGAAGTTCCTATGGTATTGTTTATTCAGTTATAGTTTCACTACAGTGCTTTAAAAAAAAGACAGAAAATATTGTTTACTGTAAACATTTTTACATAGTTACTTGCATTAACAGGAGTATATAGATCTGCTATAGATGGAGTTTGGGTTTTGGAGCTAACACCAGAGTAGTCTTCTACTTGCACCTCTCACTGCATTTATCACAAAGAAGTAAAGGGGGAAAGAAGAAAGTTTTTACTTGCCTTGGGGTGTGTCTACTTCACTGTGAGGGGAATTCTGGGAAGATATTATTATTTACTCTGTGTATAATTACCAGTAGGTTTCTGCAGTCTCTTCTGTTCTTTGTTAAATGCTGAAGCCAAATTTGCTTTCAGGCTAATCTGCGTTTGATATTATTTTCCCTGTTGAATATCAAGGAAAGGTCCCTGAGCAATCTGATTGATTAGTGGTTTTTTAAGCCTTTTTTTTTTTTTTTTTTTTGCGTTGGATAGGAAATTATATGAATTTAAATATAAAATAGGTTCCTGTTCTCCCCAGCAGTGGAGTTATTTCAATACCAGGGTTTGGTGCCAACATCTGGATGCTTCCAACTGACGCAGCTATCTATTTGGCTGGCTGTTGATTGCTTACCAAGACTTTGCTGTGGCCCTTCATAAAGGGTGTTTTTCCATGTCAAGAGGTGGGAGAAACCTGGTGAGCCGTTAGTCTTACTCATGCTTCTGCATGCTCTACTGCTTGGATTTACTACTCATTGTGTGCTTGCTAAAATGAATGAAGTACACAGAGTGCGGGACTTCTTTCATGCCACATTCCTGGGGTGACTTACTGAAGGTTTCTACCTGCTTGAAGTCAAAGAAGAGAAACAAGTTTGTCAACTGATAGCAGAACAGGAATGTTGAATTTTACAGTTTCCTCCAAGCACATTTACAGATAAGTCTTCCATGGTGGTCAGAGCCAGCAGCTCAAATCAAAGTCAGGCTTTATTGTTTAATATCCTAAGAAAGCAAACAAAACAGTGTGAAAAAAATGAGCAAAATACATCTTTCAGGCAAATTTATGTTGAATATTTCATATACTGAATACTTGAGAAGCTTGCAGTTATCTTAAATCTGTTAAAGGTTTATTGCAATCCCCATGCGTCCCACAGGAAAGGCAGAAGAGAAGGAAAGCAATGCAGGATTGGTTGGTATTGCTATATGCTTTCGCATATCAGTGTATTCACTTTCCTGCTTTTCCCCCTGCAAAACAGCAGGTTTCCTCATGGATGCACCATTTATTTTTCTCCCCCTTTTCACCCTACTGATCCATTCAGTAAGTCCTGAAGCCATTTTGGTTGGTAAGACTGGGCAGCATTCAGTTCAATTCTACCAAAGAACAATATAGTCATCCTTTTTTGACTATGAGTATCTTAGCATTGTTAAGTCAGTAAGATATTTTAGTCAAAGGCTGGGTTTTTCACTCAGAGACACTCAAATCCAGGTACGCCTCTTGTCAGCCTTCTCCTTGGGGCATAGAAGTTCTTCAGCATCACCCTAAGCAATGAGTTTTGTTCAGGGAAAGGTGTTAAGTGCTTCCCCACACTGCATTGGCAGGAGTGAAACAGCACTGTAAGAACTGTTTCTCTCAGCTTAAAAGACACAGAGCCCCATGAAGGGGTGTTCATCCTGCTGCGGTTAGATTTGTCTTTTCCATCAGACCCATGGTCAAGGTGATTTGCCAACTGCCATTACTGAATCAGCAGGAACTTTGCTGCTGATTGTAGACAGTCTCAGTTCCATAAAAAAAGCTTAAGTTTTGCTGCCTCCTGTAGGGAGGGATAATGTTGGCTGGTGCACTGAAGCAGATTGTCAAGTAATGCTGTCCTATTCCTTAGGTTAGCAATGTGAACTCCTACTTTGAGTTACTTAACCAGTCTGTTTTGAGGTTGAAGCCAATCACTTCTGTTGGCATGAGGAACTATGATGGGTTTAGGTGGAGCAGGACTTGTTTTCCCCCTTACTTCTAGTTGCAAAGAGGTAGAAACAGCTTTAGCAGGCCCTGTCCAAAACCTCTGAATGGTTGCTGAAGAAAACAGAATGACAGAATGGCCGTGGTTGGAAGGGACCTCAAGGATCATGGATCTCCAACCCCCCTGCCACATGCAGGGCCACCAACCTCCCCGTTTAATGCCAGACCAGGCTGCCCAGGGCCCCATCCAATCTGGCCTTGAACACCTTCATGGATGGAGCATCCATAACCTCTCTGAGCAGCTTGTTCCAGCACTTCACCACTCTGCAAAGAACTTCCCCCTGACATCCAACCTAAGTCTTCCCTTCCTAGGCTCAAAACCATTTCCCCTTGTCCTGCAGTTACCTACCCTTTCAAAGAGTTGATCCTCCTCCTGTTTGTAGGCTCCCTTTAGATACTGAAAGGCTGCAATGAGGTCACCCCATAGCCTTCTTTTCTCCAGGCTGAACAAGCCCAGCTCCCTCAGCCTGTCTTCATAGGGGAGGTGTTCCAGTCCCCTGATCATCTTCGTGGGCCTCCTCTGGCTCTCTCCAACAGCTCCCTGTCCTTCTTGTGCTGGGGGCTCCAGAGCTGGACACAGTGCTCTAGATGGAGTAGAGGGAGACAATCACCTCCCTGTCCCTGCTGGCCACCCCTCCTTTGATGGAGCCCAGGATACCATTTGCCTTACAAGCCACAAGGGCACACTGCTAGCTCATGTTAAGTTTTTTATACATCAAGACCCCCAGGTCCTTCTCTGCAGGGCTGCTCTCAAGGACTGCTTCTTCCAGTCTATATGGATGCTTGGGATTCTTCCGGCCCAAGTGCAAAACTTTGCACTTTGTCATGTTGAACCTCATCAGGTTCACCCGGGCCCACCTTTCCAGCCTGTTGAGGTCCCTCTGAATGGCATCCCAAACCTTTCCTTAAAACTTGGTGATTTTTACCATCCATGGATTTTATTTTATTTTATTTTAATTCTGACAAGTTCTGCCTTTTAAGAGCATTTGTATTCAATTTTACATGTTGCTCTGAATCTAAGCAGAACTCTGATAAAACCTTAGCTTTAGGGAATAAGGTCATTAATTTATTTGTTCCCTGGGTATTTTTGTGATTGGGAGTCTACACAGAGATAAAGCTGAATAAAAACAGAGCAATAAATAATCTGGATGATTTTGGATTAAAGATAAACAGACTTTGCTAGGGAAATAGAAAATGGACCTGGGCAAGAGATGAATGCTGTCAGGTATGAGGTACATCCTCTGAAAAAAAAAATCTTCCCTGAAGAGAATTACTGGTAGGCAGAGCAACAGCAGGGTTTTTGTTTCCAGCATGCAGAGCACTTGTGCAGAATTTAAAAAATAGATAAATAAATATAAATGTGCTGGGTCTGACCAGAGATCTGCTTTCTCAATTTTTTTTCTCTGTGGAATAACTTGTGCTTGGGAGAAATCATGCAGGAGTGGTCTAACTTTAGTTCCTGGCAACCAGCAGGTCAGGGTTTTGTGAACCAGAAATTGCAACAGGACCATCATGCTTCATGGACCTTTTCTGTGCATGTAATTGTCTTTTAAAAGTATTTGTACTCTTGAAATTCATTACGTTGTGAGTCAAAGTCCCTTTCCAGGCTGAAGACCACAGTGTGTGCTTAACCTTTCCTCCTGGAAATTGTCATGTACCCCTGTTATTCTGCCACCCTGTGATACAGAAATATCAGCTGTAACAACATCGAGCTGCTACATCATTGTTCTGTATTTCTTCCTTATTCCTACCACTGTTTGCCCTTTCATCACTCTCGAGCTAAAATACTCCCACAGCTGCTTGTGTTCAACTCCAAGACTTTTTGAGTGACAATGAATGGCAAGTTCAGAGGCTGTCTTTGAGTGCTGTGCTCTTATGCTTCATGTACACTCACTTGTGCTTGCAGTGGGCTCTCCTTATGGCTTGTTGCCTGAGTAGTTCCTTGAATTGTTCTGCAGCTTCTTACATTTCAGTAGAGACGGCCTAGATTTTAATAGGCTGTTACAGTCACAAATTCCCTTCAGCATGAGCAATATTCATTCATTCCTGTTCCTTAAGCAGTTACTGATCTACAAAACCTTCCATCTTATCCTTCTGTACTTTGCTGTAGGTCTTTGCTTCGGAAGAAACTGAAGAGTCTTTATCAGAGGCTTTGGAAATTCTGTTAATCTACCAACAGACTCACCCACATCCACATACTTTCTGATTCCTTTAAAAGATTAATAATATGTTTCTGCAGCATGAATACTTCAACAAATGCTGTGTTTACAGTTTACTAGTTTTGTTCTTGATTATTTGCTTCTATTCACAGCACTGGAGTAGGACTCAGTTGTCTGCTGTTCTTTGAAACCCCAGAACCCTTTTGTAAAAATCGGTGTCAGACTTTCCTTTATCTGTTTGTTTGATATCAAGGCTGGTCAGCAGTAGTTACACACCACAGTGTTTTGTCAATTTGTGTTGCATTCTTTGGGAAATAATGGGGTTCTCAAAAAAAAAAAAAAAATTAAAAAAATAAAAATAAAAAGCAGTTACACTGTATAAAGCACAAATAAAGTAAAAGCTAAAAGCTATTGTGAAGTATCGCTATGTGCTTGCTCTGTTTTTGTATTTTTCCTTGGTTATCTGGTGTCCATCGCTGTTGAGAGTTTAGTGTGAATGCTTAAGTTACCTTTCCCACTTCTGAAGTGATCTCTCTCTATTTTGATCATCTATCAGCCCAGCAGGCTTTCTGGCAGACAGCCTATCCTACGTGTGCTGTTTGGAAAAAAATATTTCAATAGTGGCTTTCATGCTTTAGTATCGTTTTCTCAAACTTCCCCCCCCCATCTTACTGTTTACGTTCAGTTTGCCTGAATTAGCATTCATTACTGTTTTCTTTTTTTGGACACCACCCAGTTTATTTAAAAAACATCTCCTCACTGCTAACAGCACCTGACTTTTAATCATGCTGCCTTTCCTCATTCCTTTTAGGCTTTTTATTTATTTATGTATTTATTTATTTACAAGTAGTGGTAAACAACACTCTCAGCTTCTAATATGTTGTCTTGAAGAAAACTCTGAAATGCTACCTGAAAGCATTTTAACAAGCCTACTCAGTTCTTTATAGTTCCCTTTCTAAGAGAAAGTGTTGCTGTGACACATCCTGACATTGAACTTTCAGTCATTGTGGCTACAACTAGAGTGTGGCTCCCAGACAGGCTCTTTAGCAGAGCTCAGTGTTGTGCTCAGTGTAGGTTTTGAGTTTGGATTTACCAGCTCACTTGAGGCAGTGGAAGTCTCCTGCCTGTGGCTTCTGTGCCTCCATGTGCTCCAGTTCCTCTTGGTGCATTGTGGTGGATGGCAGAGTCCAGCATAGGTGGCCAGTTCTTCCCTCTAGTTGTACTGATGGCTTCCCTTGTCTACATGTGTGTCAAATCTAAACTCCAGTAATTCTTATACCTGGTTTATTTAATGAAGGCAATCCTCCCTGGATAAAATTAAATGGTGCCAAAAGTCTCACTAATCTATTTAAAACAGGCTACTATTCAATTTTCTCATCCAAGCACTGAGTCTCTGCTTCTTTATTTGCCACTGCCTAGCAGTTTGGTAAATCCAGCCCTCCTCTCCCTCTTTCCATCTGGAAGCAGTAAATAAATGAAATGTCTGTGCCTTCTCAGCCTCATGTCTCAGAGTATGGGATACTGAATGAGTCCTCAGGACAAGCTTCTCCTATTTTCCTTCAACTCTTTTATTTTGTTCTCTGATATAATTAAAGATAGGAAGGACAAAGCAGATACAGTGCTGGCCAAAGGGACTGTGACATTTGGAGCTGTGCACAAAAGCCTAACTGAAGAGACCTCTGGTCACAAAATTGGTTTTTCAATTCAATAGGTTTAAAATAGAGATCTAAGTGAGTTGATTATCCCTCTTAGAAATCCAATTTCTGTTTGCTTACATGAATTCTGTGGTTAATTGTTAAATCAATGAAAATGTTCTTTCTTAACTTCTTATGGAAAACAGTAGTTCTGTGGCTATGTAAGCAGAATAATATTCCCAGTATGTTTAAAAAAAAAAAAAGTGTTTATATTGTCACCATGCATTGGCCAGCTCCTGACTTAGAATCACAAGGTTGGAAACGACCTGCAAGATTGTCTAGTCCAACCACCCAAACTAGGAAGAGCCAAACTGCATTTTGCTTTTTTGTCATTAAGTGAATTTTTACCTTATGCTTTTAATCCTCAGTGGCTGTCCTTAGTAGCTAGTTTGCTGAGGGAGAAAGCATTTAATTGAAGCTGGGAGCTTTTTACAGTCAGGCATAATGATGCGCCATTGGTTGAACCACCCCAGCCGTTCTCAGACACTTTCTTCCTCATGTATTTGGGAATGGCCATTTGGCCAAATTGTAACACCTGAAATCATGAGCTTTTCTTGGCAGATGTTAGGGAACATTTCAGTAGTGACTTCCTTGTGAAAGAGAATCAAAAAAGCTGAGAAATCTATACTGTGGACAAAAGTGTTGATGAGTATGAATGTGGAGCTCTGAGAAGAGTCTGTATGGCACATCTGCATCTGCAAGCTGCATCTGGTTATACAAGACCAAAACAATGCTAGTTGTTCCAAAGAACCTGCATTTCGTACTGCTGCAAAAAATACATATCGACAATGCATGAATTGCAGTAGTCTCTCTTGGCAATTTATTTTCTCTCAAAAGCACTAAGAAGCAATGCAGGGTTTTCTTTATCAAGTCTGTTTTCATAATGGAAAATCATCATCCATACTGGTGCATTTTGGGAGGCTAAAGTCACACTCATTGTGCTTTGGATTGAAATTTAGGTGGAGAAGCACTCAATAAGTCCACTGTAAGTGGAGCTGTTAGAAACTCGCTATTTCTCCTGTTAACTGACTTTGGTTACTATGGAGCCCTAAAGCCAGGGATATTCACAATGCTGGTCAGATTTCTGCTGGGTAATTAACTGTGTTGTCTGTAAGTAAAGGTGAATGCTCAACATTCTTTGCTCAGGTTTGATATGCTGTTGTTATCCCACCCATAGAAGACTTGCTTGCAAATCATTCTTACTGACCCAGAGGGTTTTAGTCTTAGGACTCCATTTGTGCTTGGCTGTTTTTGACAGCCCCTGTTAACAGGCATAGTAGGAATTGTACCTTGAGTATTTTGACTGCAGGAGTTATGTATTATGCAGGAGTTATGAGTATTATGACTCTCTGTGAACATTTATGACATGAGACAAATTAATCTCTTCCTGATTTTTTATTTCAGTATTACAGTAGATAACTGCTGTCTGTTCACCAGCATAAGCCAGAATCTCAAGTGCATTACCCAGGAGTAATGTGACAAAATAAATATTTTTAAGTGTTTTTTCCTTTCCTGCATTATCTGGTTGTTTTTTTTTTTTTTTAATTTTCCTTTTTAATGACATACAGGACGTGCCTCCTGGGCCATTAAAACTCATACTTGAATAATTGTATCTGTTGTTTTGGATCGCCATTTTACTTCAAGCAGAATTGCTGATAAGCTTTTGTAGAAAAACCTGAAAAAGTAACTCTTCCTTGTGTGAGTACAGTGCTTCTTTTGTGCAGAAATGTATTTTTCAACAACTGTTTCTGCATCTCCCAACATTCTGTAATACAGTTTTTTGTTCAGAGGTGAACAAGGATTGGCTTGTTTATAAAATCATAAATGAAGTTTTGAAAGATGTTCATTCTATATTTTTATTATTAGTACACGTGGAGGAGGAAATTCTTGCCAAAAATAAAGACTTCTGAGCTTACTTAAGGATATATGCATATACTGAGCTATGTTTTAGTGAAACTTAGTGTTTTTCTTATCATAGTTTGATGGCGGTATCTTGGATGCTTTAGCTGGGCCAAGTGCTATTGAAAATACCAAATGCTACAGCAAATTCTTAGTGCTGACTTGAGTTTAAAAAATATCAAAGTCTTCGGTTTGAACAACACTGAAGACATGAGATGAGGTAGATGAATCCTTCTGCTCATCAGAATTAGGTGGTCTTTTTATTCTGTGTGAAAATGGAAGCTTACTGTTTTCTTTTACAGTGGTTAGCTGTCAGTGAATCTTTTCATAGCTAAGGAGATGGAATAGAAAAGCTCTACAGTGAAGCCTGCTATCTTCAGGAATTTGATTAGTAGCTTCATTATAGCACTGTGCAAATTACATACTTGATACTATTATATGAAATAAGCTTTCAGTAATTACTGTTGGTATCAGCGTCATTGGAAATGGAGCATTAGGGACTTGGTTCCATTTCACACAGTGCCTTCACAACAATCGGTGGTACACTGTACTTGTTTGTAACCAAGAAGACCACTTTAACAGCATGCCCAACAACCTTTGTGTGCTTTACTGAGTGCTGGGGCTGAGGCAAGTGCATCACAGTGGTCAAACAAAGTGGAGAGGACCAGCTTGTGCCCGGTGGGCCGCCAGCTGCCTCACTCCTGACAAGCCTCCTGAAAGAAAAGGTATTTATAGGGTAATGGGGAATGTACTGTCAGCATCTCCTTGTGGTCAGGAAAGGTTTGAATTTCAGGCTCTATACTTTCAGAAGATCCTTATTTTCATTTAAACGGTTCAGGTCCTAAAAGTGAAAACAAGAGTGAAAATGGATCCTGTCTTTCTTTAATGTCAGCACCAGCATTTCAAATTCTAAGTTTCAACTGAAAAATAGTTGAGCCAAATGGAGGAAGCATTCTGTCAAAGAAGTGGTAATCTGAATGCAAAGCTAAAAGATAATTGAACTTCTTATGCTCTATCTTGTTCCAGCTAATTAGAAACGTACTACTAAGAGCTTTTAAATTAACTGATGTAAAATAAATTGTAATTCAGCCCATCTGAGCCTGGACAGGAACTTTGAGGTTTGACGTCTGGTGTGGTAGAAATGAAGTATTTTCTTGGGATTGAGCCCCAAGCTTTTCATAGCCTTTTGCTTATTGTATTAGGTAACACCTGTCAGTGCTTGATAAATCCAAAATTATGCATAGTCTGAATTCTTTTGAGCTTTACATAGACAAATATGTCTAGCTGCCACTTCCTAAAGCAGCGCATACCCAAGCAGAAAAATGATGGGAATTGCCGTAATGCATTAGCTTCTTAGCAGCATTTTCTGACAAATCAGTGCTGGCTGCTGCAGAGGGGAGAGGAGGGTAGAGGGCAACAAACAGCTTTTGTGTAATCAACCTGCAGAAATGCCTCCTCCTGCCTGGTGGTTGGCTCTTGCTGCTTGTCTCCTCACTGCGGTAGTGCTCTGCGTGCCACTGTTCTGCAGGGGGACTTGAGAAACACTGGAAAATGCTGTGTTGAGCTGAGGGGATGCTGCAGATCTGCAGTGCCATAAAACAGTACAGCTCTAATTTGGAAAGTGAAAATGATCTGTCGAATGTCATAGAAGAAACAAGCTGAGGACAGCTATTGGCACAACATGAAATAGGAATCTTCAGGGAGGAAGGGGGGTTTGGCTCCCTGTCTCTGTAAGTCAGCTTCCCCTAAGGAAGGGAATTTATTTCTGGGTTCACTGTCCTGCCCTGATGTATTTACTGCTTATCCTTTTTCAGCATTGTGAAAGTGATACTATGGGCAAGATTGTTGTGATTAAAAAGGCAGCAAGATTTATTCTTTTCACTTTGCCGTTAGCACCAGTGTTGGCACTCTGTACAAACCTGGTCATGAATTAGAGTTGTGAGGTTTTAAGAGGCATGGTAGCAAGTACAGCTTGTGCTTCCAGGGGCACCAGTATTGAAACTCAGTCACATAGCTTTGCAGGTTGCTTCCAGAATGGAATCATACAGAGCCTATAGCTGTTATCAAAATAGGAAATACTGTTTTGGCGTTAGTCTAAGCTATTAAAAAGTGTGTAAGAGTAGTTGTGCTATTGCATGCTGAAGGCAAAAAAAACCATCACCTAGCCCTCCTCAACTGGTCAAACAGTCCTTTTTGGTCCGTCTGTTTACTTCTCTGTAACTCCTGTTTTGTAAGTTAACTATTACAGTTTTGTATTGATGTGATGATGCATAAAAATACCCTGTAATGATTAATAAGTAACAAATACAATATGAACAATAGATTCACTTAGTTATCTTACAAAGAGGTGCACGGTTGTGTGTAGTTCACTTCTGTCTTCTGGAGTAGTGCTGCCTCTGACCTGCAGGCACTTAAGCAGGAGCCTCAGCTAACACCGTGGTACTGGCAGCCATTTGGATGAGTGAGCTGTTGCAAGGTGCCTCGTGAAAGAAGCTCTCATCCATTTTCGGGGGGAGGGGGGATGCAGTTTACTGCAGTAGTCATAATAAATCTTAAAACAGCAAGCAGTCCTGAATTCAGAATGAAGATATGTAAACAGCATGCTGCCTGCTGAACCTCTGTGTCCTTATAAGATAAGAGCTGATGTTATGAGAAATGGAAGCTGCAAATGGAAACAGAGCTCCTTACTTCTTGTTAGGTTCTGCTAGCATTAAAGCCACTCAGAGAGAAAAATGCATATGCTATCAAACAATTAACAGTAGGTGATAATTGATATTACTATGAATCTCATACACTTTTCAACATGAAATATAACTTAAAATACAATTTTAAATTTTGAACAGCTTTATATTCCTGCAAAATGGAGTTTAGAGCTTTATTGTCAATTACAATTTAGGATTATTTGTTAATACAAATGCTACTAATACAAGTTGAGACCCTCAGCATTTCACTGATTTACAGCTCAGCTTGAAGGAGGACTGACTTGAGGGTCTCAGGAGTTTTCTGGGGGCACTCACAGTAGACAGCAACAGCTGCCTGCTGGTCTAAGTACACAAGCACAGTTCTCTGAAATCAGTGACCTGGTGTGCCTTTGCAAAACAGAGGTGCTAGTTAGATAGTATTGGGAAAGGTAAACTGGTTGTAGCCACACACTCTTGCTTTTTTCTGGAGTTGAGATGCTTGCATGCTAGGGAATGGAGGAATTCAGGACAACATGAGAAGCATTTCAGTTAGCTCAAGATCTCAAATTGTCCTCTATCTGTCTGATTGGGGCTCACTCTTAAGACACTGTCACAGTGCTGTCATCATTTGTTGCATATATTTTTTATTTCACGGCTGGACCATTCTTTCAGCGGGAGCAGTGAACAGCCTACATCTGCAAGTCTGGTGGTTGCTATCAGGGGAAGCTAAGGGATTATCCAGGCCTTGGACCAGGCAAGCAATCACTTCTGCAGGACATCATCAAGGGCAAGTTAGTAAGTAGGGCACTAAGCTGTGAGAGCAGGAATTTCCTCAAGCTAAGGAGTGTTCCAGCCCAGCTCTGTAGGTTCTTGAACAGAGGCATTCCCTAGAGAAGATGTCTTCTGCTGTGGCTGGCATGCCATCACTCCTGGGATGGAGGAGGTAAAGGGATGGTGGGTGGTGCTGCTTCCTTGCAGCAGGGGTGGAAGGAGAGCGGAAATAATTCACATAGTTAGTATATTGGCTAATGGTCAGAGGAAGCATTTCTCACTCTGTTTCCATTAGATCACTGCTGTATCTTTTGAAAGGTTACTTCTTGTTCCAGTCACCAGTCCACCCATGCTTTCATTTGGTAATACACTGCTTGTTTGAGAGCAGGAAGTTTTCACTTGTGGACTGGTCTGAAGGTGTTGATTCCATTCACCTGTGGGTTCCCTCTAGAAAGAAAGTAAAAAAACCTGCTCCTCCCTGTGACATTGCTGAGGAAAGCTGTGTGCAGTCCTTCACGGATGTGTTCGCTTCTGCTTGTGCTTGCCTCATACAAGACCTCTTTATGGGGAGGTCAGGAAAAGTGATGCAGAGAGCTGCAATGATCTCTCCCCTCAGCTCCACCAGTGAGAATTTCAACTATTTGTTCTAGGTGAGCTGTCTTGATTCTCAGCTTATCCCAGCTGACCTGTGGGCTGCAGCTGAATGGGCACCGTGCAGGGCAGACGCTGCCCCCTGCAGTGTATGGGCAGGACAGAGCACTAGGGATAAAACTGGAGGCTGAAGCGCATTTAAATCCTCTTTGTCATAGAGCTTTCTATGCTTTGAACCTTCTCTGTGCCTGATTTCAGTAGTGGCTTTTGTCTGGATGCCCATGCCTACTTGACCTGTCTTTAAAAACCGAAGCATGAGCTTGGAAATGTAAGCATTTTACTTCCTTTTCTGATGTTTAAAATTCACAGGTATACTAGTACTGTAAAATTCAGCCTCAGATGCATGGAACATGTGTGGTTTCTTGGTGTTTGGTTTGCCAGCCACTGGATGTCACTGCTGCCTCACAGAAGGTTCTCCCAGCTCCTTTTCAGTGGGTTTGGACAAACAAGAGTGGAGGCTCTCTGGTTGTCACTCAAATAATTGCCTACTCACATTTCTTGGAAGAAATGCCACATCGATTATAAAATACATTAATTGCTAATATCTAAAGCAAACCTCTAATTCCCAGTGCAAGGTGAGAGGCAAGATTGTGCTGTAAACTACTGCAGCCTGCAGAAGCTTTCGTGCTTGATGAGTCTGTGTGCTGACTGTCCAGTGAGTGAAATGAAGTCTCTGGAAAAAAAGCGTGATTTAGAGGTATAAATGTAACATTTTTACGGCTTACAAATGGCACATTTTGCAACACATGATTTTTCAAATTTAAAAAGTGAAATGTGCTGACAGATTCGAGGAGATTAAGTTGGATATGTAGCAAAAAAAAAAAAACAAAAAACTTATCTAGAACTCTGGCTTTATGTTTTGAATATATATTAAATACAGATTAAAAAAAATGCTTACAAATTTCTCACAGATGTGGTTCTGAATTCCAGTTTTTGTAAAACGGCCACTAATATGATCAGAGGGTTGGAGCACCTCTCCTGAAGAAAGGTTGAGGGAACTGGGCTTGTTTAGCTTGGAGAACAGAAGGCTCTGGGGAAACCTCATTGTGGCCTTCCAGTACTTAAAAAGGAGTATATAAACAGGAGGGGGAACAGCTGTTTACAAGGGTGGATAGTGATAGGACAAGGGGGAATGGTTTTAAACTGATACAGGGGAGGTTTAGTTTAGACATTAGAAGGAAGTTTTTCACTCAGAGGGTGGTGACACTCTGGAACAGGTTGCCCAAGGATGTTGTGGTTGCCCCATCCCTGGAGGCATTCAAGGCCAGGCTGGATGTGGCTCTGGGCAGCCTGGTCTGGTGGTGGCAACCTGACCCATGGCAGGGGGTTGAAACTAGATGATCTTTGAGGTCCTTTTCAACCCAGGCCATTCTGTGATTCTATGATAATGGATTTGAGTTTTTTTTAATATGGTAAGTTACTTACTGCCTCTTATTATGAGAGGAAAAAAGCTCATGGAAAATTCTGGTTTGTAGAAGTGTTCATTTTGTTTGAAGGTAGTCTGAAATATCACGACTGTCTTTAGCTGGATGAAAAGAAAAAAAAAAGTTTTCTATCATAATGTTTGAAGATGCAGGTCAGCAGCACTGGAGGCAAAATGTTCTTCTTTCTACGTAGTTCTTGAACAGTGCTGAGCTGGCACTCTGATTTTGAATATATAGCACTGTTTTCCTGCATTCTAATGTACCTGTGCCACTAAAATTAATCCAGGTGAATATGTATTCATAAAACAGAAAATGATTTTGTTATTAATGTGCTATTAAATACACAATGGAAAATCTTCCCCGAACCAGCTGACTTCACTCCCCTGGGCAGCATATAGCCCTTCTATCTCTGCAAATAGCTACACAGGGCGCTGGCAGCCTAAGTGCTGCTGTGCAGATTGAAGTGCTGCAACTTGTAATCAACTGAAATCTTTGCGAGGAATCTGTGGAAGGAATACATGAGTCACCTGATCCATTTAAAAAAAAAAAAAGGCCATCTAGCACCTGTGTGTTGGTAGCTGGGAATGTGATTAGCTGCAGTTACTTCAGGCATAACAGCAATTGAGGGGGAGGCTTTTAGAAATTTAGGTGCACTTCTGGAGATCGTGCTGTTGCAGGGGTTGCATCAAGCCTGACTGAGAAAGAAAATGCCTGATCAGATAGCTCTTAGTTATAGAGGGATTTCATTTGGTAATTTTCGTCCCCCAGGGAGGAAAATGAATAGCCTGTTTTGACCAATTTTAGTTTTCTTTCTGGTGCATGAGGAGTATGCATTGACCTTTTTAAGTATATAGAGAAATATAACTGTGGAAGTTTCAGTGTTTCCATTCATCAAGAATAATTGTTTAATATATGATGGATATATTTGAAAAGTCAGATTGTCTCTAGTAGAAATTTTTCCTGCTGAAAGATGAAAAAAGGAATAAGATCTTTTGCTTATTGAAATCTAAAGCACTACGTCTCTGTAATAAGTAGAACAAATGAATAAATTTCTTCTCAGAAAGTGGTGAGGTCTTGGAGCAGGCTGCCCAGGGAGGTGATGGAGTCACTGTCCCTGCAGGTCTTCAAGAAGAGGGTCGATGTGGCACTGAGAGACATGGTCTGGAGTGGTCAGAGGCATGTGCTGATGGTTAGACTAGAGGATCTTAGTGGTCTTTCCAGCCCTAATGATTCCATGATTCTATGATCTGGAAAAGGGGGCTGATTATCAAGTAGGAAAACTTCAAGCTATAGGAATTTCTGGGCAGGTTGTAGTTAGGGAGAGTGAATAATCTCATTTAGGGATGTAGCTGAGGAAGGGAACAGTTGCAAAACAGAAGTATCGTTGATGACTATGATTTAATGAATGTTGAGAAGTGTGGCTGAATTACTTGCATTGCTTGCTTCTAAATCATCTGTAATCCTTCAGGGGAAGAAAAAAAGCAGACCTTCCAGACGCTTTGTGTCACCACTTTGTGGTGGACAAAAATGCAAATGGCCAAAAAAAAAGGTGTTAGTGCCATTATGTTCATTTACTTGCTTGTCCTTTTTCTTGATCTTCAGTTCTTGTATTACAGGCTGTTGCCCTTATAACTTCAGCAGCAGAAACAGGATTCAAAGACAGTGATGTTATTTAGGGAATGCGCAGGCACAAAGTTTGGCACAAATCACAGGAAAGAACAAGGGGATGTATGGTTTTTTTCTGAGAGCATAGTGAAATTGAAATGTTGAATGTTTAAAGTGGATGCAGAAAGGCTTTTCATGGCATGCTGAGCTGGAATTTAGTGATGCAGAGCTCTGCTGAAGGACATAGTAGGAACTGGCATAGGAAATAGTCATATTTCCAATGTCTTTCTCTGAGGCATAAGAAAGATGAGAGTAAGTAAGAAAGATGTTACAGACAGATATAGGCCTGACTGAACCTGTTACTTGAATGTCCATCCAATGCATTTGTAGGGATATAAACTGTTTGTTTCAATCAAAATGTGCAATTTATTAATGTGATAGCATTTATTAGCAAACCTTAAATAGGCATTACATTTTCAAATTAGCCATAACTTCTAAAATGATGTGGCCCTTCAGGGCTTGGTTTTTCTCTTTATTTCTTTGAGTTTTCCACGTGATTGTGCTATGTGTTCTAACACTATGGACAATTGCACAGATTTGGCCAAGGTTGTTGCTTTTGTGTGTCAGGTGAAACATGTGAATGCATTTTGAGCAGAGGAAGAGAGAGCCAAATGTGACCTTTCTTTTAGCTATGTTTGTTATGCCTGAAAGTTTAAATATAAATAATGAAGATCCCTTCTTGTCTGCATAAAGCCAGTGGAAGTGTTTTAAAGGCAAAAACAAAGCAGGAAAAAAGCAAGTATTTTATAGTAAGTGAGCCAAATGCTTAGCCCACTCTAAATCATGGTATCTTAAGGGCATATTCTGGCAGCCACAGCTTAGTGCAGCCTTGCAGCCTTCTTTTGCAGCATGGTGCTGGCAGCAGGGATGTGCAGAGCGTCACACCATCGCACATGGTCGTGGAGGCAGCAGTTGTTCAGCAGCTCCATTCCACTCTCTTGTGGGAGAGAAAAGGCCTTGCTTTCTGAAGCGGGCTGCTGCTCAGGCCTCATGCCACTGCTTGAACTGTAGTACAATTTACGTCCTCGTTCTCTTCTGTCTGAAAGACAGCTCTCAGCGAAGATGCACGTGTGGAAAGGTGTTGTACATCACTGTGTCAAAACCAATGCAATGAAATCTTTTCACAGATGCAAACACTGGCATTATGATGAAAACCTGCTCACCTCCAGTGTCGTCATTGTCTTCCATAATGAAGGGTGGTCCACGCTGATGAGGACAGTTCACAGCGTCATTAAGAGAACACCTAGGAAATACTTGGCAGAAATTGTGCTGATTGATGACTTCAGCAACAAAGGTATGTTGGAGTATTAATACACTGCTTGCAGAAAAGGCAAATGCATTGTTTTAAAATTAGTTTTCTTTTGATTTATTACCTGCTGTGGACTGAGTTGACTGCAAGGAAAGCAAGCTGATTCTTCAGTCTTTTCAGCATGGGAGGCTCTTTTCCAGTGAGCTGCTTTCATGAAGGTGACAATCCTTTCTATGCAGTCAGTTGCTTGAAAGACAGGGCTTGTGTTACTTCTCTCCTGCACCATGGAGGAATATGTAGGAGTCTGCTGGGAGAACAGCTCTTGTGAAAACAAACAGTTTTGAGAATATTGAATGAGTTTGTGTTTAACCTGTTAGGAATAATTCATTCCCTTATTCTGTAGAGGAATCCAAATTCTTTCTTCTTTTTTTTCTTCTTCACTAAAATAAAAATTTATCTAAGGCAATTCTTTTTCACTATCTTTTTCATTTTTGACATCCTTTAGCACTGTGTTGAAGTGGTTGTTTCTCAGGGCAGTGAGGGAGCTAAGAATTTAAGCACATGTTGAATTCTGCCTTTCTTTGAGACTTGCATATTAATTCAGAAATCCAAAGATTTTCCTCTTCCTTTGTAATATACAGCCTTAGTTTATACTGATAATGTATGTATTTTTGTGTGATTCTTAGAAATATGAACGTACACTGACTCTTTTTCCTCTTATGGTGGTGTCTTAAGAGCTAATTTAAATTGAGACCAAATGCAGAGAGTTGAAATATAACTATAAGGTAATTGGTATAGAGGAAATCACCTTTTTTCAACTCAGTGCTCTACTTTGAAATTTATTTTTAAAAATGCAGGTTTTTTTGCAAGATTTTATTGCTGCCTAGCTTTCTGATGGAAGTTGACAGAGTAGTTGCCTAACTAAGAATATTTTATACACACAAGAAGTGTATTCTTGTTACTGAGACAGTACTTAGACATCAATTACTGCCTCTGACTTTCTCCTTTCAAACAAATTACTTGATTTCTTTGTTGCTTGTCTTGTATAGCAGTACCTCTGCCTCACCCCTATTTTTATGGGAATAAATCCATTATACCTGAGAAACTTTTAGGCATCAAGGTAATAGTGAGCCGAAAAGGTACTCACACTCTTAGGTTTTGGTAGAATATATTTGTAGAAAATACAAATCTGTGACAAAGAGGGAAAGTCTTCAATAGTTCTGCCCATGCAAAAATCATGGTTTCAAGCCTTTGCTCCTTGTGTGTCATTTGATGCTGTATGGCTCTGATTTTGTAGGGCAGAGCTAATCCGTTATTTTGACAGAACTGTAAGCATATATGATATGGTTATATCATATATCATATGGCAGTTTCTTTTAAGATGACAGTGAGGAGCTAGGGTAGGCTTTTAGGAGCACAGGCAAGTCAGAACTGGTCAGGAGCATAGAATACAGACTCTTCGGTCTCCTCTCTGTGTAATAGCTGCATTGGGCACTGACAGCAGATGGCTCTGTGCTGAAGCTCTGTCCCTTTCATCAGGCAAACTGCACTTCTTCGTATTCAGTCTAGCAGCAGTTATTGTGTTCTGCTGGTATGTCTGCATATCTGCCTGGTATGTCTGAATCGATCACATAATCAGGATTGAGTATAAATTGCTGTTAAAGATAGTTAAGGTTTGCTAATTTTTACGTCATACCCATAGGTAGACAGGTATCATTTTCTGTTTATTTTTACAGGAGATGAAAAGTTACCTGTATTGTAAACTTGTCTACATCTGGCTCAGTCTAATAAAGATACTGAATGGTACATAATAGTCTCCTATTTTTTACAGCCTCTGAGAATTTGGCTTAGATATACACACACATTATAAAGCAGAAATATCTTCTCTCCTAAGGGATGTAATCTTAATAATTCAGTCAGCAGACATGTACTGTGTTTTTCCTTTGCAGCTGGGATCACAGCTTTCCTTCTGAGCTGTTCAAGGACTGCCTGAGTGAGCAGCATGAAGTAACTGCAATGCTGACGGTCTCTAGAAACATCACCAAGTTTTTACTAGTGATCAGTCTCAATATTTGGGTTGCACATGAGTCATAGCTGATTCTCTACTACACATGTCATTTATGGGTTGAGTTTGGCATAACTGGCGCAACACTTTTCCAGTATATGACTAATGTTAAATACAGGTAATATTTTTCCAGAAACTTGTTTTGGAATGCAGAATCTGTGCTTTTTACACACATATGTATGGTTAGCTGATAGATACAGCTAGCCTAGAACTAACTTCCAGCAGACCCTTGTCTTTATTTTTCCTAGACTTCATTTTCCCAAATAACATAGGTCAGAAAATGGAGTAAAGTAAGCATGGGATGAAGTGTTCTCATGCGTGAGCAACTGGAAAACAAGCAGGGACTGGAATGACTCTGTACACCTCGCTGCAACTGCATTATTTCCCTATAATAATTCATTAAAATGCTTTAGGCTATTACTTGGTAAACATAATTAACTTAATTTCAATCATTCAAATTGCATTCCAGATTTAAAAATGGCTGAAGGAGGAGAATCTAGCTCCACTTCTTTCTCCCTGGAGAAAAGCATGATCTAGCATAGTTGGGGTGACACACCAAGCTGCCTGAAGTGATCCACACTAGTTAGGAGAGCTGCACATCAGAAACAGTCTTTGCCGTAGTAGAGCTGCTGGTGGCTTTTTGCTTCTGCAGCCAAAGCAGAAGTGGTGCTGATCAAACAGGCAGGCTTCGTGACTTTCTCTTCCCCGCCTGCTTTCAGACTGCTTGCTTTGTCTGTTTTTCCTTACATACCTTACAGGCAGAAACAATTGCGGCGCTTTGAAAATGCTATTTTTCATTTAGTTCTTTGTGGAAAGTCAGCTGGGAGCAGCCTCTTTGCAGAATGATGCTGCCTGCCTGCCTGCCTGCCTGCCTGCCTTCATCTCCTCTGCAAACAGCAAGTCTTGGCTGTGGAGGGCTGCTCAGGAAGATGTGCTGAATTCAGCTCCAGCATGTCTTTCTTTGCCAACATGCAGACAGAACAGTAACAAGAAGATGATGCCAAGCTAATTCAATTGCACTAGTTCTGATGTTTGCAGTGGAAAACTCTGTACTAATGCATCCTAGAATCCATTTACTTATGTTTTCTTTAAGGTTATCTGGTGTAGCATCCTTTATGATAATAAAAATGGGAAGCAATGGGCACTGATAGGTAACAGTACTTTCAGTTTAATAGTGCTCACAGGTGGGATCTGAAATGTGAATGGGTACCCCTGTCTGAACTGAGAGCCCTATACTAGCAGTGTTAGACTGTGGAGACCAGGAAGGCAGCAGCTTTAGGGAGGGCTTGTGATGCCATTCCTCTTGTTCTTAATAAATGACATCCATGAGTAGAGGAAGAAAAACAGAGCTCTCCTCCTCCCCACCCCCAGCTGCAATCTGCAGTGCCTAATGCCTTTTGGAGAAAGGTTGTGCTTTTTAAAAACATTGATTCATGCTGTAATCATGCAGTGAGACTTGAGAGAACCACCCAAACAAGGGAAGACCAGATTGGTGGTTATAGTACTTTGGGGGGTAAAATGGACATTTTAGAACAGGAAATAAAATATCTGTTGACAGATATAATAAATACTCATTTTAGGGGAACGGCATTTAATGTTGGCCAAACAATATTTCTAACTGCAAAAGGATCAGGGTTTTATACAGTACTGTCATGCAGCCTAGCAATGCCAAGTCTCTATAAAATGGGAAAAGGGGAAAATTCAGTTTTCCTGTGGGAAAGAGCACTTGCTGCTAGCCCTGGCAAAGACTGGGATAATGGACTGCAAAGCAAATGCAAAATGGACTTGTGCTGTGGAAGAGCTTTAGTGAATCAGTGTTACAGGTTTTTACAGCTCCCATGAACCGTACATACTTGAACTTTTGATAAGTAAAACATTTGGCTTCATGGGCAAGAGAGCTGGAAATAAGTTTACAAACTTTAAAACCTTCCCGACTGTTGCATGTATTTGGAATGTGCAGAGTATATAACGGTGTGGTACAGAGGTTCTCATAGTACTATTTCAGTGTGACCTCATAACTCACTGAAATTTATCCTATAACATTTTTTATACAACTGTCATATTGCGTATTCTCTATATAACGCATGGCACGTTACTCTATATAGCATAAGTGATAAAATTGTTCTTTCCCTTGTTTGATTTTTATAGATCCTTGACATTTTTCTAGTTCACAAGGCTTTACAAAAGAAACTGTAAATGTGTGTGGGAAAAGAGGATACTTAAAACTGCTGCTTGAGAAAACTTTATTTTATAAAGTTGAAGAGGAAGGATAATATCAGTATAGAATGAATACTGATTTTGAAGATTTTCTGGTCTTTGGCAGAACTGCTGAATTTTCGAGTTTGGAAACTTCACTTATAAGAAATAAACATTTTTATCTGAGTAATTTATGTGTAGCTTTTGTTTAAAATAAACATTTTTAAAATACTTTTGGCAAGAATATAAAACTTATTAAATGTAAGGAGCAGCAAACAGCAAACTCCGGGCTTCAATCCTTTTAATTCAGAGTGCAGAAAACAGCATAGCTGAAGCACCTTGATGTCTGATTGCTAGTGCAAGGGACGTCCCTGTCCTTCCACCTCATCTTGTCCCTCCTGGCCATGCCCACCTCTGTGGTTTCACCAATGAGGAGACAGGCCAACCTCAGCCAATTCAAAAGCTACTCCTCAAGCCTGATTAACAGCTTGTGTGGAACCACAATAGGCAGAAGACCAGCATGAGTGCTAGGTGTTGGACAGGCTTGTGGAGGAGCCAGGAGCAGCAGAGGAGAAGGATGCTCTGTCCTTCCCGGCAGCATTCTCTTGGCTCAGCACTAATACATATCTGTCTGCCCCTTCAGGCTGCTGCAGACCACACTGTGCGTGTCCCTGCCTCAGATTAGGTGGCTTATTTTGGGCGCTGATGGAGAAACAGAAGCTGGACGTGATTCGTTCAAGCCTTTTAGTACAGGAATAGATTTCAAATGGACAGCGGTAGTTGAATTAGCGTAGCCTCAAACTGTGAGTGCCTGACTGCCAGCCCTTCTGCCTTTTTGAATTTTCTCAACAGAATCAACTGTGCAAAAATATTATGCAACACTTGCATCCTTTTTTCAAATTGTGTGGTAGAAATGTGCTTTCCAGAGTAGTCTGGCAAAGCCCAAGTGCAAATACAAATCTGTAAGCATTTCAGTGTAGCCCATCTTGGTTCTTCTGGATAACTCATCCCTTTATTTAAGCCAAAATTGGCTTAAATTCTCTTGTCCTTTTTGTGTTCTGTGGGGTTGGTAGCATGATCATCAGTACAATGAACCACAGCTCATCCACTGCAGTTCTGGCTCTTCCAAGTATTGTTTTTATGAATTTAATTAAAAGATTAATCCAACACCACTGCTACCCCAAGGTGGGACAGGTCTAGATGAGAGAGGGGAATAATTTGAATATAGTGGGTTTTTGTCTCAGATTTCCAGATTTAAAAGACTAGCATAATATTTTTTAAGTCCAAACGTGGCAAACGGAGATGATAAACAGAAAAGCAGTGCCTCCTCCTGTATATGTGTGACATTATCTGATGAGGAAAGACCATATGCTGAAGTGTGGAAACTATGTTGTTCTGTGTGGTCAAAACACATTTGAAGACCTTGAAGCCACTTCATGATGCGTTGAAGTGACTGGGAGTTTTTCATCTGGCTCTGCTGCAGTGTGGCCAGCAACTTGACCTGACTTTTCTTGAGAGAGGTGAATTTGTGCCACGAAGTCAGAGAGCTCCAGGGCTCAATCCCTACAGGTTTAGTGTTTAGTGCACAGTAGTACAAGCTGCTGCTTGATTTCAAGATTCCCTAAGTCCTGTATGTCTGCAGATATTTTTAAGTAGAGTTGGAGTTGGGTTGTATTAAGAATACAAACACGACTATTACTGAGCTTCACCTAAATAAATTTTTCCTGTTATTTGATAGCTCACCTAAAGGAGAGACTGGATGACTACATTAAGCAGTGGAATGGTCTTGTAAAGGTATTTCGAAATGAAAGGAGAGAAGGTTTAATCCAGGCTAGAAGCATTGGAGCCCAGAAGGCTAAGCTTGGACAGGTAGGATCCTGCTCACACACAAGTCTTGATTAAATATATACTTAATTTTACACCTTTAACTTTTTTCCTTTTTTGTTTTTAATATTAAGGTATTTCAGTGTGAAATAATATTAATTCAAATTCTGTGATATGATTGTTCATTTGCTTCTCTGTTTCTCTCTTTTGAAGGTTTTGGTTTATTTGGATGCCCATTGTGAGGTGGGAATTAACTGGTATGCGCCACTTATAGCTCCTATTTCCAAGGACAGGTAATGCTTTCCTGTGATTTCTAGTGCCTGGCCTCTTAGAAGCAAAAGTCAAAGCAACAATCTTCACTTTTAAAGTTAAAAGCAATATGTTGTATACCTATGTCAACTTCTATCTGTATCAAACCATGTCAGTATTTGTTGAATGACATATTTGTTGTCTCTCAGCACAAAAGCTATGTGAGGAGGAAGAACAGGCAAATCAATCTCCAGATTTTCTATTTCAGTAGGTGGACTGAATATTTTAATATAGATTAAATATCAAGCAAAGCTTCTCTTTTGTAGTAATCTCAGTGATCACAGTTACAAAAACATTCTATTCTAGCTGAGAAAGGATGATGATTAAACAAAGTTTTTTTTTTTAACTGAAGATAACTGTTATTTTTGGTGAAGGAAAAGTAATGGCAAAAGTTCTGATTTAACAGGATTTGAAGTTACTTCCATCTCAAGAGTTTTATAACTGCAGGATTGTGAGATGGTCCATTATGACTTCTGTAAAGCACTGTGGAGAATTGCCTCTAAGGAAGCAGAGCCTGGGACTGAGCCGGTCTGTCCCGCTGTCCCGCAAGGCCAGGTGTCTGCAAGGACCTGTGTGCAGTGATAAGAGCAGGGATCCCAGGGCCTCCATGTCTGGCTGCTGTTCCCGTGCACTACCGTGCTCCCAGTTTTGTAGTCTGGACTACATGGGTTTACAAAACCACAGGCTTGTTTAAACACTTTAATCCTATGAAGTTATGGTTTAAGCCTAAAAAACTATTTATTAACCTGTCATACTGGCAGAAGTTTCTAGAAGAGTGGTTTTTTGTGTGTTTTTTAAAGGTCATAACTTAGCTGCAAGACTGTATGTAGGCCATAATATTAGATAGAAGGAGTGAGAACTCCATGTGCTCCCACTGAGGCCACATTGCTCTTACACCTGACAAAAAGATGGGAGGAAAAGGCAGCTGTAGGGGGTCATTCAGCAAGCATGTGGAGGTGCTGGGAGCTCTGCAGCCTCCCATCAAGTGCTGTTCTCTAGGTACAGCATACTGGCACTTCTGCACTGAAGGAAAGAGCACATCATTATCACTTCTTGTCTCCTGCTTGTTTTCCTTTCTCATATGAGAGTTGACTTATAAAGATGGAAGTGCTTGGGAAAAAAAATAAAAACTAGGATTGCAGTTCGGTCACCAAGAAATCCATTTGGGAAATTTGGAGAGAATAACAGGATGATGTGTTTTTATTGTTGAAAGTTGCATATGAGAGATAATTATGAGGAGCACATTGTAAATTAAAAAAAAAAAAAAAAAAAGAAAAGCCTTCTTTCAGAGGCTGTTGCTAAATGAGCACCAGTAACACCTTTTTTATCCTTAAAGTCTGGATTTGCAACATGGTTGGATGGGAGCAAACAGTGAACATCCATATTGGCGCTAGTAAAAGCTAAGCATTATTACCTTATTGGCAGCTAAGGTTTGATGTGAATAGAAGTTACAGAAAAATAATAATACTGTGAGAACCCTAGCCCTCTACAGGCTCTTCTGTTGCCTCCAGCAATGCTTTGTAAGAAGTACACATAAAGTGTAAGTGAATTGATATGTTAGCATTTCATGCCCATCTCTCCTGCTTTCAGAACCTCTTAAAACATCAGAAACAAAAGCCTCTCTTTTTTGTAACAAGGCATCATTTTGCAAGTGACTTTTCATATGAACTGCTTTATGAGATTAATAATAAATGGTGAAAAATTCAGATTAGTCATATTACTCTTCTTAAATTGCATTTTGCTCTTTCTTTCCCTTCTATAAACGTTTCAGAACTACATGTACTGTACCTCTAATAGATTACATAGATGGGAACGATTATTCCATTGAGCCACAGCAAGGTGGGGATGAAGATGGTTTTGCCAGAGGGGCCTGGGACTGGAGTTTGCTATGGAAACGAATTCCATTAAGCCACAAGGAAAAGTCCAAACGAAAACATAAAACTGAGCCTTATCGGTAAAGAGAGCTGTTTATATACTGTGAATTGTAACAAATGAGTGTCTAAAGCCTTTCCTTCTTCCCTCCTCCCTCTTCTCCCATGAATCACGGTTGGCGCACGCATCCTCCGTGGGTCCCTGCGCATAACCACATCCTCCCCGCCACCATCCGCCACCCGCAGAACCACATGCACTGTGCCGCTTATAGATGTCATAGATGGCAACACTTTTAAGATTGTGCCGCAAGGGGGTGGTGACGAAGATGGGTTTGCTAGAGGAGCGTGGGATTGGAGTATGCTATGGAAGAGGGTGCCCTTGTCCAAGCGAGAGAAGGAAAAAAGAGAGACAAAAACCGAACCGTATCGGTAAACACTAAATCACTTACCCATTTCTTTTTTCTTAAGTAGATATTGATCCACTAAATCTTGCATGCATACTTAAGCCTGAAAATATTCCTACCTCTGACCACGCCAGCTGCTTTGTTTCATCAGGCCTGTACGCTGCAACTGATTACTTGCTTAAAATGGCTTTGCTGCCTTCTGCTGCCTCTCCGTTCCTGCTCTTGTGTGCTTAACAGGGCGTACCTTAGAAAGAGGGGGGTTGTCTGGGGAGATGAAGCATCGTATGACTTTGTTTCCAGAGAAAACTTTATTTAGCTTCGATATTTGTAAAAAGTAGTGCTGGAAACAAAAGTGCTTATTTAACCATTTTGTTTGAAATAATGAGCATGCTGTGAGTATTCGTAACAGCTGGCAATGCGTAAAATCTGTAGGTTGCTGTCATGGCTTGGTGCATGCGTACAGCTCGTGGGTTACGTACGTATATCAAAAGAATCCCTTTTGTCATGCTTCTCCCACTTGCTTCACAATAGATCACATCTGACAAAGAAGCATACTATTTGAGAATCTTGGCTAGTTGTTTTCTAAGGTCTCAATATGCTTGGGGATTTTACTGTAATGTGTATCACATGGAAAGGAAAAGAGAAAAAAAATCCTTATTTTCTGTGAAATCTTCAGTAATTTTTACACAGATCCCACCTTCTTCTGCTTTGGAGCGGGGTATGTTTTCTTCCCAGCAAACAGAAACTGGCTAGAAGCTCTAGCTTAGAGTTTCTGGATTGCTTTTCAAGACTGGAAGGCTGTGGTTCTGCTGTTTTTTATTGCTTTCCCCTTCACACTCAACTAATCGTGTTACTACATTTGAAAGCAATCTTCACATCTTCAGAGTCTAATGTCTTCTATTGCTTGTATGTATGATTTAAGTACTGTAAGAACTTATGTTGGTAATTCCCTCTCCTCACCCGTGATTGTTCTTTGCTAAAATGGCAACACATGCAAGGAAGTTATGAAGCTTTGATCTGTTTTGTGTACAACCTAAATAATACCGTTTTCTGACAAGGCTGTCCACATTGAAACTTTAGTATTTGCTCGGAGGGGGATAAACTATTTCAAACATCTCTGTTGTGTTCTGTGTTTACCATCCAAACAGGTCTTAAAATCCTTTAAACTGTTCCCAGAAACACACAACACATGTTCTCGGAATAGTTTAAAAGATGATTTTATTTTTAATAATACTTTGATAGTCATAATGCCTTTAACAAAAAGAATTCCGAGTCAGTTATGCCCGGGCTGTGTGTGTTTTGTTGCAGCAATACTAAGGCATGTAAGACCAAGTAATGGCTTTGCTCAAATAGGATTGTTTTATTAAAAAAAAAGCTAAAGCAAAACTGACAAAATGATCTTCAACAACTTAAAGCACAGAAACAACTTTCAGTAATGTGAGAAGTAGCCCTGGACTGAATCCCACTTTCTTAATCCCCAGCCTAGTGGGGACTGCAGGTATATTCCTTAGGGATTTTTTATATTTATTGATGCTCAGGTGGAAAATGCTGGAAATGGAAATTCTGACAAAAATTTTCTATAATTAAGAATCTATATATACAAAAATAAATCACAAGTTCACTGAAAATTATACCGATGTCATTTCATGAAATCCCTGAATGCTTATGACAAAGCTTTATGATCTTTCAGTGTATTGCCATCAATCTAATCTTTATTATATGTTATCAGCGAATTGCTTCCTTAATTATTGTTTTCTGTGAATGTTCTCTGATTGTTTTGGCAGGAGGAGTTACACTGTATTCTTCTTCCAGGTCCCCCGCCATGGCTGGTGGATTGTTTGCCATTGAACGTGATTTCTTTTTTGAACTGGGTCTCTATGATCCTGGCCTTCAGATCTGGGGTGGTGAAAATTTTGAAATTTCTTACAAGGTAACATTAAATAGTAAAAACTTTCATAGAATCCTAGAATAATAGAATCAGAAATGTTGGAAAAGACCTCCAAGATCATCTAGTCCAACCATCCACCTACCACCACCATTTCCCCACTAAACCATGTCCCTTAATACAACACCTAAACATTTCACCTCCAGGCATGGTGACTCCACCACCCCTGTGCAGCCCATTCCAGCACCTGACCACTCATGTGGAGAAGAAATTTTTCCTAATATCCAACCTGATGTTGTCAGGTTGGGAATCTGTCCCTAAGTTTGGATTTTGTTAAGGGTTTGGGATTGCACACGTGCCCAAATAAGTAGCCTGAAACCAGACTGACAGGAGGGGGAAGACCTGGCTGCTCACTGCGTGTGGTTGTAGAATAATGTTGTATTTAAAGGAAGTGATGAGAGAGCAAGCACCATTCAATTAAAGCACAGGTGCATATAGAGTAAACAGCAATGCAAAAGGACGTAAGCTGCCCTGGTTTCCCCCTCCCTACCATTTTTGTGAGTGAAAAATGGTCTCAGATGCTTCTCAAAATTTAAAGAACTTCTCTTCAAGGGAAGTCTTCGTAATTGAAGCACTAACTGCATAATTCATAATAGCTGCAGATTTTATTTTCAATCCTAGGCAAATGCATGCTCTTCAGTTAGCAGGAAATGTAAGATGATAATCATTAGCTTCTGGTATCTTCAGTATTCGTAATGACTCAAGTGGCAGACAGCAGGAATCTGTCCCAATTAACAAACGAAAGTGGAGACATCTAATATCCTCAGCAGTGATCTGTGACACTGTAGCTGAATTTCAGTAGAAGTACATTCAGAGCTTCCCCAGCTACTCCTGCTGATGATGACTTCGAGGAAAGCTCTGAGTGCACTTGCTCAGCTGTAAATCCATATGCAAAAGGCAGTTATTAAGGATGTTACAGATACAGGGTTTTTATTCTTTTAATTCCCCATCTTGCTTAGATTTAAATCATGATTGAAATTACATACAGTAATTTCGTAATTGAAGTGGATAGCTGCCGCTGATTATGTAGAGACCTTTAAATTGATTTCCACAGATCAAAACCAGTCGGAACTAAATAACATTTATCACTGTTGCATACGGACTCCTAGATAGCAAATAAAATGTCTTTGCATATCAGAGTTTCTTTGTATGGTTTTTAAATCAAACTTCAGAAATTAATATGATGACAAGCACGCACAGTAAAGGAAAAAAACTTTTCTGCCCATCTTTCCTAGTGATGTTAAGTCATACTTGTAATCTGGAATGCAATCTTAATTTGGAACATCCCTGAACTTATTTAGAATTTGGATTTGATGCTACATTTTAAACTTGTCAAAGCTATGAGCAAATGAATTCAGATCTTTTAGGTATGTTCTCTTTTCTCCATAAATAGATGGATTCTCCCAGGACATGTGGGAGGGAGGAAATTTCAGAATGGTAACATACGTTCCCCATTTTTATTTTCAGCTACTACAGCCAGAAAAAAAAAACCATGTTTGTTACAGATCTGTAGCAATTTGTAACAAAGTAATTTGTAATCAAATTATCCTAACCTCCTCCTACTCTTTATTAAGAAAAACTTAAATATGATGGGCATCTAACCAAAATCCAGCTTAGTGATGGCACGTGAGTTACTCCAATAAAATCAAAATACTGATTCTGTCATTTTAAAATTTACCCCATGCTAGATTTTGTTCTCTCATTCATTACCATTGTTTTAAACAGCAATGGAATGAGAAGGCAAACTATTTTAAAAGCTTTTTGAAAAATTACTTTAATCAAGCAATTTCGTGGTGAAGTTGAAGATGTACTCAGTACAGCCTTTCATTTCAGACTTATTATGTCTATGTTTAGGTCAAGTTTACACAGTTGGTAGAGTAAGAAAAGTAGCTGGCATCTCTTTCACAATTTGCTGTGTATTTTTCTGTCTTAAATTCCTGTAAACATGTATTAATATCTGCATCTTTTCTTGACCTTGTAGATCTGGCAGTGTGGAGGAAAACTGCTGTTTGTCCCCTGTTCTCGTGTTGGACATATCTACCGTCTCCAGGGCTGGCAAGGAAATCCACCCCCCGTGTACGTTGGGTCTTCTCCTACACTGAAGGTACTGGTTTGCTGCAACCCTGAAGTTCTTCTGATGCAAGACAGCAACAGATTCAAATAAGTCTATGTAAATTATCAGTAGAACTTTAAAGAGTACTTCATTCAAAGGTGTTCATTGTCTGAAGTTGAGATGGTCATCCATGTGGGGGGGAATCTTTGTGCCAACCCCACTGTTTGTAAGAACAGACACTCCTGGAACCCAGCTTCTTTCTTCACCCTTCCCCTGCATGGAGGTACAAATTACATTTCCTACCGCTTTCTCTCTCACCCCCAAAGCCTTTGCTGAGCTGTGCTCAATTGAAGTGCAAACAGCAGAAAGTGCCTGCCTCTGCTCTGGTGAATACAGCACAGTCCTGGAGGGTGGTGAGCATGGCTTTGCAATCCTCCGCTGGCTTGGAAGGGCATAAGCCCAGGCTCTCTGTGAGTTAGCAAACACAATAACCCTGCATCTCTCATACCTTTATAGCTGCATTTCTGAACTAGGAAGCAGAGGACAATGCCTGAGAAAATTTCATGCTTTGCACATTAAAATCCATAACTCCTCAGGCGTCTTGTAGGTACAAAAGTGTTGCTCAAGCCATGATATTAAAAGTAGACAACACCTCAAGGAAAGAGTGAGCAACCTGTATGTATCTGAACAGAGAACTTGAATCAAGAAAAACTCTTTGATATGCTTTTGTACCTACCAAAAGAAGGGCAAGGACCTTTCTGTTAAGGTTTCCTATTGCCTGGCTAAAGATTCCTCTTGTGAAGTGCTTTGTCATTTGTATATTTATAAATTATAGGCTCTATTCTTTATAAATTCCAGTCCCAGAGCCATTGTCCCTGAAAGTTACTGATGACAGTGACTTCAGATTTACAGGTTTTTTACTGGCTTCAGCCAAGCTAACAGCTGTTCCTATTCAAAAGTGAATGTCTCAGAAAAGCCTCAGAGAACTAACATAACACATACGAAATAAAAATATCCTGTATTAATAAGGAGACTTGATTAACATTTTGACCAAACTAACAGCAGGAGCAGTACCGTGGAAGGTAGCTGGAAATAAGCATAGCTGGATGTAGTGACAGAGAAAAGAGCAATGGGAGAAGAGATTGTAAATGATAGCTCCATTTTTCAATGCGGGTAAGCTTGTCTGAAATTATAAAACCATTCTGTTAATCTGAAAAATCTGATGAAAAGCATTTATTCTGTACCTAAATTTCTTACACAATTCAGCTCGTCTGGATAAAACAAAACACTGCTGATGGTTCTTAAATGGTAAAGAGCTTCTATGTGCAGGGCAGTATGAAGGAATACCTTTCTCCCTCTTCAGGTGGGAGAAAGCTCCCTTTTATATATAGCTTTATTTATTTAATTAGTGTTTGCTTAAACAAAAACAATAATTTGTGTTTGAAGTCAGATTTGTTGTGACTGTTTTAACACTGTCATTAATGCTAGAACATCAGAACAAAACAAGGTGTGCAGCTAGACCGTGTATAGGTAATTCAGAGTTAAGAGCCATCAAAGCCTAATAAGTAAATGTGAGGGAGATAATTGTTCACCAGGCAAGCCATCCTTTTTCTCTCCTTCTCAAGGCAACAATAAACTGCCTCACTTAAAATTCACGAGAATATGAAATTAAATTCATGGAGTTAACATGTGTTTGTGTCTGACCCGTTGTGCGTGCATTGAGGTAGCAGCAATGTCATTCCTCTTCACAGAACTATGTCAGAGTTGTGGAAGTATGGTGGGACGAATACAAAGATTATTTTTATGCCAGCCGGCCAGAGACAAAAGCACTGCCCTACGGAGATATATCTGAGCTGAAAAAGTTCCGTGAAGATCACAACTGCAAAAGTTTTAAGTGGTTCATGGAAGAAATAGCATATGATATAACATCGTATTATCCCTTACCACCTAAAAACGTGGACTGGGGAGAGGTATGTACAGCACATAACACGTATTTATTTTAGGAGCATTCTTTTTAAAGTTGGGAATTCAAAACAATTGTTCCTTGGCATCAATCTGAGAAGAGACTCTTTGGTTCCTGCGGCAGTAATGTAAATGGTACTCGCCACAGAGCTGCAGGGAAATAAAATAACCAAAGGGGGAAAAAATGCTACTTTGAGAGGTGAGATTGTGTTAATTAGCTGCACGTTTCCTTGATGGATTGTTCTTATATCTGTCCCTTTCTTCAGTTATGTCTAAAGATTTTTTCTCCAAAATCGGACTTCAGTTCTTTCTAAAAGAAAAAAAAAAAAAGGTTTGTATCAGAGTATTGGCAAAATGAATAGGTGAAAATCTTTTTTTTTTTTTATAAAGGCTTACAGAATAGGTCATGAAATACAGAGAGAGTACCTTCTACACCCATTTGCCTGTTTGCTAGCCTGGGATGTACTCATACCAGTACAGCCTTGGTAAATCCCTGTTCTGCATGTAATAACTTGATATGATTCTTTAACAGTTTTTTCCAGCATTAATGTACATGAGCACAGCATTGCTAAGTTAAGGGTGTGGTTACAATTTTGGCATTTCTCTTAGAGAAAATTCAGCAAATGTGATAGCGTCACTTAACTGAGAGACAGAATGTTACTGGTGGATACAGGCCACCTCACTGAGCTCTGCCCCTTCTGGTTTCAAGCCAACACCTCTTTCCCATTTTCAAATGATGTTTTGGCTTTTTTCAGATGGTTCCAGCCTTGCCCTTTCTCTTCTATCAATTTAATTTTTGTAAGTTGTGGAGGTAAAACCAGAAAATCATCTTTCTAGTAAGGGAGGAATCCTGTGTCCCAGCAAATTCAACAATAAAGATGAGATGGACCTGTTTTTCTAACTTCAGATGAGCATTAGAAAATAGAGATCTATGCATGCTTATGTGACCAACAGTGTGCCATCTCTGACTTCTCTGAGGAATTAATTAGCGATACAGAGCGTGTGCATAATGGAGCAGGGGTATGGATAGTCTTGTATCTGAAGAGCCAGTCAACAGTGTCACCTTTATTTCATATCTGAAAGGTAACACAAAGCATCAAGTTAGTACATTAGCTTGAGACCTATTTTTAAATTCACACAAAAGGTTAGAAACACTTGTTATACACTGCTTCACTGAGGTGAAAACTTCGAAGAGAATAAAACAATAATGGTCACCTTGTGGGAAGCTGCTGTTGATAAAAGTAAATGGTTGTAAAGAAGGAACAGGAAAGAGTGAAGTTCAGAGACCCTTCCGAAATTTCCTTCAACACTTCACTGGCTGCCAGTTGTCTTACAATATCTGAGATTTTTTCCCCATATGTTTGTAATACCTCACTAATTGCATTTCCAAACTGTCAGGAAAGGAAGCGTGGGTTTCATCTTTGCCAGCACTGCCTGGAAGTCAGGGCTGTGCTTTGAGCTCTGTCCTCCCAGCTTCCTTCTACAGGCACGAAGGAGAAAGAGGTTCCTGCAAAGCAGAGAGATCTGGCAAGAATGTTATTTGTGTCCTTACAAAGCTATTTTTTGATCTTTCTGAGAGTAGAATGGGATAATCAGTAGCTGAGGCATGCTTTCCAATAGGTATTTTACTCTTTATCCTTTTGCATCTGCCCGCCTTTCACTCGTTTCTTCTTCTTTCCCCCACATAATTGCTGTTGTAGAACACACTTCTGCACAGCCGGGTCAGGGGGCTGTGCTTGGCTGCAGCGTTAATAACCACTGTTTGCAGCTTCTCTGCATCAGGTTTATCTCCTCATGTCTTCCATAAGATGAGAGTAGTTTAACCAAGATGCTGCTTTATTTATGAAGATCTGAAAGAGTGAATGTGATTTGACAGGAGATTGAATAAATTAAAATACTTAGAAGTCATGCACTTCAGTGCCATTACTTTGGAACTGAGCTTCCCAGCTCTTGTTTTATTGATGTCATTTAACTCATGTGAGAGACCACAAATTAGTCTGGGCAGGTAGTAGCTCCATCTCCAACATGTAACATCATTATTTACGTGTCATATGCAGGTTTGTCTTGTATCTGTCTGGCAGAGAGCTGTTTCTGGTTTGAAAGAGAAGTGGGAATTTTTTAACTCCTTCACACTTGTTTTCCCATGAGACAAACTGAAAGTGCACAACCTATTTTTTTCCAGATCAGAGGCTTTGAAACAGCTTACTGCATCGACAGCATGGGGCACACCAACGGCGGCTTTGTCGAACTTGGACCATGCCACAGGATGGGAGGAAACCAGGTAAGTGGCTCTGAGGCAAGTATGAAAGAGAAATACTTGCACTAATGGATAACAGGCCGTGTTTCTCTTAAGCCTGTTCATAAAGTCACTTCCGTGCCACCTGCAAAAACGGGAGTTAAAGATTTCCCATAAGCACGCTGGCATTGCTGAAGTACAGGAATCTGAAAATATCATTACAGACAAAATGCTGTACAAAATGTGTAAGCAAGAAGCATACTTTAAAGCAACCATATCACTGTGTTAGAAAAAGTGCAACTCTTAGCATCACTCCTGATTCATCATTTACCCTCACTTAATTATTAATCCTTCAGGAAACAGCTCTCCTTACGCCAGCTCACTTGTTTCACAGAGTTGTTTTGCTTTAATGGAAGTAAAACATTTCTATGCAGCAACTCACCTTTCACCACAAGAGACAAACAATATAAATTTCTCTGCTTCGTTTACAAATTGACAGAATGTATTTACTAATAGATGATTTCAACCCATGCTACTATTTTGTTTGACCTGCATCTTCACAAACCTATGCACACTGCCAGGCAAGCATGCTGTTCTGCATTTGCATCTCCTTTTTCAGCTGGGTAACTCTGCAGCACTTGCAGCCTTTGTTTATGCTGTTGTGGAGTTGAACCAGGTGGTTTTTCTCACTGCAGTCTGAAATCACATGCAAGACAGCGCTTTAAAAATCCTTCTGCTTAATTTTTAGTAGGTCTTGGAAACATCTCTTTTTTTTTTATATTAGAAGTTCCTTAAAATACCTTTTCTGTAGATAGTGCTCCCAAAGCATATTGTAATTCTTTCATAAGAAGTAGCTAAGATAATGTTTTTGAATATGATTTGTATGCATTAGTTTGATTTCCTCCATGTGTAAAATGCTGAAGTTTTACTGTCTTCTCATGAAATTACTTCCCAAGCCCAAGGACTTGCAACCAAGCCTTTACAAAGATAGGGGGTTTCTTAGCCATCAAATCACTAAAAAGCTTCTTGCCGAACACTTCCAGAAGTTTACCAAGTAGGTTTCCCTTTGTTGTTATCATCTGTGCCTTGCTAGGTAAGGTTTTTCACCTTCTAAATCCTAAAGCAAAGTTGTCTGACATCATGTTGAATAAAGAGCTCTCCTTCAAATAGCTATAATAGCAGTGGAGAATATTTAGCATGATGGAATTCTATTGGCATTGCATTGTTTCTAAAATATTACTTTAAGTCAGCTGTTCAGAAGATGCCATCTTATTTTTCTGTAGCTTTTCCGAATCAATGAAGCTAATCAGCTCATGCAGTATGATCAGTGCTTAACTAAAGGACCAGATGGATCCAAAATTATGATTACACATTGTAATCTGAATGAATACAAGGACTGGCAATACTTCAAGGTATGTAACAGACATATAGGGGAAAAGCAATTGTCATCATTCGCATCTTGTTTTATAACACCTTTTCTATTGTTACTCTACGTATATCATAAGACAGACATCTGTGACAAGATTAACTGAAACAAGCAGAGGAAACGTTAATTGCACGTTCCCAGAAATCCGTGCTTGCTAGGAAAACTTCCTGCAGGGGAAGGTGTTCTGCAGGCTCTACCATTTGCTGACTTCTGAAGCAAAAATGTTAAAAGCAGATCTCCTGGCGCTACATGTGCTGCCACAGGTATCATAGGAGTTAGCACTCTTCTCAGAGAAAGCAAAGTGACCTTGTTTCTAAAAGCTTTTCATGCCACCACCCTCTCTGCTGTGTCTTTCTTTCAAGGAAGTTTCTTTATTGAGTGCTGTGAGAAGGTGACTTAAGTGCTGAGGTGCATTTAGCAGCTAGGGACAATATATCTAATTTGTGGATGTCTGTTGAAAGAAGTCTACATAAGAATAGGTGAATGTGGTGTTTATTACTCTTTGTCTTTCTGTGCTCTTTGCCTTTTTCAGTTTTTCATTCTCCTGCTCCTTAGCCATTCTCTAAAAACATGCTCTGTTGTGAATTATGGGTGTGGTGCCATTATAACGCTATTGCAAAATCTATGAATTTTTAATAAAGATTCAGAATGTTGGCTGATACACATGAAAGGGCTGTTAAGGGCTATTTAGTAAGCACATCTGTAAGTCCTCTGTTAATTTGAGTTCTGAAAGTCTAAGATTACATTTCTGTTGAAAAACGAGACTGAATTGTCTAAGGGTGATGTTATCATTGGATATGGACAGTGGCTCTGTAACTTAGTTCAGTGTCTGAGATTATCTTCTGTGGTTTTTTTTCTTCTTTCTACCTAGCATGTTGCCTATTTATTAGTTCATTAGCTGGTTATCTGTACTGAGCCTTTCTGGAAGTGAATTATTTTTGTTAGCCTCAAAGCCACCCCACCTTTCTGTCATTTCCATAGAGCTTTGAAATCTCAAGCAACATAATGCTGTTTCTAACGTCTTGTGCCATTTAGATGGGCAAAGTTTTTAAAATCTGAAATGTAAAAATCAGTAAGGAGTGTTTCAGTGCCTGCTGCCTTGGCTTTAGTATCAGGATAATATATAACACTGTTACCTCTGCAGCCATTCTAGGGCATCCCAGCATGATGCTTGGCTCTCCTCTATGCGTTTCATTTATGCGAGATGATCCATTTCCTCCCCAGTGGTACCAATTGTGTAATTGGTTGCTTATTACCACAAGTTATAAGGAAGCCTGGTGGGCACAGTCTGGGCTGCAGAACAAAACACTGACTGGCTTCCAGAAAAAAATACGGGAAGGAGATGAGAGCAAAAGGACCACCAAGGGTGTGTAACCAAGCAGATCTTAGGGCTTTGGCACTCTCTCCTGTGCAGCACAAAGGCTATGACCATTTCTCCTAATGAGGGTATAAGGAATGAAATGCTTATGAACTGCTGAAGAATGTTGTGGCCTGCTGTTCTCCTGCCAGGAGAAGTTATCTGCCCAGTCAATTGGTTCTGTAATGCTAGTTCATGTGCCAGTTTGGTGAGCATAACATCTGTGCTTCTGCATTTAGCAGCAGGGCTTTTGGTGACCCGGAATGCAGCTGGCAGAGGTCAGCTCATGGCTTCTGCTCCAACTTCCATTTACCTTTCCAGTCAGTGTCCATCCCCACGATGAGCATGCACATCGAGCTGCCCCAGCATGTGGATGTGCACATACGTGTACAAGTGATGGGGCAACAGGAGAAAGATCCAGCACTCCCTCGTGTGCTGGGGGGAGCACAAAGCAGGGCTGTGCAGCCGCACTGCAGCAGATTTGCTGCTACTCCCTCGCTTGGCACAATGCATACAGCTGGGCAGTGGGGCAGCCAGGAGCCAGAGGCTGCTTGGCAAATGGTGAGAGGGCTAAAAGAAATCAAACGTGTGAGTCTCAGCCTGACTGCACTCAACACAATAGGTCTGCAGTCTCCGAAGCTGTCTCCTGTTGCTCTGGAGGCCAGCCTTGCCCTCATCTCCTCTTTTCTTCCTTCAACCAGTCAAACAGGGAGCAAAGTTATTGCTTTTTCCCCAGTGGAGTTGATGTTGCTATATGTGAGGGCTAACCAAAGGAGGATCTGCCCAGCAAGGTCAGCTCTCGTAAAGCTGTCCTCGAGAGTTAATCTTTTGTTTGGGTTATGGGACAGATGAAAATGCTGGAAGCGTTTTAGGCACAGTTTTGCTTATTTTCTTAGCAGTTTGTTTCCAATGAGAAATGCAAGGCGTTTCAAGTTGACCTACGTGCATCAAACATTTCATAATAGAAAGGATGTAAAAATCTAAGTTTAACAAATAAATGGAACAAGTATGGAAACTGATCTTTTTCAGGGATCCTGAACCCTGATTTTGTAACTGCAAATAGCTACATTACAGTTGTGAAGAAAAATTTGTCTGTTTTTTGATTGGTGGTTGTTTGTTTCGTTTTGTTTTAACATCCCTGTGTTTTTTGTTTTATGTTTCCTTTTTTTTTCCAGAATCTGCATAGATTTACACACATTCCTTCAGGGAAGTGCTTGGATCGGTCAGAAGTCCTACACCAAGTTTTCATTTCAGAGTGTGATTCCAATAAAGCAACGCAGAAATGGGAAATGAACAACATTCTTAGTGTGTAGATAAACAGAACCTACCTACTGACACGTTCATTTGTACAGGACTGAAAATAGCCTGAAAACTGCTGCAATTATTAACTGTACAGCTCCGAGCCTCCTGACTTGGATGAAGGACATAGATGAACTGTGATTATTACAATAACATGATCATCCGCAGTTAATGTTTACAAAACTGCTTTACCTTAAACTCTGTAGATGTTTACATCTTTTTGTTTTAAGACGTTGGTAACTTAATGCGCTGTTAGCTGTGTTTCATAGGAACATAGTTAAAGGCGTTGTTGTCTTCTTTGGGATTACACTCAGGGGTCTGAAGGCAGTTTTTTTACACAAACTTGAAAAGGTTGGAGTAACCAGATTTTCATAGAACTTGGTGATTATCAACCTGTTGTAAATTTTTATTTAATTTTACATCTTACTAAGCACTGCCACAGGTTATTAGCCAGGGTGGCCTTCTCTCACAGTCATGCTGCTTTTTTGGAAGGTGAATTTCAACATATTTAGTGCCTCTTCCGTTTCTCTCTTTCACAAGAAAAGCATTTGCTGGAAATTACACAACGGATGTCACTACAGGCAGGGATCAGCTGTCCCACCCCACTACTGTGTCCCACCCCAGTTACTGTGTAGCTGAACACAGCTGCTGTCAGTAGCTGTGCTGTTTGTCAGTGGGCCACTCTGACAGGCCCCTTCACTGCAGATGCTCCAAAACCTCACGTCGGGGCCATTGGCCCACCTCTGCTCTGGTATCCATGTGGGGGAGCAGCTTGGCACCTGGTATGGAGCAAGGAGGAGCTCAGTGGCAAGGTTAGCACCAATGTGGTACGTTGCGTTTGAATGAAGCACCCTTGCAATTCCAGTCAAGAATCTATATGCTCTAACTTGCTTGTATAAATCATACCTTACATAAAAATAAGAATAATCTAAAATATAGATTTTTAAGAAGCTGCACAATGATTTAAAAAAAAAAAAAAAAATTCCAGTGCTTAATTTATGCTGTTATTTTAAATGAAAATCACATAGAGGTAAACTAGAACTTAATTAGAAAAAGAATACAACTCATTAACACATCTGCTTACTTGTTTGAAAGGACATCTGCCCGCTATTTTGGAGTCTGGGCTTAGGTTTGAAAAAAGAAGTGGAAATCTTGATGCATTTATGCATATAATTTTTTTCCTTTTTTTTTTTTTTTTTTCATTGGAAACTTTTCCTGAGGGATTACAAACACAAAATATAACCACTTGGTGCTATAGTGTACAGAACAGAGTGTGAAGAAGTTTCTGAAATTGTTCCAAATAGGAGTTGATGAGAACTCCCTCAGGAGTGTAAGTACTTGGAATGAACAGAGAGGTGGAGGAGAAATGACTTGTTCTCACTCCCTTATTCGAGATCTGTGACTGTTAAATGTTGACATCAGTGTACTGACTTTAGAGTTATGCCTATAACATGTCACACTATTAAGTACGACTAAATATTCCCTGAAATCTAGAATAGCATTGCATGCAGCTTTCATTGGTGTTAACAAGGGTTGTGTATCATATATGGTGAGAATTTGATCTTTCTAGGGCAGACTGCACTGATATATTAGTTTGGGATCTTTCCTAGTTTCTTTAAACTTCTCATCTATCCTTTCAGAGGTATGAAAAATAGAAAATAAAGGAGGGAGAAACTGGAAAATGGAAAATAAGGGTGTGTGTCGGTACTTGTTCCTTGTGTGTATGAAAACTGACTCCATTTTTGTGTGCTGGGTAGATTAATTTAATCATATTACTATGCATAAGAGAAAGAGTGTGGCACATAAATTGTGCATTTTAAATGGGTGTTTTGTGCAATTCATTACAAGCTGATGCTGTGTGCAAATACACATCTGTATGTGAGACTGAAACATGAGATCATAAGAAGCTGTTGCTGTAATGACTTTTTCATACTATAGCTTGCTTGGAAAAAAATAATAATTCCCATATTCTTGCTTTGTAAGTCAATGATAATATCACTATGCATTTCTACATATTTTATAAATTTGATTTATGCAGATTTTGATACACTGTATGTTTCTGTAGAAATTGTATAAATCTTTCAGAAATTTATTAGGGAGAAATCTGGGAAACATGTATATCTTATGGGTTGCTTGTTTTTTAGGTGAAGTAAATAAAATATTTGAATTTTTGGGTTTACTATATTTTTACAGAGTAAAAATGGATTATTATCTATATAGGAACCCCGTATCTCTAAGTCTTGAGAACTTCTGTGTTGCAAACTTACAAATATTAAAAGTGCTTTATTTTACTTTTTACCTAGGTACTTTCTGTCATATCTGTGGGGGATGAGTTTTTTTGTCCAGAGAAGTCAGAAGTGAAGTTCTCACCGTGAGTTGCCATGTGGGCACACTTGGATTTTTGTACTACCTGCACTGATCTAATTAGGCAGATTTAATATGATCACATTAAAAAATGAACGTGAGAATGATTTGTAAAGTAGAACAAAAGGTCCTGGTAATAAAGGGGGGAAAAAAAGCAATCTGTACCACCTGTGAGGTTTTTGTAATGTTGCATTGCTCTGAACAGGCATGTGGATGAAGACTCTACAGCAAGGTAATGGCACAGCTTATGGTTTGATGGACCTTAACTGATGAAAAATGCAAATTCCTTCCATTAAACAGGTGCACTGCGAGGAGAGGATCAAGGGCTGGAAGAAAGATTGAGAGATGATTTAAACACCAAGACAAAAAGGTATGCATGCATGCTAGATCCCTTCTAATTCTTGTTAAGAATATATTTAGCCAAAAAGAAATGTGGTTGCTTGAGGGAGAAGCGTGCTGTGTGTGAGCTGGAGGGCAGGTAAAGCAGGACGAAGGGCTGTGGGTACCGCTGTTCCCATGCATGAGATTGCTCAATGTGAGGGCAGAACTGCCTCCAGTGGGGTGCCAACTCCAGTGACCAGGTGGGCAATTTGTGCTCTTTCTTGTGCAATAATAATAATAATGTCTGCTGCACAAGCAGTCTCACGAGGAGAAGGCTGAAAGGAGTGAAGGGTGGGAGAAGCAGTAGAGCACTACCTGCATTAAAGAACCCCTAATGTCAGCACCCAAGATGCATGGAATGGCAACAGCAGCCCTCAGTGAGGGGTTTCTTTTGCCTGTTACAGTATCTCATTATCTGTCATGTGATGTTTGGAGTCCTTGTTTCTGAAATAATCAGGACCCTTTTTCTCTAGTGCACAAAAGCAAAGAGTATTCTGATTTGGGATAGGAACTGAACTTATCAAAAGAAATAGAAAAGTGCATACAAGACAGAAAAGTACACACAAGACAAAGCCGAGGTAGCACAGTAGCCTTGTGAGGATTGGTGTGGTCAAGCAGCACAAGGCAAAGTGAAAGGACTGGGCAAGGATATTTCTCCCCTTCTGGCAATTTACAGTTTGAGGACTTTGAGCTAGAAACTGTTTTTTCTATGCAGTATTCCAGAATCTGTATGGTCATGTTTGGAACCTAGGCAGACACTGGTCATCCGTCACATCTGATTACACAAAAAATTCCCAGTTTCCTAAAGAGACACACTGGCATTGCAGTTTGTTCCCCTGCTGAGAGAAATCAGTGAGATATGGAAGAGTGATGGTCTTGCTAATGGTCTAGATTCCCAAAGGAGGAGTTAGTGTTAGGTCAGTGCTGGGTTCAGCTAGCCAGCAGCTGGCTTCAAGATGGCAGCGCTGACAAGAATGTCATCACCACGCATTTTTCAAAAGACCTTTTGGAAGGATGTGGTCTTTTCTATTGGAAGCCACTTGACCGTAGAATTACAGCTTGTCCATTCAAATGTCATTCCTTCACTCTGCTGATGAGCCCACTTAGGGGTACAACTTCAGCAATAGATGTTTGGATTAAGAGGCTTTGAGAATAGCCATAGAATTTGTGGATGAAGCATGAGATTTCCTGGCCAAAGATTTTTCTGATGGCAGGCACAGTATTCAGTCCTGAAACAAGAGCCTCTCCAGTAATGAGGCCAAAGTTAGTTATCTGGCTGGAGCAGCTTACAGGTTCACTCATTTATTGCTGGCCTGTGGCAGTTCTTGATTGCACTGATTAAGAGAAAATTGTGTAGACAGAAATATCAACTTTTTTTCTTTTACTGGCTAGGTTTCAGTCTCAGGCACATGCCACAATTAGAAGGGCTGTGAGTTCCACAAAGGCTCTGTGTGTTGGAGAATGTAGCAATAAGCTCTAAATCTGTGCTGTTATGAGATTCTAGACACTGAACTCAGAAGGAGTTGTGGAGAAGCAGACTGGGCTATGAAGCAACTCATACGAGCAGCAATTCCAGAAATGCAGAGGTAGTAGGCAAAGAATTTAGATTTTTCAAGATGCAGAAAGAAATACAAGTCAAAATGAGACAACAAAGATAAATGTTTGTTAAGGATGGCAAGGCAAGTGAAGCACGTTCTGTGATGGACACCACCACAGCAAATAAGCTGTCACTAAGCTATAAGTAGTAGATAATATGCTGGTATTACATACAAGGTTCTTCTGATACACCATTATGAAATAGATAGACAGAACATCAGCAGATCAAGGATAGAACTCCTATTTCATTTTTTTCTGATTTTCTTTCCATGCCCATTGATGATTTCTTTGTTGCTATTTGAGTTTTAAAGCCTGTATATACTGCATTTAGTTCCTGTGTCCATAGCTGTGTTGATTAAGGTCTTCCTTTTGAAAACAAAACAAAACAAAGAATATTTACTGTGCTTCAGACCATAGGATTCTCTTGGGAAAAGTAAGACCAACTTTCTAAATAGGTTTTGTTCAAGAAGTTGGTCTAAGGAAAATGAAACCTTACATTTCTTCAGGAAGAAGATAATGTGTTCATAAACAGTTCTTTCTTTTTTTTTTTTCTTCCAAATTCTTTTAACTATTAATGCCTGACATGCTGTTTCATCCATTAGTCTTCACAGAATTATTATAAGTCCAGCATCTCCTCTAGACTAGTATGATGTAGCTTATTTTCCATCCTCATTACCAATGATATAAACATTAGACCATTTTCCCCTTTGCATGTGTTTGGGGAGCACATATTAACTTGTCATGTATTTTGTATTAACAGCATATTTTGCCTTCTGTTTAAATCCTGCTGCCTTTGCAGTTCTTCACACTGCCTTTGCTGTTCTTCACAGTTAACTCTCATCTCTGTTGCAGCACTGTTCACCACTTTTCTACAAATCATTCACGTATGTATATTGAAGTCTTCACTAGCCCTTTGCCCAACCTCCAAAAATAGCCTATGGGTTTTCACAGCTGATTTTTCCCCCACTGGTAAAACTGACAACTAGGTCCTATTCTGTCTCTGTGTATTAACCAGTCACTTGTTAAGACCTTCAGTGACGGCTTCCTTTCTTTTATGAGGGGTCTGTTGAGAAATTCAGATGGAGTGGACATACCTGATCTCCCTAGCTTCATTTTCAGTGCGTGATCTAGAAATTCTCATCTGTGCTATAAGAACTTCATAGCTTGCCATATGGATATACTGGTCTGAAGTGCCCTGTATCTCCAAGGAATACTTTCTAAAAATTAGCATTGTATTTGTGACCTTCCATTCCTTCAGTGCTAAGGCAGCTTTAAGTGAAAAAAACATACATAAAGTACAGCTAAAGGTTCAGCCATTTCATCCTTGAGTTTCTTTAGAACTCAGGGATGAATACCATCTGTCCTGTCATTTCATTTCAAAACCTTTTACAGTTGGATTTGAGACAGATGCTCCACCATGCCTCCTCCATTAAAAATTCCGTCATGAGAACTTTCTGAAACTCCTCTACAAGGTTTTTTTTTAAAAAAAAAAAGACTTTATTTTCCTGAAATCTACTCTGAACACTGATTTTCTATCATAATCATCTTTCGTCCCAAAGGACTGTTTGGTAGGGCCTCCTAGTTCTTACGTTTATGGAAGTTATTAATCCATGTATTTTTTCAACGTGTCCTGCTCGTATTTTTCCCTGCTGCATATTGCTGCATCTGGTTGTCAAAGTGAGAGTTTCTTTTGTTTTACAGGTTTGGAAATAACTTCCACTTTTTTAACTATGCAAACTACTGTGGCCTTTTCTGAACATTTTTCTTTGATCACTTGCTGGATCCTCCCAGCACTGCTTCTTTTAGTGTCCACAGATGGGCATTATCTGAAGCTCCTGATCTTACATACCACACTTTTTAAAGCTTCAATCAAAGGTAGTGATTCCATATGCTCTTTTCCGTGCCTTTAATCTGTATTCAGCACCCTTCTTGTCAAAAGGGCAATGTACTACTCAAAAAATTACTGATTATCTTTGGTCACTGCATCATTCCCACTGAGAATTCAGGGGAGGCGATGGGGAGTTTCTACAGGAAAACCTGAACAGAAGATGCAAAGAATAATACCAGCGTAGTCTCAGCTACATCATCCTGTCAAAGAGAATTGTATGGATATGGAAGAGTATTATATAGTGCATATGGAAATAAGGACAAAGGTTCTCTGGAAATGCAAAAGCTGCACTAAAGAGCACACAGCGCAGCTTTGGGTTTTCGAGGCCTTCAGACCTTAATACCCTACTTCAGTATGAAACATTTTGAGTTACCTTTAGCTACCTTATTTCCATGCTTTCATGAATATGTAGCGTGCCACGTACCATGGTGATGGGCTGAAACCATTTTTTATCTGACATCTATGCAAGTGACTATTTTTCCCATTTTTCAGAACTTTTGCTGGACAACAGATGTAAAAAAAAAAATCTGAACCATGCTCTTTATAGCACCTACTGTCTAGACATGAAGTAACTGTCAGCACTTGGCTTTCAAGTTGTACTAAAAGGATTTTTTTAACCTGTTATCTCAACAAATTAAATGGAGCATATTAGTTTAGCTATGGAACCTTCAGTTTTGCATGTGGAAATACTGTTAGACAACTAGAGATGTTATTCATTATATATTCAGGCCAAGTTTGAGTAAAAATCTGGGAAGACCATGAAACAGTGTAATTGGTGCTGTTAACTCTACAGCTAATAAAGTATCAGGAGCAGGTGTTCTTTAAAAACACCTCCTCCTCTTTGCAGGAATCTTAACTCTCTGTATGTGAGATCATTCCAAAATTGTTCTTGGTGTTTCACAAGCTCTGTCCTTTATAACAAGTCACTTATACTGGGGCCAAGGGGAGAGGGAAGGAAAGTGGGGAACATCAGGACAGACATGCCTCTGAGCACGTCTGTCCAACAGCCAGCCTTCCTGATATGGACAGCAGGATATTTCCTAACGCTTATTTCTCAGCTAACAAAAGGCAAACCTTCAAAACCTCTGATTCAATAGGGTGGTTTTGATTTTTTTTTTGAGGGTGATGGGAGGGTTGGATGGAAATCCAGGTATAGCCAATTTCAGCACTAAAACTATAAGATTTTTAACTCTGAAGGTTATACAGGCAAATACCAGCATAGGGGGAAAACATCAACTGTGACTAAAGGTAGCGTGTATGAGAGAGCATGATGTAAAGAAAAAAGATCCTCTAAATTCCAGAAGCTTAGAGTACGTCACTGGGAGAAGGCTCCCTCCCTCTCAGGCATAACAAATACAACAATAATCATGTACAACATTTTATTACAAAATTGTTAAAAAAAGTAATACAATGAATATACTACAAAATATAAGATCAGCTATTAAGCTACCTCCTTTATTTTACTTAGCTAAAAAAAAAAAAAAAAAACACCTGGCTATCATTCACTGAATTTCAACAAAACCATTAAATATGCAGAAACATTCCACAACTTTTTTCTTTTAAAACTGAACTGTAGCAGCACTCAGCTACTACTTACTTTAGAAATAGAGGTCTCCCTACAAAGAACCACATTACCTATACACAATCTGTACAGATTTTTATACTGAAGCTAACAATGAGCTGCACTTGAGTTCACATTCTTAGCAAAATATTGGATTTTGAGCATAAATCTTTACAGCAGGGCATTCGTTTACTCCTCATCCTCTTCTTCTTCTTCCTCTTCCTCATCCTCCTCCTCCTCCTCCTCTTCTTCTGGTTCTGCTTTCTTCTTAGATCCTGCAGGCCTACCTGGGCCCTTTTTTCCTGCATCACTCTTGCTCTTGGCACGATACGCTGCAATATCCTGCAAGAAAGATGCTGCTTAGTTGCTGGTGATGGAACTCTGACAACAGTCAGGTACTAGCACAATAATTTAATGCTGCAGTCTGTGTGGAGAAGTGGGTTTTCAACCTTAGGACTTAGTTTTCACCTTCTGGTGAGAGAACATACATTAATCCACACAGTTATATGAATTTTACAAACACAGTGCCTTGGAACATGATTGCATGTTTTTCCAAGTAGGTGACCCATTTTTCTGGAAGGAAAGCACTTATAAAATCCTTAGATATATAAAAAACCACATTCAGTCTTACAAGGGTTCCTTGCCATACTTTTCCACGCATGTGGAAGCCTAGAATTGTGAACTATAAGCAGGTTAGGGGCAAAACAGAAGTCACATTTACCAGGACTTCTGCAACGCTAATGACTATTGCATTATTCTCACGGTACCTTTTCATACTTCTCCTTTAGTTTTGCAGCCTTCTGTTCATAGGGCTGCTTGTCTTTGGCCGACTGTTCAGACCACATTTCACCCAACTTCTTTGCCGTGTCTCCGATAGACAAGCCAGGATGATCGTTTTTGATTTTTGGACGGTGTTCAGAACAGAAAAGGAAGAAAGCAGATCTGAAACAAGAAATGGCGTTTAAGCAAGTAAGAGGCTAGCTGAATGTATGCTGGGGGGTTTTTTTAATCCCAAAAACACTCACGGTGGTCTTTTAGGAGCGTTGGGGTCCTTCTTCTTTCCCTTCTTCTCCCCTTTGGGAGGAACGTAATTCTTCATCTCCCTGTCGTAGCGAGCTTTGTCTCCCTTGGCCATCTCCTCGAACTTGCCTTTCTCCTTGCTGGACATCGTCTGCAGACACACGCAATGGAGAGGCGTGGGGGGCGGGATCAGACGGAGCCTCGCCGCCCCCTCGGCCGCTCGGCAGCCGCCCTTCCACCGGGCTCACCTTCCACCGCTCCGAGCACTTCCGCGAGAACTCGGCGAAGTTGACTGACGAGTCCGGGTGCTTCTTCTTGTGCTCCTCGCGGCACGTCTGCACGAAGTACGCGTACGAGGACATCTTGCCCCGCGGCTTGTTGGGGTCGCCCTTGCCCATGGCGAGCTCGGCGGCGGGTCCTTGCAAAGGAGGGCGGGAGCGGCGCGGTGAGGGCGGCGCTACTACCGGGCGGGCCCCGCCGCGCTCCCGCCCCTCGCTCACCGCTCCGCCCGCCCCGCCCGGGGCCGGCCCTGCCCTGCCC